>NW_008825253.1:395037-399913 GCF_000699105.1 Pygoscelis adeliae
GCTGTCCCGGGCGGCGAGGGGCCGGGTGAGGGGCGGGGCCTGCTGCCGTCCCGAGAGCCGGAGCAGAAGGGGGAAGCCCCTTCCCGCGGGGCGCTGGCAGCCGGTTGCTGCCGGTGACCCTTTTCCGCGGCTTGCTTTCCCAGTGGATTCCTGTCACCAAGCTTGGTCGCCTGGTCAAGGATATGAAGATCAAGTCTCTGGAGGAGATCTATCTCTTCTCGCTTCCGATCAAGGTAAGCGTCTGCGAACGCTTCAGTAGCGAGCAGCAGAATCTTAGCCTGAAATGCAGAGCTAGCAGTAGCTGCTGCGTTTGCTGTTCGGGGCGCTGAGGTCACGCGTGTTCCAGTTAAAGGCGCAAATCGACAGAAGGTGAGGACCGAAGCAGTCGCTCCTGGGGAAGCCTGGTGGGTTTTGCGCCTTGCATCCTGCCTCGTGTGGAGATGGCAGCACGTTGCCCCAGTGTTTCTCTAATAGTTCTGCTCAGCGGTGGAAAAAATGAAGTTTTAACTTTTTATGTTGCAACGTAGCAAGCTAGAATCAGTTTATGCCTGCAAAACTTAACATACTTGACTACCTGTTATTTGAAATACACGTGCGCAGGATTGTTGACCTTGGGTTGGAGGAGCCTTTGCTAGCTGCGCTCGCTTTGTTTAAAAAGCGTGGCCGTGTGTGATTAAGTGACTGACTCTTGCAGGAGTCAGAGATCATCGATTTCTTCCTGGGGTCTTCGCTGAAAGATGAGGTTCTGAAGATCATGCCTGTCCAGAAACAGACTCGTGCTGGTCAGCGTACCAGGTTTAAGGTAGCCTTTTTCTTCTGTTTTCTCACGTTGAAAACTTTGTTCCCGTTGCCTGCTGCTTTCTTGGTATCACATTAATAAATTAGTTCGAACGCCTTTATTTCCTTCTGTGGTATCTAGTAAATATTTTGGTGTGGGGATCGGCTTGTGTGGCTTACAAAGTGTTTGTATTAATTTTAAAACCCTGGTAATATATTCAAATGTTGTTGGAAGCAGCCGTGGCACCAGATTAAGTCGCACTTGTGCAGCAGCTCTGCCTGTTCAGGGCTGTGGTGGAGGGAGAAGTCGTAGGTGTAAAGAGGGCGGCCCGCTTGGAAACTAGCGGCACTTTTGACCAGTATGAGGCTGTAGCAGGGAACTGAATCCCAGTTCTCCAACCTTAGTTGGTTTTGACTGAAGGATGAGCCCGAAGGGGAAAAATGGGCTTCTTGAACTGTGCGCTGTGACTGCTGAGCACATGCATCGCGTCGTCCTTGGTGAGAGACCCCGATGGACTGCGTTTGCTGAGAGAGTGTTCCTGTGCAGCACAGCCGCCACTGAAAACTTCTCTTTTCAACCCTAGGCTTTTGTTGCTATCGGGGACTACAACGGCCACGTTGGTCTTGGTGTTAAATGCTCTAAAGAAGTTGCCACCGCTATTCGCGGGGCGATCATTTTGGCCAAATTGTCCATCGTACCCGTACGACGAGGCTATTGGGGGAACAAGATCGGCAAGCCCCACACCGTGCCTTGCAAGGTGAGAATGACCTGCTTGGGCCCGGTCTGGGTGATGGTGCCATAGCGTGTGTTTCGGGAGCTGTAACCTGTCGGCGCTTGCGTAGGTCACCGGCCGGTGTGGATCCGTCCTGGTGCGTCTGATCCCGGCTCCCCGCGGTACAGGGATCGTGTCTGCCCCTGTCCCCAAGAAGCTGCTGATGATGGCTGGTATTGATGACTGTTACACCTCGGCCAGGGGCTGCACTGCCACCCTCGGCAACTTTGGTGAGCTTTGGGTTTTCATGTTGCAGCTTAGCTGTATGTATTGCCATTTTTGTCACTCACAGGGATGCAACATACCCGTTTCTAGAGTATTTTTTTTAATCTGTGTTGAATCAAAAGCTTCTAGCAGCCAAGCAGAAGCGAAGACTTCTGCTGATGCTTTTTACAATGCAGGTTAGTCCTGCTGCAGATGATCCTGAAGTTCTGCGAAAGTCAATTACAAGAAATTGTGTTTTTATACATGCATTGATACTAAAAAAAGGAGATCTCCCAATCTGCGCGATTGCACTTGTTTGAAGTAGTGTAATTGTCGTAAATGGAGAGAGAAAGAAACTTGAGTTTTGTGTGTATATCAGAGAGACCCCGCGGTGGTCTCCCTGTTCCTTCCTAAATCCTACATTTTTGGAGCTGGGTGGGTGGGTACGAGGGAGCGGGTTTCTGCAGCCATGCCGTGCAATGTTTGACTCCTCTCCGTAGCTAAAGCCACCTTCGATGCCATCTCCAAGACCTACAGTTACCTGACCCCCGACCTCTGGAAAGAGACTGTGTTCACCAAGTCTCCTTACCAGGTAAGAGTATTCCTGCAATTTGCAGCTCAAATCTTACCCTTCCTGCCCTGTGAAGCTCAGATGCCGTACCCAAAGAATTTGCAGTTTCGTAAGGGGAGAGTAGGGTTGCAGTCAGAGCTGACCGCCGGGTAGAGTGTGATTTTTTTTTTTTTTCCCAGCATGCGGTTTTGAGTAATACTTGAAAATGGCATTTTGTGGACAAAGGAAATAGGAAGAGGAAAGCTTTGAAATATTAAGTAAAAATAAGTTGCATCTGAACTACCTCAGCCCCCACATACACATCTTGTTGGAAAGGGATGCAGTGCCGAGAAACCCGTGATAGTGGTTTAAGAAAACAAAACACATTTGTTTTTTGTGTGTGTTTCTTTTTTTCCGCAGGAGTTCACTGATCACCTGGCTAAGACCCACACCAGAGTCTCCGTGCAGAGAACCCAGGCCGCTGCTGTGGCAACGACTTAAGCGGTTTTTGTACAAGACAATAAAGTGATCAGTGAACAAGAAACTGGGATTGGCTTGACGGGGTGGTTAATGCATCGGGCAGATGGATTAAATCTCCGCTGGGGATTGGAGTAGGTTCAGGTCTGCGGGCCAGAGCCTGAACATCTGTTGAACGAAATAGTATGTTACGTTATACTAATCCTTGTTAATCATGTATTAATCCTAAATGGGGTCCAGAACCAGCTCTGAAGATTACGTGCTGTCCTACAGCATGTGATCTTTACCCTAACTGAGGGAGTTCTCTGCCAGGGCTGGGCAGAGCAGCACAGGGCGTTTCTGTTCTTCCACGGAGGTGGGGGAGAGTCCCCGAGGGGAAATCCCAGCCAGGGCTGCCTGCAGCGAGGGGCTGGCTGTGGTTTAGAGGGTGGTAACAATCGGCTGGAATTCAAAGAAGAATGCAGAGCTGAAACAGGGAAGAAATCTGCAAGTGTTTGCAGGTCTCTCCAAAGAATGAGTCTAGATTCTAGTTGTATGGCAGATGTCTGGGCTGCACGTTTATTGTAGAGGTCAATGGCATCAGAGTTCAGAGGTGCAACATGCAGCATTCGATACGAGCACCACGGCGGGAGCCGCTAACCATGTAGATCTACTGAGATGCATTTGCTTGTTGTGCCTTCCTCTCCTCCATCATCCTGTGCTTCTGCTTCATCAGGCACGTCCTCGCGTTTCCATGGACACCAAGATCACCATCTAAAGAGAAAGTAAATGCCTGAAGAGTGCCCCTCAGCAGCCAAAAAGAAATGAGCCTCTGTTCCACATGAGGTCTGGGACGTGGTTAAGCCCCCCCTCCCCGCGTGCTGCCGCAGCCGCGGCAGAGGTGCACAGGCTGTTGCCGTACTCACATCTGTCCTGGTAGGCCTTGGTGACCTGCACCAGCTGCTCCATCTCCTTGGCGCAGTTCTGGAACTGGTTGGGTCCCTCCCTCTGCTTGCAGGCCCCTAGCCTCTCCCGGACTATCTCCACGATTTCCTGATCAACCATCCTGCGGGAAAGATGACGACGAATGCAACCACAGCCAAGAGATGATAGAAAAGCTGAACAGAGGGGCGGTGGTACCCTGTTTTGGGGCGATGGTACCCTGTGGAAGGGTTTTTAGAGAGATCCTGGTCTGTCCTGCAGCAACCAGGCAGTGCAGGAGGATGTCTCCTAATGCCACCCTGCTCATCTCGGCTGCGCTGCGGGGGACAGCAGCACTACGAAATGGGTGTTCTGTAATGGGGGGGGAGCAGGAGGTGCTGCCTCAACACCCCAAAGTCCACGAAAATGCTGCGAGTTCAAGCCAACCGCCGCAGTCCCCAGGGCTGACTAACCACAGCAGTGCACTCTGCCGTGGCCTCGCCTGGGGGCAGCCCAGTGACAGCCATACCTGTCCCTCCTCCACTGTGCTTCGGCCTCGAAGAAGCAGAGGTAGTCGCCCTCCAGACACTCGCTCAGGTCGGGCACGCGGCGAAACTTCTGGTGGTAATAGTAGAACTTGTTCTTGGCTTGCTGGCGCTCGATCCACTCTGCGGCAACAGCCCCGCGGTCAGAGACCCCCGGCCCACAACTAGCAAGGGGCAGCACGGCCCCAGCGCCTGCCATGGCCTTGCTTCCCTGTCCTGCCGCTGCCTTCCCGGGCAGCGCTGCGCCGCGGCAGTGACACCGTGTCTGTGTCCATCCAGCTTGGTGTTCCCTGCCCCTGCACGCCCATCTGCATGTCCGTCCCTCTGTCTGTGCTGTGTCCGTGTCCCATGTCCCTGTGCCTGTCCCACGTCCCTGACTGTCCCTGCTGTGTCCCATGTCTGTGTCCCACGTCCCTCTCCCAGTGTCCATGCTGTGTCCTTGTCTGTCTCACGTCCCTGTGCCTGTCCCAGTGTCCATGTCTGTGTCCCACGTCCCTGTGCCTGTCCCACTGTCCCTGCTGTGTCCCATGTCCCTGACCGTCCATGCTGTGTCTGTGTCCCATGTCCCTGTGCCTGTCCCACTGTCCGTGCTGTGTCCGTGTCTGTGTCCCACGTCCCTGTGCCTGTCCCACTGTCCCTGCTGTGTCCCA
>NW_008825253.1:400969-414840 GCF_000699105.1 Pygoscelis adeliae
CCCCCGAGCAGCCGGCTGTGCCGAGCTGGGGGTGCCCGGCGCGGGCGTTCGCAGCTGCGGGTGGTGCGTGGTGCCCCGTTAGGAAGCGATCCTCATTCCTGCCCTTCACGTTCCAGTCGTTTAGGAGGGAGAGGTGTAAACTGAGACACCGGCAATTGACCTTTATCACGCCGCAACTGCTACGTCCAACCTGCCAGCCTGGCCCAGTACGAAATTAATATAGCAGCGCGTGAAGCTCGTAGCTAAATTTGTGTCTTTGGACCGATAACCGTCTTAAGTATTAGACCGGGGAGGCACTTACTGACAGCCTCTTTCTGCGGCTGACCTGGGCTGAAGACGTCCCATGGTTCGTAAAGCTCGGCAGTGCTACCTTTCGATTGCGTGGAGAGGGGCAGCGAGCAGGGCTGGGTTACCGGCGATGTTAGTGCAGCCGAAAACGGGGTCGAACTCAACAGAGCTGCGCTTGGGCTGGAAAATAAGCTTGGTGGAAAGTGCAACCAGGTGCCGGGACTGATCTTAGGAAGGAGGGAGTTGCGGTGGATGCAGAACTAACCCTTCGCTGCTGGGGCTGACCCCCAGTTCCCCTGCCTTGAAGCCAGTTGTGTGAGAACTTGTCCGTGTCTCTAAAGCCCTGTTGCTTTTCTCTGCCTGGCTCAGCATGACCGTGCGATTGGGGTTTATATATTTAGCTCTTCTAATTTGGTTTTCAAGGTGCATATTTAACCTGCGCATGTTCTTATTACTGATTCCTTTGGGCATCCTTTCCCGTTTCTTCTGATCGTTAGCTGTGCTTGTTTGGTGCCATTTGCCTTGACGACACAAAGCCCACGAATTCTGAGCAGGCCCTTTTGGTGCTGCAGAATACAAAATGAGTCATTAACGTCACAGAAGGACAGACCGATTAAAGAACATATTTCTCCTTCAAAGTCCTCAAGCAGAAGGAGGGAGATTATGTTCAAGTTTTTTTGTTTAATCGGCATCATTTGTCCAGAAACTTACTGAAGTCTTCTGTGCACATGATGGAAGCTGGAACACAAGCCCATCCTGTTATGAGTTCTTTTTGTCGTGTTGGAATCGAGGAAGAGCCCAGAATCCCTCCAGCATGTTAAAGGGGAGATTTCCCGCTGTGCTTTGGGTCCCGGCGTTTTCTGGGACCTGAAAGTGAAGCTGATCTTTTTTGTTCTTCCTCTCCACAGTCCCACCGCAAGTTCTCTGCTCCCAGGCACGGCCACCTGGGCTTCCTCCCCCACAAGAGAAGCCGTCGCCATCGAGGGAAGGTGAAGACGTGGCCTAAGGATGATCCCAGCAAACCGGTCCACCTGACGGCTTTCCTGGGCTACAAAGCTGGCATGACACACACTGTGCGGGAGGTGCACAGGCCTGGGCTCAGTAAGGCTTGGCTGTTGGAAGCGGGGAGCCGCATCCAGGAGGGAAACGAGGGAAAAGACTTGTTGGTGGGAAAGGCTGCTCCTGGGAACGGGTGGTGGAGCACATAGCTTCCAGGCTATCTCCCGTAATGCCGTCCAGATCTTGGCTGGCCAAAGGCCACCTCATGGCCAGCGTGAGCTGAGTTTAGGGGTTCCTGGGAGGTCCTCACGCCGGTAGGGTGACTGGTGGTTTGTTGGATCCTGCTGGCGGAAGGGCTCTGCAGGGTAACTACCTGACAGATCCTGGGCTTGAAGCGCCCTCCTGGGGAAGTTTATAATGTTACCCTCTGGGATGCCCACAGGACTGGAGCCGAACTCCAGGGCAAGATTCATCCAGTGTACTGCTTCCCCCAACCCGGGGAAGATGGGTTAAAGAGTGCTGGGCCACGGGGCCTAACCTGTTCGGTGTCTGGGGATCAAACCCTGCGTGGCCCTCCAGCAGGTGGGAGATGGAAGGGCTGAGGCTGGCTGTGAGAACAGAGTGTGACTTTGCCCCCAGCACGTTGCTTGCTCGCTGTAACGGCACGGGCCATGAATGGCTCCAGGGAATGATCTGGTCCTAGACGATGCTGAGCACCATTTCCCTTTGCTGTCTTGCAGAGACCTCCAAGAGGGAGGAGGTGGAGGCCGTGACCATCATCGAGACCCCCCCGATGGTGGTGGTGGGGGTCGTGGGGTACATAGAAACACCGAAGGGCTTGAGGAATTTCAAGACTGTTTTTGCTGAGCACATCAGCGATGAGTGCCGGCGGCGCTTCTACAAGAACTGGTACGTGCCTCCGCGGCTGGGGAGGGTCCCTGGGGCACTGCGAGTGGGGAGTCCCTCGCAGGTCTTCCCCGCAGGCTCTCCATGATGCCCAGCCGTTGCAAACAGCTGGCAGCTGGCTCTGAGGTGGAGTGAAACTGCTATTTATTTAGCCATGCAGAGAGATACTGCAAACAGCTTGATGCTGGGAATCGGCATATGCATATGTAAATTTATTCTAGTAGTTGAACTAAGTTAGCTCTCTCCACAATATCATATGGTAGTGCATGCTGCAGGTTCGTTTTCCTTTGTGTAGGTCGGGCTCATTTACTCTCCATTAAACTGGGATACTTGAGCTGAGGCACCAAATGAAGGGAGTAAAACCAGATCAGTTGGGGAAAATTGATGCAGAATGTGACCCCTGGCCCTTGTAAACATCAACACCCGAAATCCCACACCAGCGGAGAGGAAAATGGAAACATGAATTTCGTAACTGTAGGAATCATGTCTCCTGCAGAAGTGCCGTTGAGATCCACCCACCACATGCCTCTGATCCCTGTCGGGGGCTGTTTTCTCCTTTCTCCACTTAGCTCTGATTTTGCGCATGTATTTTGATGGCACTGAGCCAGTCAGTGGGAGACAACTGGATTCCTCATGCAAAAAGGCTTGAATTACCAGCCCTTCTCTGCAGCTCGTTATTCACTTTCCTCTTCCCACCTCAAAGCCCTGTGTGGTGGCCCCGGCGGCCAGGCGAGGTTCAGGTATCCACAGGCACCTTGTGCCTCCAGGGAAGTGCCTGGCAAGGTGATCTGTCCCCCCCACGCCGCGCTGTCTCAGGGCACAGCAAAGTGCAGAAGCACTTCACCATTCAGCTCTGCTGGATGTTAAACACTTTCGTCGTAGGCACAAGAGCAAGAAGAAGGCGTTCACCAAGTACTGCAAAAAATGGCAGGATGAGGACGGCAAGAGGCAGCTGGAGAAGGATTTTGCGGCTATGAAGAAGTACTGCAAGGTCATTCGTGTCATTGTGCACACGCAGGTCAGAGCCTCACCCCGGGGGGTGGGCAAGGGGGGACGCAGGGTCTTCCTCAGCTCGGGAGCGTGGTGAGGGCCTGGGAGCCGGGACCGCGGGGGTGTCTTGGTGGGGTCACAGGAGGCTGAGCAGGCAGACGCCCGTCAGAGGGTGTGGGACAGGGCATGCAGGCGATGGGAGGTGCCAGCTGACTTTTCCAGCTACCTCTTCACACCCACCCTGTCCCTTTGAGGTGGGCTCAGCAGAGCTCCCTGCTGGGGGATTACCGGAGGGGGCTGCGGCTGTGGCACGCTGGGGAGCCCACACGCCGTGGAGGAGAGCAGACTTTGTGCAGAGCCTCAGCAGGTGGTAAGCCCTGTGTCAGCAAGGGCCCCATGATCACCTCAAATTAGCAACTGGTGTCAAATGTTTGGGCAAAAATAACCCACGAGCAGGCACAGTTTTGCTAGATGCTGATTGCTAGGTACACGGGGCCCATTTTCATGCTGATCCCTGGAGTTAATGGCTGCTTTGGAGCCTGGGGCAGAGCTAAGCTGGCTCAAGGCTTCACTTGTGGCTGGCACGGACCCTCAAAGTCCTGCTGTAGCAATTTGGCAGGGGCTTTGCACAGGGAGCTGGGACTGGGAGAGAGCGGAGGCACCTCTTGGTGGGAACTAGGAATAACTGCTCAGTCTGGAAGCAGAGGTGGAGCACGACCAAAGGAGAGGCACTGACTCTGGCTCGGAGCACAGAGCTGCATCCTGGCTGGTTGCAGTGTTCAGCCTCAGACGGTGCTCTGGTGATGGGCTCCTCTGGGGCGTTTACCATGGGTAGTACTACCGTGCTTAGCTTTTGGGGTAGGATGAGGCTGGCCTGCTCCTGTGCTCCCTGGAGAGAGGGTGTGGGTCAGCTCCTGCCTGGAATGGGAGCACTGGGAGATGGGGTGGTTGGGCTCAGGGAAAAGGAGTTGGGTCCAAGAGATATGTAGGCGTGCTGACCCAGGTCGCTGGCTGTTATGAAAGGGGTTGACAGTGTGATAGAGAGGGGCGGTGAAGAGCTGGTCCTGCTCACCCTCTGTGCCCCTCACAAGCGGTGGGTGATGCGGCCCTGCCCTCATGTTCATGCCTGGGAGGTGAAGGCAACATTTTGCCCTAATGCAGTGTCTAATGCAGATGAAGCTGCTGCCGCTGCGGCAGAAGAAGGCCCACGTGATGGAGATTCAGCTGAATGGTGGGACAGTGGCTGACAAGGTTGACTGGGTCCGTGAGAGGCTGGAGAAGCAGGTCTCCGTGCACAGCGTCTTCAGCCAGAACGAGATGATTGATGTCATTGGCGTGACCAAGGGGCATGGGATGAAAGGTACAGAGCAAGGAGACCCTTGCCAGGGGCTCGGTTCTGTCCTTCTCATATGACACTACCCATAAGGTAGTGCTGGGGGAGGAGACTATTAGCCATGCTGAGAACCCACCAACTTATTGCGCACAGGGACTAGCAAAGAGCCTCTGGCCCTCAGCCGTGATGTGCAGTTCCATTGTAGCAGAGCTTGGTTTCCTTAATCTCAGTAAAGGCCATGTTTTCTGCTGTGCCCAGAGTCCTCCCTGGAGGAGGAGGCTCAGAGGCACTGTGAGTACGTAAAGCCATTGCACGTCTCACAAACGCCACGTGTGCGGAGATGTGGGTGTTTCTGTGCGTGTGCGTGGATGTGCTCATCAGGAACATGTCACAGTCTGATCAAATCCATGGGAAGTGAGAACAGTTCTGTGCTCCGGCCTCTCACGGTGGTGACAGCTCTTGGTCTCCTTCCAACATGGTATCTTCCAAGAACTGCAGAAGAATAATGAGACTCTCCCCTCCCCAGCACTCAGACACCAGCCCTGAATCTCCCCGGGGTTCTCACTGCCCTGTCCGGTCACATTTCCAGGGGTAACGAGCCGTTGGCACACCAAGAAGCTCCCCAGGAAGACACACAAGGGCTTGCGCAAAGTTGCCTGCATCGGAGCCTGGCACCCGGCCCGGGTTGGCTACTCCATTGCTCGGGCTGGCCAGAAGGGCTACCACCACCGCACGGAGCTCAACAAGAAGGTATGGCCCAGATGGGCTCCCTCAGAGCACCACTGCGCCTTCCTGCCTTCCTTCCTCCCGTGCTGTCACCATCCTTTGCACCGTGGCCTCTGTTCCCCCCAGATGTTTCCCTAGAGATCTGCAGTGCTGTTGTTCTCCGTGCCTTTCCCTGTTGTTCCCTGTTCCCTTGTTCCCTGCTCAAGGGACACATCACAGGGGGCACATCTTGGTGAAAACTGCATCGTCCCTGTGACATCCCTCACTGAGGGGGTGGGAAAGTCGCCGTCTCAATTTCCTTTCTGTTCCTAGATTTACCGCGTCGGCCATGGGATCCACGTGGAGGATGGCAAAGTGGTGAAGAACAATGCCTCGACGCACTACGATGTCACGGAGAAGACCATTACGCCTCTGGTAAGGGCTGAGGGTGTAAAAGGGCTGTGACTGGCCCTGGCTACAGGAATCCTAGCCAGGGAAGTAATTCCTTGGCCGGAGACACCTGCGTAAGAAATGATTTGAAGGAAGTTCACTGAAAGAAATGCAGTGATTCCTTTCCTCATGTTTTGGACATGGAAAACCATCTCTGTGAGGTGTTTTTTTAGGCCCATTGGTAGACCCAAACACATAACTTTCAGCTGATGACTTGGGCAGGAACCAAGAACTTTGTTTAAAAAGAAAAAGAAGTATAAATGACATTAAAAATCTGATACTTAACAGATAAATGTTTGTTACTTGGTTTAAAAATTCACTTTTGCTTATTAAAAACTGTTAACTTGGGAGTCTAGCCAGCTCTGCTCTCTGTTCACCCACACCCTTCAGGGAAGGAAGCAGGGTTGCTGGTTCCCCAGCTCTGACGGGGTGCTGCTTAGCTTGGATCATGCAGTCAGTGGGGCTGACATGCTCTGGTGGTCCTGAGCAGGCAACCTGAAGGGTGCAGAGTGTTGTTAGCTGGAAGGACTGTCAGTCACTACCTTCTCCTGCCCTAGAAAGTGCCACCTGTGGACACATCTGCTCCCGTCCGGCTCTCCTGCCTGCCAACCCTCTCTCTCCCTCTCCCCACAGGGTGGCTTTCCTCACTATGGGGAGGTCAACAACGACTTCCTCATGCTGAAAGGCTGCGTCGTGGGCACGAAGAAGCGTGTGCTCACCCTCCGTAAGGTGAGAGCGCAGCCGGCGCTGGGGAGGGACGGGCTGTAGCTCTCCACGAAGGGGTTCACCGCGTGGAGAACGCCACCGCCTCCAAATGCTGGGCAGGGAGACTGGTCGGGTCCTTGATGCTGTGTTGCAGAGGGCATGTGGCACCTGAGCGCGGTGCTCAGTGAGACCATTCGCGGCTAGGAGGTTTGTGGCAGTGTGCAGTCGGAGGTACTCTCTCTGGAGACAGAAGCTGCAAGCCTTTGAGGGCTGTGATGTGGGGCCCAGAAATGGAAACCTTGGCCATAAACAGATTGTGAGCAAATGAAACGCTAAGTGGAGAGTAGGCTCATTTCAGAGCTGCTCTGCAATCCAAGGCATCACCTGCCACCTGAGCACCAGGGTGTTTCTCTGAGAAGGCAGATTTTTGTGGAGATATTTGTCTAATGGATGCACCTAGGATATTTCAACCCTGCTTCCATCACAGCAGATGTCCAGATTTTCTGTAACGCTAAGCCTGATGCATTGTGACTCTTCTTTTCCAGTCCCTTCTGGTGCACACAAGCCGCCGGGCTCAGGAAGCCATTGAACTCAAATTCATTGATACCACTTCCAAGTTTGGCCATGGCTGCTTCCAGACAGCCCAGGAGAAGCGGGCTTTCATGGTGAGTTACGTCCTGCGCCGGCTCCAGCTCCCAGGCCACGCTCGCAGCTGGGGCTACAGCAACTGATGGACTCCAACCAAGCATCTGCTTCTCGATGTAACAGCAATGAGTGATCGGGACTGTCTTGCATAAAAGACAGGCATGAATTCAAATCACACAGCAGATATTATGCTAAGGAAGGACATGATGGTTGTGTGCATGATCCAAGACAACCCAACTAGCAAATAATATACCATATGGCCAACCAGTTTCCATTCACCACGGGACGTTTTAAACAAGCAGTTAACTTGGCAGGCACTGCCTTGGACATATGGTCTCTTTCACCCGTAATTGTGCACTTCTTTTTGATTTGTTTGGAATGATTTATAACTTTAATGTTCTTAAGAGGAAAAGGTTGGGTCAAATTCAGACACAAATTTGCGATTCTTTTGTCAGGAAGCTTTCAAAAAGGCCAGGCAGTATATTTTTCTTAAATCCAGGGCAAAAAAAAAATTTAAAGAATCCAAAACAAGCAGAGTTTCTTGAAGAGTTTTGCAACCTACACCAGGCTGGTGCATAAGTCTGAATGTGAAATTGAGGAAGCGTTGAGTAAGCCAGGCCTTCAGCTAGCAGAAATGAAAGAAACGACTGCCTGGATACCACGCAGATGTAAACCGTGTCCGGATCCGGCCTGTCGGCTAGAAATCCCATGTGAAACTGGCTAAGCCTCCTCAGCCCCGGGAAGGGGGATTGGCTATGCAGTGCCTTTGCAGAGCTCTTTAGAGGTTAAGCTGTTTTCCTTTATCTCAGTGTTAGGAGCTTGTTCTGTGTTCTGCTGTTGCTGTCACTGCAAGTCCCGAGTAGCTGTGACGTGGACCTTAGTGACAGGAGGTGGTTTTACCAGGTTGCAGATGTTTTCTTTGCCATTTTCTACTGTGGGGTGAGAGTTTCCCCCACATACAATGTGGTAAAACTTTACATTTGGCTGGAAGTAGAGGCACGTAAGTAATTCTTGCCATCTGCTCCCCTAGGGCTTACTTGGTCCGGGACAACCCCGTTTCTTAGCTGGTGGAAACCCCTCAGGCTCTGTTGAGTTGGCTGATGAGAATCTGCGCCTTTGGCTGTGGGAGGCCTTGCCTCCTCCAGGGCTCGTACAGCAGCTCGGCAGCTGCTCCACCGTGGCGGGCTCCCGGTAGCGTTCATCAGCACGATTACTGCTCCCCTCCACGTCCCCTGACTGCAGGCCAGCCCGCCCAGCTCGGAGCAGGTCACTCGCTGCCGCTCTCTGGCTGCTTTTGTGGTTTCCAGACAAACAAACCCTTTGTGCAAGGGCAATGATGTTCCCCTCCTGATTCCTGCAGGGCTATGGAGGCCCCAGGGGCGGCTGGTGAATGGCGGCACAGAGCTCCCAGCTGGGGAGCAGAGACCAGGAGCAGCCTTGCACGGCAGAAAGGGGCCAGAGCTGCATTTCTGCCCCCCGCAGCTCAGATGCAGCCTTGTAGGCCAGGTTTGTCTGCCACTGACACTGAGAGCTCTCTGCTCTGCTCTCTTCCAGGGCCCTCAGAAGAAACACTTGGTGAAAGGGAAGCCAGGAGTGCAGGAAGAGCTGTAAGGACTCAGATACGCAAGGCTACCTAACTGGCCACCTTCAATAAAAAGGCTTCAAGCCATGTCTGCTGCCTGTCTTCCTTCTGGAGGGGTGTCCTGCCTGCATTCAGTGCTGCCTGTGGGCAGCAGTGTGTCCTCGAGGCTCCTCAGCACGTGGGGATGGGACAAGTAGCACGTGAGACTGGCCCATATGACAGGGACTAACTGGGACGGCCACGTGCCTGCTCTGTCCTCTGGATCCTCCCTTTCCTTTGCCCGGTGAATTTTTTTCCACTGCCTGCACTCACCCAAACCACGGTGAAGACTCCCCTTCCTCTCTTCCAGAGGGGAGCAGAGCAGGTACCAGCACTTCTGCCCCAGTTTCTGCTGGGAAGACAGGGCCTCCCCATTACCTGCCTCTGCCCGGTCTCACTGACCATCTCTCCCCTCGCCGCCTCCCACACACGCACACTCAGGCACTCCTTTTGCTGAGCTGAAAGTGTGACCCGTGGACTTCTCTCTGCTCAAATCCCCACGATCACAGCCGGCATCCTCGGCAGAGGTGGGAACTTGGGTACAATAAGATGGCTGCTAGGTAAGACCGGGCAGTGATGGATTTATTCAGATTTTGGACTCATTTCCCACCCATGTTTTCCTTGCAGTCCAGCTGCCTGCAGCGGAGGGTGTGATGTGTCTTGGAGCTGTGATGTCTTGGATCAGCGGTGATCACAACTCCCTCAGTGCAGCACTGGTCTGGGCGTCCTGCACTCTCTTTGGGAACCAGACAGTGGAAAGCCCAGCCCTCCGCTGGTCCGGAGCTGCCCCCTTGATCGGGAGTCCTGGGAACCTGGTAGGAGGCGCATGAAGTACTTGGGTCTCCAGCAAACCCCTTGCCCCGGGTCTGGTTCTGCTCTGAGCGTGTGCTTGCAGTATTTGAGGAGGCGGCTCATCTACAAAAGTGCTGAGGGTGAGATGAACCGAGAAGTTCAGACCCCACGGCATAGCCCTGGATGCGGTCAGTGGCCAGGCCCCGGCTGGCTCCGTGTCCCGGCGAGGCCCCTGAGCTCTCTGCAGTGTCTCTGCCCTGCCCGTGGGGCTGCGCGTCAGAGCCTCTTCTCTCCCTTGGCTGGTAGGTCCCCGGGCAGTCCCCCAGTGGGTGGCTGAGGATCCAGGCCAGAGCGCATGATGGGAATGATGAGATCGTCCATGTTTGGCATCACCAAGATTTTCTGAAAAGAGGCATCCAGAATAAGAAGTAGGTGGTTTTGAACACCTGACTGGTGACACATCTGCCGGGAAGTGGCCTTGGCAGGAGCCGCACTCGGGTAGAAACCGGGGCTGTGAACAGAAGGTCCGGGGCTCCCGTCCCCTCGTCAGCAGCTGACCGTGCCTGGCCCTAGAGGATTACCAGCTCTGGGCATCTCAGGATGGGGACGAAGAGGAGCAGTTTTTCTTTGCCCTGTACGGCTTCAAGGGTGGTCATGGCAGAGGGCAGGGACCAGCACTTGGAAGCCATTCAAATGGGCAGCTCTTTGGGGGGGATTTGGGTACCTAAACATCTGTGGGGACATTTCTGCTCTTTGAGCAGAGGTCTCAAAGGCGAGAGGCTGAAAACAAACCAGCGGGTACCTTGTGATGGTAAATCTCCCAAACATCCCAAAACCAGAGTTGATGGGTGAATTCAGCCCTTTTGGGGGGTGTCTGCCTGGGACTTGCTGACACTCCTAACCCCCCTGTTTGGGGCAGGGCTGCACATGCTGGGAGGAAACCACTTCTCCTCAAGCACTCTAGTGCTCGGAGCACCAGCCCTTGGAACTTGTTACTTAGGTTGTGTTTCTTGACTGTCCAAAGCTGGACAGACCAGATGAGATGTTGGCTTTCTGTAGAGATAACCCTGGCCCAAACTGAGGTCTGATTATCCCTGATCGCAGCGACGCCCATGCTTCAGCAGGGTTTGCTGAGCCCTTTAACAGACCACGCACCTGAAATTCGTGCTGCAGCTTCTTCTCGATCCACTCGGTGACATGGAGGAACGTCACCTCCCGCTCACCCAGCTTTGGGCGCACCTTCAGCTCCAGCTGGGGCGGGACTCGGAAGCTGTACCTGCAAAGGGAAAGGAAAGAGGCAGAAAGCATCACGTCCCGAATATGCGGCACAGCCCACATGGCCCCACTGCTGGGTTTTAGGGACCTGCCTCCTGGGAGGAGGTGGCTGGGTTGCAGCGGGAGCTCTGGGTCCCCAGATCCTGTCTTGGCCTGGGTGGGGACCAGGAGAAATGAGCCTGAGGTCTCTGACTCCCTTTGGGAGAACAGCCCTGGCTTGCTGGCACCCCAGATGAACACGAAGCCCCAGAGCTGGCTCCTTGGCTGAGCCACAGGGAGCAAGGGGAGCTGGAAGGAGGATGCGTGTGTGTCCCCGCATGGGAGGAAGGAGAGCTGGTACCAGACACGGTCCGTTGGTGGTGGGGGGATGTTCACGGCCAAGGTGCCTGCCAGCTCCTGCACCTCCACCGTCAGCAGCAGCGGTGTGTTGGAAACCTCCTCGATCTTCTTTTTGATGAACTCGTTTTCAGTGGCCTTCTGGAAGTACTTGGACTTGGCGATCTTATCCACAAAGCGCAGGATCTTCCGGCTCGTGCTGTTGCTGCTGACGTGGCTAAAGCAAGGGGAGCCACAGCTCAGCAGCAGGGTGAGACCCAGAGCCGTGCTGGGTTTCGGCATCCCCCGGCCGTCTGCCACAGCACCCCGCAGGGACAGGAGTCCCCTGTGACGGGCTGCCATGATGTGCCGGGGTGCCTGTGCGTGCCCTCCCGGGGAAACCGGCCCCCAGCCCCTGTGCTGGCATAGCACCGTGCCTCCCCCAGCATCTCCCCGTACACCCCGTGGCGCAGACCCCAAACAGCCCCTTACCCCTCGGCGCCAGGCGGTGGGACCCGCTCCCCCAGGGCTCCCGCGGGCTCTGCAGCGGTGACATCTTCCTCGTCGGAGGAGCCGGCGCTGGATGACTCCGCATCGCTGTCTGCCAGCAGGATCAGCCGTGGCCTGGCGCTGCGAGCCCCAAGGAGCATCACAGGGGTGCCCTGGGGCCAGCACCCTCTTGCCTCGCTCAGGCAAGAGGAGGAGGAGGATGAAACCCAGCCATGCACATTCTCCTTACCCCTCTCCGCCTGCCTCTGCCGGGCAGCTCTCCTCTGCAGTGCTCTCCTTCCCCAGCTTGCAGAGGTTCATCTTCGTCTCGAGCGTCATCTGCAACGAGCCGCAGTAGGTGACCTCCACGTCCACCCAGAGCCCTGCCGGGGAGAGGGACGGGGTGAGCCCCTGTCAGCACCGCAGGGGCCGAGGGCTGCTCATGCGCCTGCCGACACCTCCCTGCTTCGGGGACCGGGCTGGTACCTCGATAACAGCTGCTGTGGAGCCAGCCCTGGGATCCCTGCTGCTCTGCAGGGCTCTTACCTCGGTCATTGACGGTGGTGTTGGAGGCGCTGAGGACCGAGGGGATGGATGTGCCCATGTCCAGCTCCGTCAGCGTCAGCTCATTCATGAAATACGGGAGCTGATGGAGGGAAACCACATGGGGACGATCACCACAGTCTGGCACCCGCCGTGGGGCCTTGGGGATGGGGCTGTCCCGGGTGCTGTGATGCTCCTGCCTCTGACCTTGATCTTGCTCAACTTCTTCTGGATCTTGCTGGACACTTGCTCGGCCCAGTATCGCTCCCGGAGGAAGTCCCAGAAGATGCGCCCCACCAGCGCATTCATCCAGGCCATGCATGCCTCGCTGTGCCCGGCCGTGTCCTCACCGAGCTGCGGAGGGACAGAAGCCACGAGCCCCTGGAGTGAGGTGGCCCCATGAGCAGTGGGACCCGCTGGCTGGGTGCTCCCTTGCACCATGGCTTGGCTGCTCAAACCGTGGTGGCGGGAGGGAGGAGACAAACCACAGGACTGGAAGTGGCTGCACGCAGGGTCCATCAGCCTCTGCTTAACGCTCGTGTCCCGCTCCCGGTGCTGGATTTGTCCCACTCACCTTCACGGGCGTGGGGCTGCCCAGTGCTCCGTGAGAGGGGCTCCGATCTGGGCTGCCCCCCACCTGCGCTGGCACGAATCGGGCCATGTAGGTGCCGTAATCCAGGAAAATCTTCTGTCGGACGCTTCCCGCCAGGTCCTTGGGTGGGACAGCGGAGGGGATGTCCTCGGCGCTCCCTCCACTGCTGCTGCTGCTGCTCCGCGGAGCTGGTCCCACACCTGGAGACACGGGGACAACGAGCGGGTCAGGATGGCATGAGAGGTGACATGCCGCCTGGCGGCAATGCACGCGCGGTGACGTGCCGCGATGCACATGCGGTGACATGCTGCCCGTCCGCGATGCCAGCGACATGCCACCCACCCTGTGCTGGCAAGGGGGATCCTCCAGGCTCTCCCTGCTGCTGCAAACGCTCTTGGCTCTGGGCTCCTCCATCTCCCCCCACGCTCACTGCTGCCTACCAAGGGCTTGTCCTCCCAGCACACGTGCAGCTCCCACCCTGGATCAGACCCGGCACAGAGCAGACGCCACGATGGCTGCTTCTCACCTGCCCTGGCTTTGCCGTGGCTGCTGCTGGGTGTCCCACGGGAGGCTCGCATGAGGTGCTGGTACCACTCCTCCTTCTCCCTCCCAGTCCGCCCGAAGAGGTACAGGCACCTCTCCCTGCAGTCCCCTGGGACATCCTGGCCTGGCACTGGCGCCTTCTTCGTCCCTTCATTCCTCTGCAGCTCTACGTTGTGCTCCTCGCTGCTCCTGCACTCCATGTCCGCCAGGTCGGGGAGGAGGACGCATATGGGGTATTTCTTGTTCCACGTCCGCTTTCGGGCCAGGCTTGGGGGGCAGAGGAAGACCTGCAACACCGAGAGTGGTGGTGAAGCCAGGGCACTGGGGGTCCCCACAAGGGGAGAGTCCCCTACTCCCACGGGAGAGTCCTTGGCGCTGCCGGACTCACCTTGGCATCAGTCAGGTCATAGCAGCGGTGGCTGACGAAGACGGTGTCGAGGATTTCCTCCTCGAAGGTGGCTCGGCGTGGGATGTTGCTCTTGGGGTAGGAGAGCTTGAGGGTGGCCCCATCCAGCGTGGCGAGCACCGAGTGCGTGAGCGAGGGGTGGAAAAGCTCAGGGTCGTAGACGTGCAGCTGGTTCATCCAGCCCTGGGTGGGAGGAGAGGGAGCCGGCTGCTTCCCCCTGTGCCGTACGGGGTGGCAGCCTGCATCCACCGTGGGCTCGGCACCCCCTCGGTGC
>NW_008825253.1:415634-416617 GCF_000699105.1 Pygoscelis adeliae
TTGGCCGGGCTCAGCCGGGACTGGGGGGCCCGCGGGAGGTCAGCCAGGAGCATCCCCCCGGGCTGGGGTGAGGGGGGAAGCTTTGTGTCCGCGTCCACGGCGAAAATGAGCCCGCAGCCGTCCCGGCCGCCGTCGTCCTCCCTGGTGCCGGTGGGACGGGGCGTTAGCCCATCGGTGTCCCCACGCCGTGGTGAGCCCGGGGACGGTGCCAGGGTTGGAGAGGTGGCCGCCGCCACCGCCGCAGCCTGGTCTGCCATCGCTCGCATCGCCGACGGCACCGGTGCTGCCGAGGGAACGGGAGGAAGCAGCTCAGCTTCGTGCCACCTCGAGGCACAGCACGTCCCTGCCCCGGTCCTGCCTTCCCCATTAGCATCACCACGAGCTGCTGAGCAGGAGTGGGGTGTCCCTGGGGACCTCGGCACCGCGGGCTGGGTGATCCCTATTTCGGGATGCCCTTGGGGCCATGGGCTGCCAGCAGACAGGAAGCCTGTGGCTCTTCCCGCGCTTCCCGGCAGGGATGGGACAGAGAAGGCACCACGGTAAGATGAGCTCAATGATAGCGTGCGGGGAACCGTTCGTATAACGAGGATAAACCTCAGGCAGGCAATTAGCAACAGGGCCCCCGAGAACCCGGAGCCGTGAGCCAGGTCTGCAGCGACACAAGGGGGATTTTCCCACATCAGGACGTTACGTTGGTCCCAGTGCAAGTGCGGGGGCTGTGAGGAGGGATGCAACGCCAGCGGGCAGGACTCTCTGACTCCTCTAAATGTTTCTCGCTTAACCGACAGTGGTTTGGCCCTTGTTTAATGCATTGCATAAACCTGAAAAGAAACAAGCCCGAGCTGTGGCCGCAGTTCAGCGGGAGGATGCTCTGGAAGCAGGGGGTCAGTAATCTCTGGCTTTACTGGAGGGGCACGAAGTTTTCCTAACACATAAAGTTTCCGTAGCCCTGAGGGTGTTCCTGGCCATGGCAAGGTGTCGTC
>NW_008825253.1:417763-420793 GCF_000699105.1 Pygoscelis adeliae
CGTCTTGGGTGGCTGGTGGGGTGGCCAGCACCAGGGTTGGCCCCCGCTGGGTGCCATGGCTGGACCACCAGCACCCTGAGATGGAGGGTCCACACGGAGCAGCCCCGGTGAAAGCTTTGCTGCTGGCTCAGGGTTCAGAGAGCAAACATCGAGCCCAGAGGTGCCCCTGGAGCCGGCTCCTTGGTGTCAGCGCTAACCTACCTTCCAGCCCAGAGCTCGTCCCCAGCCTGTGACCACAGGGTTGCGCAGGGTGGGGGGATTCTCTTTGCTCTTTATAGGATAAATCGAATATGAAGGCCCTTGCAAGCATTTTCATCAAATGCCAGGGGTAGCTGGGTGGGCACGGCTGGGTGATGGACGGATGGGGACGGCAGTGGCTTCAGACTTGGTGCTTGGGACAGGCGGCCCGGGAAGGTCGCATCTCTGCAAAGCCTCGAGGGCTGCGAGTGCCCCAGCTGGGCAGGGACACGAGATCCCTAAGGACTGCCGAGCCCCCTCGCCGCTCTCGGAAACACCGAAGCCATAAACATCAGCAAGCCTCTCTGCTGGACCCAGGCTCTGAATTTCTGCTCCTTGCTCTCAGCTCTGGTTCAAATTCAGGACTTGGACTTGACCTGACACAGAGACAAGCTGCAGCCTGGACCGGGCTGGGGCCTTTGAGGCAGCAGGAGCCTGCGCGGCACGGCACAGCGTGGCACGGCACGGCACGGTGTGGTGCACCCCGGCGTTAGCTCACCCCAGGGTGCAATACCTACAAACCGCTTGGAAAGAGAAAGTTTCCCCACGCCGGGGCCTGCCCCATCGGTGCCCTGAGCCGCTCGCTCCCCGGTGGGCACTGCCCGACTGGTGTTTGCTTTTGTTGTGAAATCAGGGAGAGTTAATTGAAAAATTAATTTCCAGCGGCTCTCTCCAGTTAATTAGAGGTGCCGGTGGTGGGGGCGGAGGGCTGGCACTGCTGGCGGGGATGGTGGCACAGCTCTGCCTGGGCGCAGAGGAGGCTTTCATCACCCAGCCAAACGAGCTGGAAAACCCTCGTCTAATTATCTCCACAATATACCGCTACAGAAATCAGATTGCTGTGGTTATTAGCACTGTAACTGGAGAGCTCTCTGCATTATCCTGTGATTAAGGAGCGCGGGGCTTTGAAGAAAGTCTCACTGCAACCTCAAGACATAACTTTGGGCAATGGGTAGGGCAGTGCGGGATCCCAGCTCCGTCCTCTGCTCCCGCTGCCACATCACATCGCTTCTTCTCAGGGAGTTTACTGGTGGATACTGGAGAGGATTTCATGCTGCCGGGGGGGCGAGGAGCCAGGCAGGCTTCGGCACCGCGTGAACGGCTCCACGGTGGCTGTGCCTGCCGGGACGCTCAGAGCCAGCCAGCCTCAGCGCCCAGTCCCAGCACCCGGTCTGGTCCCCCAGTGACCCACTCCCAAAGCCTCCCCGCCACCCTGTGCTGTCCCAGGGTTGAGCTCAGCCTTTCCATTGCTACGGACTTTGCTTCGCCCCCATGTCTGAGCCGTCCCCGTCCCCCTCCCATACCTCCTGCACAGAGGCTGCTGCTGATGCCAAGAGCAGCTACTAATTCAGGGCGGCCATCCCAGAGCAAAGGGAGCCTGGGCCGTCCCGAGACCTTCGCAGCCCTCGTGGCGTGGCCCTTGCAGCTCACAGGAGAGCTCTCAGCCCTGGTTTCACCAGGACACAGCCCTGGGGAAGGTCCTGGCCGGTTTGCCCATCTCTTTCATCAGCACAGGCTATCATGATGAAAAGTAGGCAGCTATCTGCAAGCTGGTTTGAATGTTACTAACTCAAAGAAAACAAAATTCCAAGCGTGATCCAAACTGCAGCCTACAGGCTAACTGAAATCCAGACAAACATGTCTTCCTCGAACAATATGGGCTTTTTGGTCAAGGTACGCTGTCTTAAGAGTCAAATGTCTCCGTCTGAGCCTACATACAGAGGGAGGAAATGATGGCCTAAAAGGGTATTGTTTCTATGCATAGCCTAGCATCATCAATAAGAAATCTCGAAGCTAGGGTTGAGAACGGAGGTCCATACAGCATTCAAAAACCAGACAATAAATTGCACATTCCTTTAAACATGATTCTGAGTGGCATTTGTCATATAATTACATCTAGCAAATAAACTTAAAAAAACAACCCCACAGTTTCAGAACTAAAATACTTCAAAAAACCCATACACCACTGAACATATTAGTAAATCATTTAGGCTTACCACTAAAAGAAGGTTACATTGAAAGTTTGTATTTTGAAGAAAGTATATATGCAGAAAAGACCTGTAAGGTTATTATTCATTGCCCACTACTTTTAGTAGCTTCTAATCTACTACTCAAAAAACCCCAAACCCAAACCACAGTGTGCTTGCAAAAGACCAGGAAGAAATTAAGGCAATGACCCTGCCCCATGTTACACTACTAAGAGAGGACAAGCAGTTAGGAAGACTGCAAGAAAGTGTTTAATGTAGCCAGCTGGTAATTAGATTACTCTCATTAAACTTGAAAGAATACACTGGTAAATTATGGCTCTGTATTTCTTTTTCTTCATATCCAAACCAGCTTACTTAAAAAAGGTAACATTTCTAATCCATTTGCATATATTTCCCTTGAGAACAAAAAAAAGTCTAGCAAAAAGACAAATATAGATTAATACCAGGAAACTGTTATCTACTGTGCAGTCATATGAAACTACAGTTTAGTTTTCACTCAAGTTTCAAACCTTTAACTTTCAAACTAGGTTTCCCGGGTGCTCAAGTGGCTGCTTGAAATCTGATTCATAACAATACTACATAATTATTAATTAAAAGAGAAGCAACAGATGCAGTAAATACTAAACACAGTACTCCATAAAAAGAGTACTAGCTGCTGAGAAGAAAAATCATAGAAATATTTATCCCAAGTCCTTATCCTTGTTACAGTGTGGCACTGGATAAACCCTGATTTCCATGCATAATCTTATGTCTCAGCAGATTAAGGTCCATTAAGGTTTGTGAAGAATTTCAAGAATACTTAATA
>NW_008825253.1:422377-423129 GCF_000699105.1 Pygoscelis adeliae
CCCCCCCCAAGCCCTGGCCATCGCTGCTGGGAGCCGGCCCGGGAGCAGGGGCCCCCCGCACTGACCCCTCTCCTGCCGCCCTCCCCAGGCATCTACGTCTGTGCCAAGTGCGGCCATGAGCTGTTCTCCAGCCGTGCGAAGTATGAGCATTCGTCCCCGTGGCCAGCCTTCACCGAGACCGTCCACGAGGACAGCGTGTCCAAGCGCAAGGAGCGGCCGGGGGCTTTAAAGGTGCCGATTCTGAAACCCTTGGGAAGCAGCAAAAAAAATCCCACGGGCTCTTTTTCATGAGCCTGTCTGCTGAGAAAGACCGCTTGCTGTCGAACCCTCTCCTTGCATTTCTAGGTGTCTTGTGGCAAGTGTGGCAACGGGCTCGGCCATGAGTTCCTCAACGACGGGCCGAAGAGGGGGCAGTCCCGCTTCTGAATATTCAGCAGCTCGCTGAAGTTCGTCCCGAAAGGTACAGGCTGCAGCTTGGCAGCTGTTTCAGCCCACGTAGTTATTTTTGGCGAAGCTGCTGATAGCCAGGCCACGCCGCGCGCGATGCACTGCTTTCGGCAGGCAGTTCAGATAAGCCAAGGCACTGCTGGGCGCGATGCACTGCAGTAGCTGGCAGTTCAGATAAGCCAAGGAGCCACTCGCATCCTCAACAAATCTCTGCTCAGCTGGCGGCTCGGCAGGGGCTCCCCGACCTCCCACGGTGAAAGGCAGAGTGTGCTGGAGCTCCTGGATGCGGCCGCGGGTCTCCGCGT
>NW_008825253.1:423279-427299 GCF_000699105.1 Pygoscelis adeliae
GAAGCGAGGGCAGGGAGCTCCTGCGGTGGCATAAACGGGGCTGGGAGAGTTTGCTGGTTGACTCCTCGTGGAAGTCAGGTGGGAGCTCTGAATATTGCAGCTGCCCTACGGGTAGGGAGCGGGTCTGCGGGGAAGGGCAGGGCTTCTTGCCGTTGTGGTTGTCATGCTGTTTGCTTCCCCAGAGTCAGAAAAAGACTTTGGGAGGCCGAGTTTAGGGCAGCACCCCGGCCACGACTTGCTGTCCTGCTTCTCGGACTGCGATGGTTGTGAGATGTTAGCTGCGTGTAGCAAAATAACCATATAAAAGGGGCTGGGGGTTCTGGAACACTGATTTTTTCCTCCCCCTCTTTTAGGCAAAGCAGACGAGGACCTGAAGGGGAAGTAAGCGAGCTGCTCTACTTGGTACACTGCTCTTGGGCTGATCCTGCGTTCACACCTTGGGGTGCACCGTCCGGTCAAGAGGGCACTGGGAGCAAGAGAAACCCCAAAGAAGCTCCTGGTTTCCCCTGGCCGGTTCCCTCCTCAGGGCTGCTGTGATTTGGGGTGCTGGGAGGAGCACGGAGGAGGCGAGGGGATAAGGGGGTTGCTGAAGCTCTGTGCTTGCTGGGTGGTGGGTTGTATGACCTGTGCCTGAGGGTGTTTCACACAAATTGGGGTGATGCAAAGGCTACAGCTCTTCACTTTACCCGTCCTTACCCCCTCCCCAACCGTCTGTTCTCCCCAGCATCCTCGCCTCCGCCGGTAGCAGCTACTACTGGGTCCTTTTGGTTTTGTCCATTAAAGCAGCGCGTGTGCCTGCGGTCCAGCCGCTGCTGAGCTCGGGGGCGGTTTTGCTCTTGACTTCAGCCGAGCCAGGACGCTCTCCAGATCACAGCCAGGAGGGGCCGACTCTGACGTGGCACCGATGCAATCCGGAGTCGCTCCGCTGGCAGTTCCAGGGAGCTGGATTAGCTGAGGTCAGAGTCTGTGTTAATCTCTGGTGCTATTCTGGGCTGGGACCATGGTATGAATTGCTCTATATAAACCCTTCCAGGGTGCTAGGGCAAGGATGATTTTATGATCCTGCTAGACAGCATCCAGGTATTTTACCCCTCTACCCATCTTGCACACAGCAGAGACAGTTCTAGATTTCACATGTCCTCTGGGCTTGATTCTGACTTGGCCTTACACCAGATTTATCACTGTGCTGTAAACCCCAGTGGCACAAGCGGTTCCTCCTTGCTGTACACCGGTGCAAGGGAGGCCAGAACCGGGCTCACGGGCTACGCTTTGCACAACTCAGGCTTTGGGAATCACGTCCGCGTTTCCTCTGCGCTCGGAAGGGCTGCGACGCTGATTTCTCCTTAATTCAGCATCTGATTCGTGGCCTTCCCTCCCTGTCCCAGAAACCAAATCCTCCTCTGAAATCAATGCGCAAGGATTTTTGAAGACAGCAAAGCTTTTGCTGACCCGTGGGTCTGGTGGTGCAGCTCTAGTGCAACGCGTGAACGGTTTGGTGAGGCTGCGCTGCCGGCGCTGTTACGGTGCAGCTGCGCTCAGGGGCACATTAGAGGCTTTTCTCTGCATGTATTTTGCCTCAATCCCATCGTTACGAGGGCACTGATAAAAATTGCAACACGCCAGCTCATTACCTGCAGCTCACTGCTGGTCTTGTACCTCTTGCAATACTGAAAATAAAGCACTGATTCACTGTGTTGGAGAAATAACCTCTTTTTTTTTTTTAAAAGCACTGATGATGGCACCCTGGTGCCTGGTGCATCTGCCCTGGGATTCCTTCTCTGCTCGGTTTTCCAGTTTTGGATGCAGGGATGCGGGGGCTGCGCCGGTGGTGGGATGCGTGCAAGGCAGGCACAAATGCAGGTACAAAGCCCTGGCCAGAAAGCTGAGAGCAGATTTCGTCTGGAGTCTTATCTCCAGCTGTGGACCCGGTGACCTGAGGTGTGGACACAGCCCGTCTTGCACCCAGCGTGGCCTCGCAACCCAAAGGGTTGGCCTCCGGTTGGTGTGTGTGGTTTTATCCTGTATCTAACCGTTACCCCAGGTTTTGCCATGTGAAAGGGGGATGCTGATGCATTGGAGGCCTTCAGGCATTCCCGGGGTCAAAACTTCCGTTGGGGAAGGTTTCCTTTTCGCTCCAGTTAGCATTTTTGCCCAGCTGAAGCTGGGTTTAGGTTGTTTCACAGTGTGTTCTCAGTACCGTCTGGGCTGGCAGGATCTTCTGGGCAGAAGGGATGTGAGTTTTAGCGGTGCCTCATGATAGTTTCCCCGCATGAAGCTGCCTGCAAGACTGGAAGCTGCAACCCTTCCCTGCCTCCCAGAGGTTTCTTCGCCCCGGCAGGGTTGGATACTGGGTTCACGGAGGCTGGAGACTTGAGCTGGGCTTTGCCAGACTCCAGTTCCCTCCTCCAAGGGGATGAAGTCAAAACGCCGGGGCCCGCGGGCCCCCCCCCCCCCCCCCCCCCCGCCCCTGCCGCTGGCTCATGCCCCGTGGCATCGCCCTTGCCGCCTTCCCCGTGTGCGGGACAACCTCCGGCTCTAATTCCTAATCAGGTTCCAGCCTGAAGGTTCAAGCTGCTTTTCAACCGGTTAATCCCCTGATCTGCTGCTTGGCCCCTGGCCTGGCCACCTCCACGCGAGCCCCGGAGGGCAGGAGCTGCCCCTTTGCTTCCCACCCTGGAGCACCGTGGGACCATCCGTCCCTGGGACACCTCCCGCCCCGCTGCCCCCGGCCTGCGGCGCTGGGAAGGAAGGTGTTTTTGGGGGTGGTTTCCCCTGAGACGCTGCGGTGGAAGGAAACCTCCTTGGGAGTGCCGGCGTCGAGGGGACGGCGATGATTCCTCCCGCTCCTGGGGGGCTCTCCGGCACCGTGTGCCACGGGGGACCCAGCCACGCTTCCACGCCGCCTTGCAGTTCGCGGACGCAGGCACGGGAGGGTGCAAGTGCTTTTCCTAACCCTTCCCCGGAGCATCGCGGGGAGGGAAGGACGCGGCTGGGGTGGGCACGGCAAGCGGCCTCGCCTTCCCGTGGATCCACCCTTGCAGCAACGAGAAGGAAAATTACCCGGAGCCAAAAAAACTCAGGATGGTTTAAATAGGGATGGGACGTTTTCCTGGAAATCTGGCCGGAGCCACCAACGCCAGCAGGGATTTTGGCCAGGGGTATCGGCAGCACCTGGTGCTAAGGGTGCAGGATGCCACCCTGCAGGGCAGATCCCATCCCTAACCCCTTCCTAGCTCCCCCGAGCACCCCCGGCCGTCCCGGGCACCGTGGGGTCCCTCGTCCTTCCCCGGACCGCTGTGGGTGCTCGGGGCCCGGGGGGGGAAACCTGCTCTGCCCTTCCCTCGCTCTGCGGCACCGGGCATCCCCATCGCCTCCGCTGGGCTGCGGCCAGTCCTTCCCCTCTGCCATTCGTCCTCATTTTATTATTACACTAATGACAATTCTGGCTTAATAAAAGGATTTTGCTTAGTTGGGCAAAAGCGGCCTCACATCAGCAACGCGGGTTTAATGACAGAAATTGAATTATGTTACCAGGCCGACGCAAACTTCCCTGGTTGTTTAAAGAATCATTAATTTCCTCCGCCGTAGCCTCCAGCTGACCTCCCTTTTTAATTTTTTAATTTTTTTATTTGCATGCCATGAAGAGGACCTGCCTCTTTGACCCTCCTCAGGATGGCTCCGGCGGATGGCAAAGCGGCCAGAACACAGCGAGATTTAGATTAATTTTCCTAATAAAGACGACAAGCCCTATAGAAATTACGTTACGCAAGGAAAAAGAAAATGACCTGGAGGCATTAGGAAGCTCTAATTACCATTATTCCTTGGAGCCAGCACGGCGGGAGGAACGAGCCGGCTGGCCAGGCAGTCCTCTGCCTGCAGCCGGCTGCTTTCACCTGAAATTTTCACTCGTGTTTCAAGTGGGCTGCCCGGCCTCGCAGGGATGGCTCCTTTTTTTTCTGTTTGTGTCGGTTTATTTAATTTTACCCTCCTATCGCCAGTTTTTCCCACGCCCGGTGAGCC
>NW_008825253.1:427325-428859 GCF_000699105.1 Pygoscelis adeliae
GCCGGCAGGTGTGGGCATGGTGGCACGCCGAGGGCAGGAGGATGCATCTGGCTGTGAAAATGCACCGAGACCCCAAAGCAGCGCTTTGGGGGTTTTACACGTTGGGGCGTCCCTTGGGGCAGGGAGCACAGCCTGATTTGGGGTGCTCTCGCCCAGTCGGGTCCCGGCAAACAGGCACCTTTGGCCCCAGCCGCGACCCCGAGCCGTGCCAAGGTCCCGTCCCGGCGACGGGCAACGGAGCATCAGTTTGCTTAAAAGGGATTATTTGAATTCCTTTTGGGGCTGTGAAAATGCAATAAGGGCCGGAGCTGGCTTTGTGTCAACTACAGAAAATAAGGTGATGGTAATTAAAAAACCGCTACACGTCCCTTGATGTCCCCGAGAGGCGGGGGGCTGTCAGGTGGCGAGGTGCCTCCCCATCGGCCGGCTCGCCCGCTCCGTCCCGGGGAGCTCACCTGTCTCTCAGCACATCCAGCAACAGCTGGAGAAAATTAAAGGCTTATTCCACTTCAGTTGCCGATAATAACTTCATCTGTCCCTATTCTGGGCTGCCTCCCACCCCGAGACGCTGCTCGCCGGGCGGGGGGCAATCGCTGACCTCGTTCCTGAGGTTTGTTCAATCCGGTTGAACCTCCCAGAGCCACGAGGTGGGGAAATTTGTTTTGGGTTTGCGGCGCGTATTAATTAGGGAGATAATGACTGGAAACATTCAGAGCGAGTCTGAGCGCGCCAGAAAAATGTTTAGCCCAAGGAAAATTTAAACCTTTCTCTTTTTTTCCTTCCCTGGCTGTTGAGATCTGACTTTTTAAGGCAATTAGTGAAGGTTTATTTGTTAATCAGTCATACTTATATGCTTGCTTTGGGGTCTTATCTCACGCTCCCAAGTGCACATCGCTTCTAATCATGATCTTCACTTTTGATGTGGGAGATACCTGTCCCGGGACGGCTGTGCGTGCCGCAGTGCAGGCACGCTCCTGCGCTCGGCAGTGGATGCCGGCTGCACCAGGACACGGCGTGGGCTGATGGCGGTGCTGCCCTTCCCGTGCCCAAAAAGCCGTGTCTACAGCAGGCTCCATCCTCAGCCCAAGCGTATCCCAGGTTTTCGGGGGTGGCTTTCCCTGCATGGATATCCCAGAGTCTGCCCATGGCGGGACAAATCACCCCCAGCCAAAACTCCTTCCCACGCTGCGGCAAGTGTTTTGAATTAAGTTCATCCTGATGGCGTTAGGGCTGATGGCAGTGCCGGCGCAGGGATGCCCGCAGCACTCCTGCCCTCCCCGTGCCCCGGCGTGGAGCTGGATGAACCATCCCCAAAACACATCGCCCCTGTGGTCCCTGAGAAAGGCCCCGCTGGGGAAAGCTGCTCTGGGATGTGCTGGCATCGGTCCAGCCCCACACCAGCATCTCTCCTGCCCTGTGTGAGCATCGGTCCAGCCCTGCGCCAGCATCGGTCCAGCCTTGGGAGCGTCGGTCCAGCCCTGCGCCAGCATCGGTCCAGCCTTGGGAGCGTCGGTCCAGCGCCGCGGCTGCTCCC
>NW_008825253.1:428910-429673 GCF_000699105.1 Pygoscelis adeliae
GGTGGCAGGTGATGGCCAGCCGGGGCTCTCCTCTCTGCCGAGCCTCGTGGCACGCGCTTTTAAGTGCTACACTTTACTGTCTACAATAATGATTTGTTGCTTGTAAAACCACCGTGATTAACTACAGTTTAGCCTCCTGGTTTCATGTCTTATCATGTTTCATCTCACACAAAAGACATTTACAGTCTATTTTCAACTTCAAAGCAAAAGCTTCTTGCGTGAGCATTAAGGAAGGCAAATATTTAAGCAGAACCTGTATGGTATTAGCGTCTCTTGATGTTCCCTGCTGAGTAAGGATTGATGGCTGCCTCAAAAGGCAGGTTTTTCCTATTGTTTTATGCACCAGTGATTACTATTTCATGTTCCCACTGTTATATATTTGCTGGCTGGCACTGGCCTACCCTGACAGTGCTTTCTTCATGTCTTACATGTCCAGCTTTTTATGCACTCCACTATAGGAAGTGTGACTCTTGGCAGGGTCCTTTGGTCTTATTGAAGCCTCCTGCCCGAGTTTTTTGAATTAAGTTCATCCTGATGGCGTTAGGGCTGATGGCATGTTCTGCTTCTCCACCGATATCTCTGTCCTGTTGCCTCACGGTGCTCTGCCCCAGCCAGGACCCCTTCGCTGCCCCAGCTTTCGGGTGGGTGCTGCAGGCTGTGTCCCTCCCCATCCGGCCGTGCACCCGCCCGGATGGGGACAGTGGGGACGGCACCGTGGGGACGGGATCCTGCAGCAGCAGCAGCAGCAGCAGGGTCAGGCTGG
>NW_008825253.1:429713-431364 GCF_000699105.1 Pygoscelis adeliae
TACCGTAGCCCTGCAGAGATGGGGGGATACTGATCAGGGGATAAGCCGCTCCCGTCCTTGGTACCACCCTCTGCTTGGTGCCTGCGCGGCGCCGGCATCGCCCCAAGCCCATCTCGGCGCTGCCATCACCATGCAGCACCGCCTGTGCCGCCCCGGCGGGGTTTCACCTCCCCAGTGCCGGAGGAAGAAACGCCGCGTTCGCACTGGACTCGCCAGCGCTTCCGGACCGCAACCCCCGAAAAACCCCCGAGTTCCCGGCCAGCCTTGTCAGGGCAGGATGAAAATAGCCCAGGACCAAATTCCTCCGCTTTGAACATGATGACACACTGGTGTGCATTTGTCTGAACGCTAAACATATTAAGACCAGGAACTGTAAGGGACAGCTCTGCTTATCATCCAGCTCGGAGTTAATATAATTCAATTAGCATGAACAGTAAATATAGCTCATTTTAATTTAGATGGAGGGGTTGCTGCAGCTCGATCCTTTAATTTCGGGAGTAGGGAAGCTGTGGGAAGACTGCCAAGAATTTCTGCAAAACCCACATTTTCTCCGGGGCCGCGGGCTCTTGCTCCGGGTGCTCCATAGCAGCGGTGCGGAGGCCACCTCCGAGGAGCCCGCGCGCTTGGCGAGCAGCACCCAGCAAGGGGCTGGTCCTGGGGGGACCAGGAGGGGATGATGGTTTTGAACTGCATCACTATTAGAAGCAAAATAAAGGCTGGAAAGCCACCAGCAGGGAATAAGCGGTGCAGTCTATTTAAAGAGGAAAAGATCAGCTCGGGAGAGACGCTGGAGACATGTGTCTTCAGGGCTGTGCTGCATTCTTCGGAGATTATTTTAAATGCGTGCATCTTTTCTGCATCACAGTCTATCTTTGTTCCCCTCTGACGTCTTGAGTCGGGGCTGGTATTTTATGGCTGTGGCTGCGCCTGCCAGCAGCACGACAGCTCTGCTGGAAATTAACTCCTCTGCGCTTTAAAAAAAAAATCTCACAGGCATAAAATTCCAAGTAAGAGATCGAACTAGTTAATCTCAGATTAATTTAAGCCGCTGGCTCTGGTGGGGGAAGTGTCAAGGCTCTGACGGGGATGCAATGCTCAGGAAATGCTCAGGGCGGGCGGGAGGTGCTGCCGCGTCCCGTGTCCACCCGTCTGTCCGTCCAGGCGTGGGGGCACGGCACGCTGCGTGGCGCAGGTCCCTGCCTTCTGTCCAGAGGAGCTAACCCCGACCACGGTGTTTTCCATCCGCCCATCCTGGGCAGCAGGACAGAAATCGGGTGGCCTGCTCTTTTCCCGGGAAGTACGGCTCGAAGCGAGTGGGGTTTGTGGGTGCAAGCGTGCAAGCGCGCACCAGCGCGTGCATGGGGCGAGGTCGGTGACGGGCCACAGGCTAATGAAGCTCGTGAAATACATCCTTCTCCGCTGGCTAGGCCAAGTGGAGTGTTTTCTATCATCTCTCCTGACATTACCGCATAACTTAGATTGCGCTTAATTAAAATGGCTCATTTAACTGATGGCTCCTAAGATGCAATACTGGCGATTGTCTGCTTTTCCTGCCCAGCCCACGCGCAGCCGAGGGATGGCAACAACTGGGCACGGTCGCTCCGGCGGGATGCGGGGGACACCAGCGGGGACCGGCTGCCTGTGCTGCTCC
>NW_008825253.1:431576-433984 GCF_000699105.1 Pygoscelis adeliae
GCCCTGCGGTGCTGGGGGATGGGGGGGGGAGGCTCTGCTGGTGCTGCCGGTGGGCTTGGCCTCAGCCGTGCTTCCCAGCACGCCTCTGAGGTAGGGAGACACCCTCTTCTGTTGCATTGCCAAAAAGCTCTTATCTGTAACCACTTCTCAGGGTCCACAGGACCCACAGCGGGCGGTTCATCAGGCTGGCTGTGTCAGCCTCCTGGCTCCTTAAAGCTGGCTGTAATTAATGACCTGCTAAAAACCAGCCTCAGTTTGAGCAATGGGCAAATATGTCCTTTCCCAGCCCAGAAGCACCGGCTGACCGGCACGGAGAGCTCGGCCCTGCTTGCCCCGTTGCTTTGCAGAGTTGGATGCATCAGCTGAGGATGTGCCCGGCTCACCGGCGCATGGACCCCTGCTGGAACCGGGCATGAGCCTGCTGAAAGCCCTGCAGAAACGGGGCACCGGGAGGCCCTTCCTGGGCACCGCAGGCCTGATCCTGCCTGCACAGCTGATGGGCGAGCAGGCGGTTGTCGTGGTTTAACCTCAGCCGGCAACTAAGCGGTGACAACTAAGCGGTGTCCTGGGCAACTAACCAGGACAGCGGTGCAGCGGGGAGCGCAGGGCAGGGCAGGGCAGGGCTGGGGCTGGGGACACTGACGGGGCTGAGTTGCTCCACCTGGGCTCAGACATCACCCGGAGCAGGGCTTAAAGGAGGGAGCCGCCAGTCCTGGCCCCTCTTGGGATGAGCTGAGCTGTGGTTTGGGGTGGAGGCTGCTTGGGGGTCTCTGTCAATGCTGCAGCCCCAAAACCCTTCAGGTGGAGATCGCTGGAGTCAGCAGGAGCAAACCCTCCGTCTGATGGCCCCATTCGGTGAGCAACTGCTTCGGCTGAACAGAGCAAAACCCCAAGACCTGACTTAAACATCAACCCTGAGCTGCACCCTCATCTTATGCACTTTATTGTGTATTTAAAAAACTGAACAATAGATGTCGCATAAATGCTAATAAACATCAGGGTGAAATGTTGGCTGCGGGGTGGGAGCCGCAGTGCGGAGCCCCCAGTCTGGGTGGCGGATCATGGGGGTGCTGCTCAGCAGGGCTCCTGCACCCCCTGCTCTGAATACACCCGCAACCCCTGATGAACACCCTGTTTTGTGGGTGCCCGAGTCTTCCAGAGAGCTGTGAGCCCAAGCAGGTCTTTGCAGGGAAACTGTATTACTGGGGCTTGTGTCCATCCCTGGTGGGACACACGCGGATGGCGATGGGCTGCCAGGGGAGCGGGAGGCATTCGAAAGGGGGGCTGCAGCTCTCAGCTGGGTTTCCCATGGGAAGGAGGCTGCTGTGGTCTGTCGGGCTCTCTGCAAAGGGGTTTCCCTCCGGAGCGTGGTGGTCAGTGCAGCCCAGCCTGCCGGTGGGACACGTCCCCGAGCCCTTAGGCTCCCCGGGGCTGAAGGAGGCTCCTTGCAAAGCTGGGTCACTGCTGGGGCTCCTGTGCCACACGGACAGGACAGGGCTGCGGTTTGCTGAGGGGTTTTTTTTTGCTGTCTGCCTTGTTCCAGGTTAGCCTGGAAGTACGGTATTTATGGGGGGAAAAGAAAAACCCAGTGGTTGCATATTCCTGCATACCCGCGGTCCCCGGGGCAGCGCTCTGCACGCTGCAGACCCCCGTGCAGCACATCCCAGCTGTGCCGAGCACCGGGTGGCACAGATGTGCCAAAACACCTGGCTGGAGCCAGGGCAGCCGCCCACACGTGCACCGGGCTTTCTCGGCACGGATGTTTGCGTGATGGGCAAAGATAAGCCTGGAGCGTTTCTTGTTTCTGAGGGATTCACTGGGAGCTGGGCTCCCTGCGAGGGGCAAACGCAAGACGAATGCCTCTACCTTGATGCAGATTAAACTCAGGGAGATAACGAAAGGCTGTCATTTGCCAATACATGCTGAAGGGCGAGACGGATCGTGTCTTCAATTACAGCTGCTCACGTGCATGAGTCGCCAAAATATGCAAGGTATTCATTTAATTTCTCCATTTGAGGCCAGCGCGGTATCCTGATGCTTATCAAACCCGTGGCTCGGACGTAGGCTCTGGGGAGGAAATGTGCTCTCACAGACAGCCCATGTCAAGCCAGGGCACTGCTTAAATCTCAAAAACTGCGCCCACATTGAACCTGTACGTGGGCTTGTGTGGGTCACTGTTGGAGCAGGATCATTGTTACCCAGTTTCGTGCAGGATCTGAATTTCTGCTTTGCATGACAGCAGGGGGAGAGATATTTTGGATCCCGGCATCCCAGGGAGGTGGGAACACCCGAGGGGAGCTGTGAGCACCCCGAGCTCGGCCTCAGCCAGGCTGTGAGTGCCTCTCGATGTTTCCCAGGCTGTCCCCAGCATCCTGGGGACGGGGCTGTGGCTGGCGCCGAGGGTCCCG
>NW_008825253.1:434002-438000 GCF_000699105.1 Pygoscelis adeliae
CTGCTGCCCAGCTCTCCCTGGGGAGCTGCTGCAGAGCTGTCCTGGTGTCCACCGGGAGAGGTCTGGCTGCAGGGCTCCGGCCCATGGGAAAGGTTAGATGACTGCAAACCATTAAAAAGTCTGTAAAATTAGTGACTAATTAGCAGCGACTGCAGTGTACATCATACCACGCTGCTGCTCCATGCAGGGATGGGTGCATGTGCGACACTGGTTTCATCCCCAGCCTGAGGCATTTGCGTTTGCTTGTAGCCCAGAGCTACCATCTTGTAATTGCAAAATTAGGGCAAAACAAGTGATTTGTTGCTACAAATTATAAGAGCAAATGGAAACACCTTCCATCAGAGCTCCGGCAAGGCAGACATCTGCCTCCTGGTGTTGCGGTCTGCAGGAGGGGAAGGGATGCACAGCGAGAGCGTGGCCGTGCCTGTACCTCCCGGGCCCGACTGGCACTGCTTGGTCCAGGTGTCGGCAAAAATGGGCCAAAACTTACGCCCCCTGCTCTATGGGTGGAGCACAGCACGTAGCGATGGACGGACACGGGCTGGAACTGGGGCTGGTGCACAGTCTGGTGCCCCCTGCCACAAAATCTGTTGTTCCCTGGTGCTGCGTGGAGGGATGGGCTGCCACAGCCCCCGATAAAGGCCCCCACTGCCTCTGCGTTGCCGCTGGTGATGCCAGTCAGACATGGGTTATTTGTTGGTGAATTTATGGGGTTGGTATTTTCCCTTCCCTCTGCTCCGGTTGCAGGCAGCCTTGAGCCGGGCAGCCGCCAAGGCGAGCTGAGCTGAGGACTGCAAAGCATTTGCCGTAGAATCTGAAGAATTTGGAGTGAAACCCCCAAAGAAATTAAGGACAGATGGGTTACAGGGGGAAAAAAGAAACCCGATTTCCTTCTGCTGCTCGGTGCCTGCCTCCGAGGCAGCCCCTTGTCCCTGCTGCTGCTCTGTGCTGGCCATGGGGCTGGTCGGGCACCCTCCTGCACGCCGGGCGAGCCACCATGGGTGCACCGGCACCTCTGCCCCAGGGATGATGCCAAGCGGGGATGATGCCCCTGCAGCAGCCAGGGCCATCCCTGCTCTCTGCCTGTGGCCAACTCTTGCTGCCTCCCTGGCGATGGTCCAGGAGGACTTGGGGCTTCCTCTGGAGAGACCCCGCGTTCCTGTCCTGCAGCAAAGCAGAGCCCCCGGCGACGCATCAGCTCCTCGAGCGGAGCAAAGCGCTGTGGGAGACGTGTGGCGAGAGTTAACCTCCTCTCTCCTAATTAACAGCTCCTGGAGAGGCTCCAGGGCAAAGCCAAACCCACCCGCTGTGGTGGCCGGCACTGCCTGGGGTCTGCTGGGGTGTGAGCCCCTTCCCCTCGCCCATGTTTATGGGCTGAAATCGCCGGGATTAGGAACTTTCTGCTTGGACTGGTGCTGGCACGCTGCCGGGCGCTGTGTCAGCCCCAACACCTGTGTGCTGACTTCAGCACCTCAAATATTTCTGATGCAACTTTTTTTTTTCCTCTTAAAGCGAGCTCAACGCTGTCGAACGTGTTAATGGGTAGAAATGAAGCATAATTGTTCCTTTGTGTAAAATCAGTCAGTAGAATAGCAGCGGCTTGGCTGCAAAACTGGAACTGCAAACAGGTTGTGGTGTGATCCACCTGGGCTTCTCTCCGTGCTCGCTGGGAGAGCAAGCCTTCTCCTGCGAGAGCTGCTCATGGGAGGAAAATCAGTGGGCTCCTCTCCCCACAGACGGGCAGAGAAAGGATGGTCGGGAAATGGTGCATCCTTTCCTCTCTGAAGGTGCTGTGGATAATTGGTGTTGTGTAGGGCTAATTTTATTATGGTGTGTTTGCTACATTCCCATACGCCAAGCCATGGTAAACGACATCCAGATGAAGCCAATGCTGGCGCAGCACGGCCGGGCTGGGGAGGAGGAGGAGGAGGAGGAGGAGGCAGGAGGGCTGTGTGTGGATGCAGCCCTCCAGATGCAAACAATAAGGCCAACGGATCTTGATTTCATCTGTCAAGTAATTGGGCTGGAAGTCTGTGCATGCTAATGACTCCACATCAAGCAACTCGGTGCTCAGATGTGACCCATCCCGCTCCGCAGGGAGAGCGGGGGGCTGCAGCCTGCGGTGGCCATGATGAATATCCCCCAGATGTTATCCCATAGGGGAAGCGAGACCCACATGTATGTTATTAATAATGCCAAAGATCTGAGGTTAAAAATGACCACAGGGCATTCACATGAGCCCCGGGATGGCGGGTCCTGCGGGCTGGTCCTGCTCCAGGGGGGCAGCGGGAGAGGGGCTGGGGGGGCCTGGCCCCACGTCCCGGCTCTGCCTCTGGTGCTGCATGGAGTGGGTGAGCACCATCGGGGCTCCCGGCACTGAAGTGCCCCGCAGCACCCTGTTGGGCAGCCCCGGCTGTTTTGGGGAGGCAGAGGATGCTCCGAGGAGCTCCAACAGCCGTTGAGAGTTAAAGGTGGGGATGACGGGAGGAAGAGGGATGCAGGGATGCCCTGGGAGGCGCGGCCAGGGCAGAGCCAGCAGGCTCGTCCCAGGCATGTCCCTGTTTGGGGAGCTGCGGGCAGCCAGCCCCTGCGTCTGAGCTCCCCTGGCTGCCCTTGGCTTGTTGTCTGTCCCCCTCTCTGGCCTCATCCTGGCAGCCTGGGATGCAAAAGCCTGGCTATGGCTGTGCGAGACCCCCAGCATGAGAAGGTGCCTGGGGAATGTGCTGGTCCCCCATGTCAGGCTGTTCCGGTCCCCTCCTGGTACTGCAGCGGGGACTTGAGCCCCGGTGCAGGAAGGACGCGCGGTATGGAGGGGCATCTGTCTGGGTTTTGCACCCCCAAGGCGTGATCCTAAAACCTGTTCCCAGCATTTTGGATTCATGGGTTCTCTTGTTTTTATCTGTGCTCAGAAGTTGGGTCAGGTGATGGGTGAGACCCAAGGCGGGGACGTACATCACCATGCGCCGGTGGCTGCGGGGAGGGTGCTGCAGCCCAGCAAGCTGGTGGGGATGCTCCTGCACTCCCTCCAGTGAGGGCTGTTGGCTCTCCCCTTCTCCGTGGGGCTCCAGGGGTTTATCTGTGAAGTTCACACGGGGGCAGGGGCTGGTGCTGTTGGGATGTGTTTGGCAAGAGGTGGAGGAACAGGCAGAGGGGCCCGGGTGGATGAGCCGGGGCTGGGGGCTTCTGCCACTCTGCAGCAGACCCCCATGGGTGTGCTTGGGACTGTGGTGTGGGGAGTGACAGGAGGGTCCCGGAGCACAAGCAGCCAGATATTTGGATGGAGCTTTGAGGCATGGGATGCTGGCGGGTACCACAAGCCCACGTGTGGAGTGATCAGTCTAAGGGCCCCCGGGGCGGCTCTCCCTGTGGAGCGGAGCTCTCGGACTGACGAGCCTCAGGTTACTGGCAGCTTTGGTCCTGGCTCCATTTCTCCCAGACACAGCAGAGCCCAGGTGATTTGCCTGAAAGCTCCTGTCGTCGGCCGGGCTCCAGACAAAGCCCTGGCTCCTTCCCGCAGAGCCGGCGAGCGCTGACCTGCCTTTTTCGGGCAGGGGATGGGGCCCGCGGGGTCATACAGCACATGTGGGTGCCTGCGCTATAGGAACCAGATGCCTACTGTCCCCGGGAAAGGGGATCCTCACCACCAAGAGGCTTTTGTCTCTAAATGTTTTTTGCTTTTTCCCCCAATGCTTTTCCCTGCCGTGTGTGAGCTGGGAAGGGGCTGGGGTACCGGCAGGCAGGATCTGAATGCTATTGAAGTGCGCGGGCAAGTGCTCGCAATCCCCCAGCACCTGCAGTTTATTGGTGCGGGAGGTATTGCAGCCCTGGGGCTGCGGGAACGCGAGCGTACCCTGCGCCCTCTCCTATTTTGGAGGCTTTCCAGCCTTTCCCCGCTGATTGCTTCAGCATGTGCATCGCAGATGATGAGCGATGAGTGGGATCGGCCCTCGCCTGCTGGGCGAGGCACGGCAGCCGGACCCGGACCCTTCCCTCGTGCC
>NW_008825253.1:438119-438419 GCF_000699105.1 Pygoscelis adeliae
TCAGGAGCGCACATGATGCATGCCACTATTTGGGGCGAATGAGAGTGTTAGCTCGTTATGTTCATTACTAGATTCATTATCCATTCATTAGCTGTTCTTAATGGTGCAATATTTTGCTGTCATAGGGGTTTTGCAGGATTAAGACTGGAGTAGACAGTGAGAACAGACAAAGAAAATGCATTACCACTATATATGACAAATACTGCTGGCAGGGCCGCTCGAGCAATGGAGCCCGTATGATGCCAGGGGCACCTGCAGCCACTGCCCCGTGCCAGGGGCTGGCCCCCACGCAGCGCGGGC
>NW_008825253.1:438500-440342 GCF_000699105.1 Pygoscelis adeliae
GCCCCCTTGTTCGAGGGGTGTGTGGTGCTAAAAGACAGGATTCTGACCCAAAGTCACAGCCTGACCCCTCTGCTGCTACTGAAAAACTTCTGAAATCCAGGTTTTATCGCATTAAGCTCTGGAACCCGCGTTGCCCACAGCGGAGGAGCCGGTTTTGCTGGGGGCGCAGCTGGCCAGGGTTTAATCCAGTGGTTTTGCCTCCCCCTTCGACACCACATTTTTTTTTTCCTGTTTCCAAAACCCAACCAAATGCCTGACAGGAGGACACTTGGGAGCCTGCCTCCCTCCTCGCTGGCAGCGGGGAGCCCTTGGAACTCCGCTTTTTCTCCTCCATCCGTTTGAGACATTTTCTTTAAAACTTTGCTTTGTGTTTTGTTGTTGCTCGGCTCTGCTCCAGATGTTCCGGTTCTCGATCCCACACCTTCCCGAATGGGCTGATACTATTGATTTAGACCTGCAAACAAGCACCGGGTGGTGAAACACCCGGCGGAACGAATACCCGCGTTCACATACATATTGGTGGGCGGCTCAGAGCCTTGATTGGGATGCTTCCAAGCACATCAGAGAATACGTCCATTTGGCATGTAATTAAACAAGATCAGCAATGAACACATAATTATGGTTCCACCGAGTTACTAAGCTTGTAAAGAGCAGATAAGAAGTTGTCGAGATACCCCTGGCTGGTCAGTCAACTGCTCGTTGTGCGGGTTGACCTAGCAGACAGGCAGAAATAACTGCAGGGGATGTGAGGAGTGTCGGAGGGGCTGACGACGAGGAGCTGACGGTGGGACCTGAGACCTTGTTCCCTCCCTGCCCGAGAAAGGCAGAGGTGCTGCCGGCTTGCCCTTGGGTCGTGGCTCCGCTAAACTCACGGGGACTTTGCCACCTCCACAGCACTGAACCCACCTCATCCCCAAGCTTTTTTGGGCTGCAGATCTCCTGAAACACCCGTCAGGGTGCCGGGCACCGTGCTGAAAGTCCCGCTGCAGCCGGGCAGGCTCCGCGCTGTCGGCTTCTGCAGCAGCCGTCATCCATCTGCAAACAGCGATGTTTCACCGTCCGACTGCGTGGCATCGCCTGACTTCTTCAAGAAGGGACTTTCTCAGCTGGAAATGGCCTTGTCGCCCCATACATCTAACCAGGATAAAGAAATCCCTCTGCTTCCACAGACCTGCGCGACCAGACACTGGGTAACAGCAAATTAAACACCAAAAAACCCCACCTTTGCCTTTGTGCCGCCTCCCTGTCCCTGTAATTGTTCACTCCCAGGATGATGTGAAACTGTTGTCACTCTTGCATCTTCGCCTGGGAGGGCACCAATAAAGGAATGATTGCAGCCAGCCCCGAGTTCGTGTTTGTGTGGGAAATGAGAAGGAAAGCGGGGCCAAGGCAGAGCTGGGGTGCTGTGCGGAGGATGTCCGAGCGCTCTGGCTGGTACAGTTCCTACCTGGTGTCCCGGGGACAGAGGCCTGGTTAGCGAAGGGCTGTGTCTGACACTCTGCAGCTCTGCCTACTCTAATGAAAATCGCGCATTTCATGTATATTATTTTTTAAATTGAAGCTTTAAAAAAAATCAGTGGGTTTTGGCTGCTTTATCCCCTTATTGGGATTATTTAAATCAAAAGCAGAAATAGGGGGAAGGCTCCTTTTGTAACTCCAGCTGGCCAGGAGCCAGCCATGTCTGCGCTGCCGTGAGCAGGCAGTGCTCCCTAGGCTGGTGTGGAGGCAGAGGGCAGCGGGGCGGCCGGGGGTCCCGGGGCCGGGGAGGCTGCCACCCCTCTGGGACCCCACCACTGCCCCAAAACGCTGGTAGGAGGATGAGGTGGAGCTGTTGAACCCCTG
>NW_008825253.1:440440-442934 GCF_000699105.1 Pygoscelis adeliae
GGAGGGGCTGGGAAAAGCCACGTCCCCCCCTTCGGCGCTGCCAGCACCAGCTTTTGCCTTCTGTGAAATGCTGTGCTGCTGTTCGGTCACCTGCACCGCTGCGGGAAGGTGCATCGTGCTGTGCAGCCACGTCCTGCCACCCCGTGGGGAGTTTTGCAAGGCTGCAGCCAGCGCCCGATGCTGGGGGCATTGCTTCCCCTGCTGCAACCCTCGCTCCCGGGATGCTGCTCCCTTCCCAAGACGGGCAGGAGAGCGGCTTTGCCCTGGTCCACGCAGCCTCCGCGTGGCTCAGCCCCCAGATCCCAGCGGACACTGGGCTGGAGTAGGGAGCTAAGGTGGCCAAACGTCCCGGCGGTGGCAGGGGACAGCAGGTTTGTTGGAGTTGGTGGGCGTTTTTGTTGTGCAAATGCCTCGCCTCCTCCCCGAGCGGGGCTGTCTCCAGCTCGCTGGTATTGCTATAGCTACGGGCAATTTTCTGTATTCAAGTTTTGCAAAACCATATTAAGAAAAATCTCGCCCTGGTGCTGCTGGCTCTCCTCCAGGCTGGAAATTGCATTCCCCTGCTTGAAATTCCTCCTGGAGTTTCAGATGGAGAATGTACAACTTCACTTTCCATCTTGAGCTGCTGTCACACATTTTAATAACAGGGGCTGTGCTACACCCCAGAGGTGGCCGCACGCCAGGATTTTGAAGCGAACCCGTTGGAGCGGTTGCGGTGAGGGTTTGGATGGTCGCGAAGGCGCTGGAGCCGCGGCTCAGCCCTGGCCCTGGCCCTTCCCGCACCCCCAGCCCGGCTCAGCCTCTTAGACCGAGGACGGAGTTTGCGGGTTAACTTTTCATCCTCTGTGTGAGCGCGGTGATGAGTTTGTCGGTGTCTCCTTTGCCCCGGGTGATGGGAACCCCCCGGGCCCGGAGGGGATTGGCTTTTTTTGCTGTACCGAAGTGCCCGTTATCCCAATTAGAGGGAGACAGGATTCATTCCTCCTCCTTCGTGCTCGTATCCATCCCAGCTCGGCTAGCCCTGGTGAGCTCAGGCAAAGCCCCGATGGTCCCGTCTGGGTTTCTCCCTCTGTAAAACCTGCCTCTTGCCACCAGCAGGATCAGGGCAAATCGCCCCGCAACGTTACGTTGAGGATGGGGCTTTTTTTTCAGTACCCAGTGGGTAGACCTCAAAGCTTGCCAGGTCTCTGGGGAAAGGCTTGCTAATGTCACAGGCTAGCTGAGCTGGGTGACAAGAGGTGGCCTTTGCTGAGAGCCTGGAGGGGACTACACAGGGTAGCAATGACAGGGACCCCCGGCGGCATCCCCTATCCAGGTGACCCCAGGGCCCCAGCTCCTGGTGGGGACCGCAGCTCGGAGATCCTGTCTCCGTGGCTGGCAGGGCTGTGCTGCTTTAGGGACAGTCACAGGGCTGCTCTTCCAGCGAGCGTCACCGTGCCTGGGGGTCAGGCATCCCATCCCCTGTGGTACCCACACCCCTGGGGACAGGGACACCTGCATCCCCAGGGACGGGGATGGGGTTCGCCTCCCCTGGCTGTGGATGCTGGCTTGCCTCTTACTGAGCTCCCTTTTATGGATTGCTCTTTGAACCCAAGGAGTTGTGCTGTATTTGTAAAACACACCGCCGTAATCAGGGAAACAGCCTTCCTAATTGGATTGGAACGGCCCAGAGTAATTGGCTGTTTGGGAGCAGCCGTTTCGAATCAAGCTGTGCGTGCCTTAATAAGTTTGCTTGCCTTTATCAGCTTGGCAAACTCCGCTGTGGAGGTGACCTGTTAAATGATCTCCCGTGTTTCTAAAGCATTTTTCATCCCCACTGATCCCTTGAGCCCTTTTCTTTCTTTCTTTGTAATAACAAACTTTGGGAAATCCCAGAGCACCCACTCTGTGGCTCACGCTGCCTGCTGCTGCGGGCAGAGGCCTGCTGCGGCGGGCAGAGGGGAGGTCTCTGGAGGAAAGGCTGGGTCGTGGTGCTGGGGTGGCTGGACAGGATGCTCTGGCCAGTTGTCTGGGGTCCCGTCCTGCTTGGACCCACCAGTTTTGGGGTGGGGGAGAGGATGGACAAGGGGAGCATCGAGCTCATGTGCCACCACATTGATGTCGCTCTGTTTGGCCCTCGGTCGGGCTTGTCACTTGGCTGTCCCGGATCAGGTGTGAACCTCACCCGCTTTGGGACCAGGATTGCAGCCTGCGGTGGGGCTGGCTACCCCCTCCACTCCGAGTGATCCCCCGGATGGGGCACGGGGAGTTTCGGGGATGGCTGCCCTGGCAGCCTGCTCTGTCCCGGTGCCTCCTCCCTCCAGGGCTGAGCCACCCCAAGGGAGGCTGGCAGGTACAGCCCCGCGTTTGGAGAGGAGAGGGCAATGCACCTGGCTGGAGGGAGACCTCCCCCCCCAAAAAAACCCCAACTCAAACCACACATATGTGCGCAACCACGTCTGGCATCAGGCTCTCGCTGCTGCACAGACGCACGGCCCTTTGAGACGGTCGCCAG
>NW_008825253.1:443482-444306 GCF_000699105.1 Pygoscelis adeliae
TTGTGCTCACCTCTTCCCCTTGGCAGCAACCGAAAGCTCCTTTGGCAGCTTCCTCTGCACGGCCGCTGTGCCCCGGCTGCCCCCGGGCTGATGTACCCCAGTCCCTGGGGAGCTGCCAAGCCATCAGCCAGGTCATGGGGCTTCCTGGGGACCCGCTCGCTCGGGCCGGGACCCCGGGGGGAAAAAAAACGACCCTTCTCATCCTTCAGTGCAGACAATTGTCTCCGAGGTTCAAAGCACCCTCGTCCCAGCCGGAGGGCTGAGGCAACAGTGATACAGTAAGTGAAACGGCCAGCACTTGCATCTCATCAATCAGGGGTCGGAAACGTGGAGGCTCCCTCCACATCCGCAGTGTCTGCGTGCCGCTCCCCACCAGCGCTCGCAGCCCATCCATAACGCCGGTGACAGCCCCAAACAATTTCATCTGCCTCTGCCAGAGCAGCCCGGTGGCTCCTGCGTGCTGTGAGCGGCCCTGGGGACCAGCTGCGCCGCAGAGGTGCCCGTGGGGCCGCTGGCCCCAGCCCCCCTGGGGCCGTGGGGTGCCACCCGAGGGTGCAGACCCCCGATGCCAGGGTTTATGCAGTGACCCAGGGCAGGGACCGTGGTGTGCACCAGCCTTGGGAGCAAGCTGAGGTGTCGGGGTACAGGGTACGGCAGTGCCTGTCCCTGCTCTCCCCAGGGGCGAGGATAAATCCTCCCAACACCGTTCCCAGCTGTGCACCGCAAAGGACTGGCAAGCACAGCCGGCATGCTGGCTGCACTGGCTCCGCTCCCTGCTGCGTGCTGCCCGCCCGGCTTCCGCTCCTTGGTGCACAAACGTCGAT
>NW_008825253.1:444443-445512 GCF_000699105.1 Pygoscelis adeliae
TTGGGTGTCAGAGCCGCGGACGAGAACGTGCTAACGGAGGGGGAAGGCACGTGGCAGACGATGCGGCCGGGGGATCGGAGAGGCACCGGGCATGGGCCCCGCTGGCCCGGGTTCAGATCCCACGTCCCACGCAGCCCTTCTTGGGCAGCCAGAGAGATGCGAGGGTGGCCGCCGCCTGCCAAGGGCACCGAGCACGGGCAACATCAGAGCTGCTCATTTGAGAACTCCTTTTTCCAAACAAAATGTCCTAATTTTGCTTAAAAAATTACACCTGAGTGTAATTTGTTGTCCTTAATTGCCTGAGCTGCCGGCAAGGCAGGGAGCCGGTCCTTGTCCGGTGGGGTCTCGGCTGAAGCCAGGGACCCTCCGCGAGCCCCGAGCTCACGTTTTGAGTCTTCTTCCCCAATTTTGAAGGTGAGAAAGGAAAAGGCGCTGCTCCTCCGACCGTGCCTGAGCAATGGCAAGCGCTGAGACACGGGTGGGGAGCTGGCAGTGCCGACAGGCACCGCTGCACCAGCTCACCGCAGGCAGCCCCAGCCCTGCGCCCCCGAGGGATCCCCCCGCACCGAGGGTGAGGAGGGTGGCTGCGCTGTGCTGCGCTCCCCCGCCTGCCTTTCCCGAGCCTCCCTGGCTGTGTTTTGACAGAAGTTTGTCAAAATGGATATTTTCTTGCCAAGCGTTTCTATTTTGACAAATTGGCATTTTCCAACACCACCACCCCCCCAACCCAAACAGGGAGCTGGAGCGGTTCCCACCCGCTCTCGCCCGGAGTGAAACAGTTCCTATTTCTAATCGCTTACGTAAACCCAACAAGAGCTGGCAAGTGCCGTGCGGCAGATTTTGGATGCGTTTTTATTTATCAGACTGCTCCCGATAACAGATTCACTTCCTAGTCATAATCCTTCCTCCTCATTTTTCCCTGGGGAACCTTCGCGTTGCAAGTTGGAAGGGATCTCCAGTCGCGCTCGCGCAGTTATTTCCTCTCGTTGAAAAGCTACCGTGCAGGACGGGCCAGGCAGCCCCAGCGCAGCCTCCTGCAAGCACCAGCCACGAGAGGGCACAAAGCCCC
>NW_008825253.1:446045-446645 GCF_000699105.1 Pygoscelis adeliae
GCCGTGCCATCATGCAGCCGTGCCGTCCTGCAGCCAGGCCACCCTGCAGTCCTGCCAGCCCGCCGTCCTGCCACCCTGCAGCCCGGCTGTCACGCAGCTGTGCTGTCCTGCAGCCCGGCAGCCTTGCAACTGTGCCATCATACAACCGTGCCGCCTTGCAGCTGTGCCACCGTACGAGCATGCAACGGTGCAGCTGTGGCACCACGCAGGAGCATCGCTGCCTCCTGATACAGCTGTGTTTGCGCAGCTCTGCACCCCCCGCCGGTCCCAGGCCATGGATCTCCCCCTCCCCGCCGTGCTCTATCTCTCGGAAGACTCAGGGGATCTAATTATAAAAAGGGCTAATTATATTAATAGGTTAATTAAGACACTGCTGATTTCAGATACAAAAAAGGAAGGCTTTAGCACAAGACTGGAAATCAGCCTCAGTGTTCCGAGGCGTGGGGCAGGGTGGACCCCGGGAGCATTTCAATGAAGCCGCAGCAGGTGCCAGGCGCGATGGCCCCGTGGGAGCCCCCAGGCACAGGCACCCCGGGGCCGGGTCTCGGCTATCTTGCGTTTGGTGGTGGCACACGCTGCCGGGAGGGCCGGAGGCAGCCG
>NW_008825253.1:448604-465325 GCF_000699105.1 Pygoscelis adeliae
GAGCGGACCGGCCGGCAGCAGAAACCTGCTCTTTTAATTATCCAGGCTTTGGGATTTTAACCGTTATCACTTTATTCCCAGCTGTCCCACAGTTTCCCCACCGGGTTCCTTTGGGAATTTTTTTTTTTTTATTCGAGTGGCTTATAAAAATAAAGGGAGCGAGGACCCGGCTTGCGGGACCGGGCTTGATCCTGGCTCTGCCTTGGAACGGTGAACCGGCGAAGGAAGGGGAGGGGTAAAACGGTATCGCTGGAATTCCTCGGTGGGTTTGTGTCAAAGGGCAGAGCCGTATTGATTCAAGGGAGTTGTTTGGTTTTGAGTTTAAGTGTCCCAGTGAAGTCAGCAGAGCTACTTACAATACTTTGGACTAAATGTTGGTGTCTATTAAACTCCCGTCTCCTGGCCAACTCCGGAGCGGCCGGGCCAAGTGGAGTCGGAGCGCGAAGGCCCTTGAAGGCAGCGAAAGAATCTGGTCCGTTATTTTGAAGAGAGTCCAAATGTGTCGATTTATAAAAGCGCTGCGGTGTTCTCGGGGAAACATCTGAAAATAATAAAAGGAGTAGCTCTCCCTGTCCTTCCCGCCTCTCCGTCCTATTCTCCCCAAGCCCCGCGGGAATACTTTCTTTCTTACGTGCTCTTAACGTTTCTCGACGTTTTGGGGGAGGTTGCAGCTTAGCAATCCTCGCCAAAATAATAACCTGTGAAAATCAGCGCGTTTAATGGAAAGTGTAATGTTAGTGGTAATTTTACCCGCAGAGTTTCAGCTCTGTGAGACCACATCTGGACTGTAAAGTTATTGACTTAACACACCTTCAAACGCAGTAAGTAGCGCACTTATTTTTATGACTGTATTAATATTGCCGTGATTTATTAGCTCATTTCTCTGTTCCATTTGTATCCACGCTGCTCTAGAAACAATAATGATGATAACTAATCTTTTTGGGTGAGGATTACAAGGTAGGTCTCGCTTGGCAGAATGGGAGTTTAATGACTGCGAGCACGCAATTAAAGCGTGGAAGATCGAACGCTTTCATATCGCTCGCCGTAGTCCGGCGAGATGTTTGCAGGCTGGACCACAGCGAGAGAAGAATAAATAAGTCTTAGGTTTGGATTGCTGTGTAGTGAGTTTTTAGTGCTGTAAGTGCTTGCAGGGAGCCTGGCCTGATACCAGCGAGATGTTTTAAGATGATTCTGCATATGGTTATGGTAAACTTGGAGAAATAGAGCAGGGAAGGTTTTCGGTGCGGCCAGATGCGTCGCAGGGAAGCGTACGCTGTGCTGGGAAGAAGTTGCACCCTTTCTAGCGAGAAAAAAATCAGTAGAGGTTTTGCTTTAACTCTGCGTAGAGCACAAGTGTGTTTTCAATCACACGCACAACGATTTGCCTTAGTTTCCTCTTCTTCTCTTTGCCTCTCTTGTTTTGTCTTCTTACGAGACCTTGCGATACTGAGGGTTTTTTTCCCGGGAAAGCCAGACGGAGCTAAATGTTTAAAGCTGGGTGTGTTTGAGTGGAGGAAAATAGAAGTTGGACAGAAGTTCAGGTTTTTCCAATGAGTATCTCAAAGTGGTGTAAACATTTTTAAAATATTTGAACTTGCTAGGAAACCAAAATTACACCAACTGCTTCTCATGCCAAGATATTTGGCCCGAAGGCACCTGTAGGTCGTTGCTTGTCTTAAGTAAATGTGAAAAGAAAAAAAAAAATTCCCTTGGAAATATCGCCACAGAATTATTTTGTTCTTTTTTGGTAGTTCAGTCCCGTAGTGATTTCACTGCCGTGGCAGGAGTATCTGCTTGTGGGTGCCGAGTAGTTTACATTATAAGGTAAGTCACTGACTGAAACCATTTGTTCTTACCAGAGTGTTTTATTTTATCTAAATTTGAAAGAGCCCAAAGTCCCTTTTTTGGAGTAGTTCTTTTTACTAGTGAAAAGAAAATGTGCTGCAAAAGCAGCGAGCATCTCATATGAAATTCCTTGAGTTACTATAGGTTTAGCTAATTATAAGAAGATTAAACACCTTTTCTAGACTGCAGCATAAATTACCTAATGGATAATCCAAGCATGACGTGACATCTTATCCTAAAGCAAAACACTATTTTAATTTTTTTGGCAGTCAGTACTGCTTAAAGTAAACCTAAATAAAAAGAGTAAGTGATGTTGGTGTGTCTACTCCTCTGCTCACGCAGCGGCTTGGGGAACGTGAGTGTCCTGTTTGGGAACCTGGGAACCTTGCTGTCTGTCTGTCTGTCTGCTTTATGGGAGCGTGGGCGAAGGCAAACATAAGAACTTAATTGAATCCGAGATGTTTGCCAGTGATACTTAGAAATTCATGGCAAAAATTTGAAGAGATGCTCAGCGTGACGGCACGGGGCCAAATCCTGCCCTTGCTTGTGTGAATCGAGAAGAACTGCACTTGTGGGCCAGGTCGCTACGGGGCGTAACGGGTGTAACCCCCTCTGTGTCTGCAGAACAGCATCCGCTTTCAGCCCAGGGACTTCTCGGTGCGAGGGGGAGCAGAGTCGGGGTCACAGGCGGCATTTGGGGTGCTCGGGACGCTTGCGTTTCGTAGTATGCCTGTGCAAGTGGGGCTGCGGGCTCCGTGCTCCGGCGGGCTCTCCAGCGGACGCTGCTCTGCCCCGCTCTGCCCCGCTGGCGACGTTTCGGGGGCGTAGCCGAGATCTCTGCACGGGATTGTTCCCTTTTCGGTTGCCAGAGCCGGGCTCGTTTCCCGGGCGGCCACCCGACGTTGCTCAGAGGTTCGGACCGCTCCGTCTGCCTCGCACCGTAACTCGGCGCAGCCTCGGCAGTTCTGGCGCTGTGGGGAAAAGGGCAGGAGAAGCGGTGGATAGCGGCGGCTTTGGGGCATGAAGGTGGTGCAGGGAAGGGGCTCTGCAGATGCCAGCTTGCATAAAAGGGAGTTTTGGGGAATTTAGCCCGATGTAGCTTGTCCAAAGAACAGATTCCTTGTCTCCATCCACCAAAACTTTGCCGCGACAGTTCGGTATGACAGTTTTGCTCTGTCTTCTGTTTCCTCGTACGATCTATGATCCCAGTCCCTCTTTTCCGTCTCCTCTTCCTGCTTTTTTCCAATAGCTAAGGGAAGAGTTACACAGGAGCGGGGCTGGGCCGAGGCTCCCAACGACCCTTCGCAGCCCTGAGCGCAGCACACCACAAGAAAGCGGCCGTTGGGGTTGTGCTCTGTGAAACTGCGCCCTGGATGATGGCGCACGGTGGATTCCATAGGGATTGTAAGGAACTCCTTATTTTCTTACAGTTTGGGCCCGAAACAGTAGAAAGTACTATGGGATGGCTAGTCACAGTTGGCCAACGCTTCCTGGTGAGTGGCCAGACTGGAGCTCCGCAGCCGGCTGCAGTGGCACACGGCAAGCGGGCATCGCCGCCAAGCGTCCTCCGGCGCTGCAGAGCCATCCCCGAGCTCTGACTCTTGGAGGCTGAATTTAGCTTTTTATTGTCATTTCCCCTTTTGATCAGACGCAGCGCATGCAGGTTTGCATGTGGGGGAAGGAACTTTTCATGTGGTTCGTCATGCTCGCACTGTGCTTCTGTGCACGCATTAAACAGTGCCGGGGGTGTCCCAGCTTGGGAGCATGTGTGTGCGCCCAGGGGAGGTGGACAGTTAGCAGAGAGCTGCTACATGTGATGTTTTGGGTTTTGGTTCTCCCCCCACCCCCCCTCCTTCAGGCCCATTCATGAGAGCTAATAATGTTTTTGAAAGGCATCCAGGATTTCTTGAGCCAGACTTTGTTATCTCCGAACCTTGCAGCCCTGAAGCCTTTGAGCGGCAGGGAAAGGACGCGGCTCCAGCGCTGCTCTTTTGACTTTTGCTGTGAGTGTTATTGGCAGTTGAAAAGTAGAGCTAAGTAGATGCCTTGAGGGGTTTTTGTGTGTGTTGGGATTGTACAGACAGATCAAGACACTCTATAGCACAAGCTGTTGAATAAAATCCGACGTTTCAGCTACTCTGGAGTCACCAGGCTGCATTTTGGCACGGAGCTTGTATCCCCTTCCAGGGAGAGATTTTCACAGGCACATTTAAGAGAAACATAGGTGGGAACAGACAAAAGGATCTCGGAGGAGTCAGACGGCGATGCACCGAGAGCTGCTCCGGGACATTATCTTTATTCATTGACACCTGCTAATCTGTTCTGATGGACTCGTGTTTCAGCGTTCCGCGGCTGAGAGTGGCCCTTGTTTGTCTTGGTGCATTTGCAGAAACTCAGTCCTGCAGCCTGCTTCTTGGGTTTATTCCTTCGTGATCTCTTCTTTCTTTCTTTTTCTAACTTTCATTACAAAAATAGGGCCTTTCTGTATCAGCTTCCCCTATCCTCACCCCCATGTTTGGAAAAGAAATCCTAAAATGCAAAGAAAAAATGCAGGAAACCTGAGAAAAAGCTGTAATTTCGTAACTATGAAGAAGATATTTTAAAGCTTTTATTTAATGCACAGTATTTTGGATTTGCTTCTATGCAACGTTTCGGTCCCAGCTCTACACTTAGGACAGGGCTTAAGCGCTGCGTGCGTCCCTGCCAGCTGGACAGGTCTCCCCGCGATGGCCTGCCCCCCGTTTTACTGCTCCCTAACACACAGCACTGCCTGGACTTAGGAAGCAAGCTGTAATACGTGCAAAGCTCGGTCTTCTGCAAACTGCTTTCACGTGGGATTAAAAAATAGCTCTTACTGCCACGATGAGGAATTAACATTTGAAACCGTTTAAAGGGATCCTATGCAGATGTTATCGCGGGCAGGCGAGAGGGGCTGTGCCTGCCTTCTTTAGGGGGGTCTTTCCCACTGGCACCGCGTCGGCGAGGGGACAAGGAGCATGACTTGGCCCTCCTGCCCCCCACTTCCACGCTGACATTATTCCCTCGCTTTCATGTGGCAGCTCCCGAGCTTTGTTCCCGATCCAAAGCCCCCCGAAGCCCGTGAAGGGCTTCTTGCTGATACAAGCAGGTTTGCGAGTCTGAATTTTAGCCTGGCTCAGCTGCAAGGCAAAATTAAGTCAGGTTATTCCATGTGTTGTTACGTAGATAGTGTCAGGCTAAAGTGATTAAAGCTGCATGTTAGTGTTGGCTGCGATTTTTTGGATAAAAGCTGTGACTTGCAGAGTGGAACGAGTCGTGGTCTTCCCGACTGAGGAATGCTTTCTCTGTCGCTGTCTCTTTTAAATAAATGGTGGTTTTATATACAGGCTGTGCAGTGGGGTGTGCAGAAGTAACCTGAGTTTCTAAAGGATTTCAAGTCTGCCAGTGTTGCTATCCCAGACTGCTTAAATAAATATATAAAGCTGGGCACCTAGAAATCATGGGGCCCGTTTAAAAAAACGAATGTTATGTGAATCAATACCTTTGGAAAAGGTATTGATTCATTCATGCCCTTTTTCTTGTGCTCCCCTGGTTACGCTTTTGTAACCTCAGGGGATAGAAATTTAAACTTATAAACATGGACAGGTTTTTTATCACCTACGTGTAACTCCAGAGAACTTCTGAAAAGATGTCAAATATCATGAAAAGTTCACAAAGAGCAGTGAAAGCTGCAGGGTTTCTGTTAGTTGAATTACTGAGGGGCTGGAGAAATAGTCATCACAGAGTAAGAGAGAGTTTCGGAGTTCCTTCTTAAAAATATTATGGGTTTTTTTTCCCTAGATTATTTTTAGATGCAGACAGTGACAGAAGGTGGAAAAGGCCAGTGGATTTAGAGGGTGCTTTTACGCAAGGAGAGACTATTACTTAGGAGAGTTCAAAGCTTATTTATAAAACAGTAATTACCATCCCCTGAGACGGAAGTGGGCAGCTCGCACCGAGTCAAGGAGGGGGTTACAATAGTTAATTGGCAAATATGCTTAAAAGCTTCTTCCTGACCTTTTAAAAAACTTTTCGCTGAAACGGGCTCGGGCAGAGATTGAAAACCTGACTAATGAAAGGCCAGGTTTAATACCAGGACTTAGCTCTAAATGGCTTTTCAAAGGGCTTTGGAAATCCGCCTGCTTAGGGAGCCGGCCGGCATCAGAGGGATGCTCCCGCGTCCTGCAGGACCCAGAGTGAGAGCTGACGGGGCTCCAGGTGCTGGGTAAGACCTGAGCCTGGCGGCTCCTTGCCCGCTCCCCAGCTCTTGGGATGGCCGAAGGGGCTCGGGCAGGCTGGCGTCGCCCGGCTGCCAGCCCGGAACCCCTTGGGGTGGTCTGCTCTCCCTCTAGTCGGGTCCCGCGAGGTGCCCCCCACTGCTGCCCTCCTCCGTGGAGGATCTCGGATGGCTCGGTTTAATGCCTGCCCTTGCTTTCATGCTACGTTTCAGCCCTCCAGCGAGGACCAAGCCGTGTGCTGTGGGGGAGACCGAGATGCTCCGAGTCCCCAGCACTGAGGAGGTGCAGCGTGCCCGGCTTGGCTCCGGCAGCGAGCCCTGCCTGCGGCGCAGAGCTGTGCCGGGCATCTCTGCCAGCCGTGCCCTCCTTGCCCTGCTCCAGCGGGCTAAAAAATCATCAGCTCATCTACCTGGGGCGGACGACAGAGGAGCCGGCGGAGCTCTTGGATCTCCCTCTGCGCCTCCCACCACATTTTTCTGGCGCATTTGTTTAGAAATTTATTAAAGTGAGGAGCAGAGGGATGTTCTGGACGGCTTTCTGCAGGTCTTTGAAAAGCACTTGGTTGAAAGCCTGGCCTGCGGCTGGGAGGCGCGGGGTCATGGTTTAAGATGAGCCTTTCCTTGCAAGAGGCTGTGCGGGCTGGATGTGGGGATAGGTGGTGTGAAGCCCAGTCCTCGTTCCCCAGCAGCTTGCAGGGCTCCGGGGGACGCCGTGCATTGCTCTCACGAGTCAGGCTTTGCAGGATCCGACTCGGACCTCTCTAGCAGACTGGCTTACCCTGGGCTTGGCCGAGTTAGTCCCCCTGAGCGGGGTGGGCCAGCTCTGCTCTGTAATAAATGACAGACACGCGGTGGTTGCACACAAGAAATACATTGCAGCTTTCCACAGACGTGCTGAGAGTCCAGAGAAGTGCAGGTCTGATCCTGCACCACTCTGTTAGTTACTGGGGCTCTGCCTGAACTCCCGGGCACCGGGTGTCTGGCATTACAGCGGGCACCGTGTGTCCCGGGCTGGGGGAGTCTCATCTGGGCTGTGCAGTGCGGGGCTTTCCCCTTGGCAGGGTCTGAGGTCCCGATGTGTCGGTGCTCAGGGCACGGCGTGCTCGTGGCTGCTCAGGTTTTACCCGCTCACCTTTTGCGGTAATGGTCCTGGGTGGAAAATTCACAGCATTTCATTTGATTTCGCCTCCTTCTCCCTCAGTGCAGAGGCAGCTCGCAGATCACAGAAGTCTAAATGTCTTCAAAATTATTCATGCATCTCTTAAGTGAGTCACTCCTGATCTGAAGAGTCGTTTGAAGTGCAAATGGGGAATATTGCAGTCAGTCAGGCCACTGGGGCTGTAACCAAGGCTCAGAGGCGGCGTGCCCGGCTAACTGAATTTGAACCTGCAAGTGATCCCAACGCACGGGGTTGTAAATGCCCGACCCCGTGTGCTGCTGGTATTTGCGGACAGCAGGGGTGACTCTGCCTGCAGAGACCCAGGCTTTGCGCGTCTGAGGTGCTCTAGAGCCGCAGACCAAAAGGAGCATCCCTGTTCCGGCACGTGCCGCTCGGTTTGGGGCTGCTGGTGACATGAACCGCCCTGACCCGGAGCATGCAGAGTGCTGGGACCAGCACCGTTCGAGACTGAAATATGGGGTGAAATGGCTGAAATTAGCTTCTCATAAGCAGTTGCAGAAAACTTTCCCTGTTTGGGCTATTAAAGCACCAGCACAGAAATATTTTAGGTGGCCGAGGGGAACAGCGGCACTTTGGGAGCGGGATGTGCTGCTGGGCTCCTCCTGGGAGTGATCTCGCACAGCTGAGCGTGCTCTGCTGAGGAAACCCCATGGCCGGGCAGACACAAGGGGAATAAAATTCCTCTCGCCCAGCCCAGCCAGCAGCTCCGCAGCACTGGGGGCGGTGCGGCGATCCCAGGCGGCCGACATCGCTGTGCATTTTAACACACAAAATTGATTACAAGCAGGAGAGAATTACATTAATATAGTCACTTGTCACTGAGGTCTTATTAGTAATCTCCACTCATTAGTCTGGAGAGAATAAGGATGTGACCTTGTTAAGTGTCCTTGCTGAGGGAAAGGCTGACCACTTTGCTATTGATTTATTACTTAGCCCTTAAACAGCGCGTGTGTGCGTGGCCGCGTCTGTGCGCACACCTACCCGCGGGCACGCGTGGGTGCACGGGAGGTGTTTTTGCAGTTGTAATGGAGAACTGGCCGCCTCCTCACCCGCCCCTGCTTGCACCCTTTGGGCTAGTTCTGCTGGTGAATTAGCAGCCGCTTTCGGCGTATTGTGCAAAATAAAAAAAAAGGACCCGCCGGTGATTGATGGGAAGGGACAAGAAAAGTGACAGATCCCATCCCCGGAGGCCACATCATGCTTCTGCCTCCTGCCCGGCGCTGCGTGGTGCCGCTCGGCGAGGGCTGGCAGAGCCCTCCTGCACCGCCCAACTTCCCAGCTGCTCCGGAGCATCCCAAACCCCAGTCCTGGGGGGCCTGGGCTGTGGGCAGGGCTGGCTGCCTGCCCTCCTCTGCTCCCCGCACCAGCACCCGGCCGAGGGCAGGATGGCTCCTCCGTCAGCCCGGGCGGACTCGCTTCTTGCTGCAGGTGAAATTGAGCCCCCAAAGCAAACCCCAGCACAGTGGGGGGGGGGCCTGGGAGCAGAGTCCTGCCTCCCTGCTCCAGCTGAAGGCAGAGCTGCCTGTGGGTGCCCGAGCTGCCTCCTGCAGCGCTCTGCCCCTCCGCGCTGATGGGGCAGGATCCTGAAATGCCTCTGCCACCTCTGCAGTCCTACGTCAGATTATTTTATTTTATTTTTTCCTTTCTCGAGGCTGGCTGTGGGTGCTGATCGTGCCTCGAAGGTTTCCCCTGCCCTTCCCCGCGGGATGCCTCGCACCGCGTGCCGTGCTGTAGTTCCCGATCCCGCCTGCGCCGCTAAGCTCCCCTGTAATTCCAAGTGACAGCGCACCCCCACGGACACCCTGCCAGGGAGGAAACGTCAATAAGAGTGAATGCCAAAGAAATCCTCCAATTACCGGGAAGGCGGAGGGGGCTCGATAAGTGCCATTGATCAAGTGCTCGTCAGCGCAATCCCTCATCGCTGCCACTTGTCAATAGATGCCGAGCAGGAGAGGGCCGCTGGCCGCCCCTCCGGTCCCCGGCCGACGCAGCCCTGTCATGACAGTGATGCTCCGGGGCCGGGTGGGTTACTGATGGCCGGGCCGAGATTTTCCCAGCCGCTCGGACCTGGCTGCCTGGGACCTGCCGGCTCCATCCCTGCGAGTGACAGCCCGGCGGGGTGCGTAGCCGGGGTTGGGGGGGGTGTTATTCTTTAACAAGAGCATTGGCCGCTTCCTCCGGCTGCTTTTATATTTCAGAAAGTCATGTTCCTAAGCCACACAAGCCATGAGAAAAATTTCAAGGGGTCGCTGCCAAGTACTTTCGGCTGAGAATTTAGGTCTTGTTGAGGAAAGGGATTGTTTGTCTCTATGAAAAGCCCATTTTGGGGGGAGGGAGGGAGTTGAACGTCCCCCCGTGGTGTCAGAGACCCAAGCGTGACAACCTGCATCCGCTCCACTGCCACCCGGGTGGCGCGGAGCTGCTGCTGGTGTCTCTCCTTCACAAAGGAGCCGCCGGGCAGGGGCCAGGCTGCTGCCAGAAAAAGAAGGGAGGAAGGCGTCCCCAAGGGCCTGATCCTGCCCCGTGGGGAGGGCACGTGCCGCTGCCGGATCAACGCATGCGTTGGAGACAAGGGTCTGACTGCGGTGGTGGGAGCATCCCAGCGCCCCGGTCCGGAGAAGGGGCCACGTGCAGGAGTGGGACCAAACCCGCCACGGCAGCGCGCGGTGCTGAGCAGCCAGGGCATCGTCCTGCCCTCACCCACCAGGTTTTCCTGGGGTGCAGGCTGCATCTGGCTGGCTCCTGCAGCTGAAGCCGTGCTTTATTATTTATTTTGAGTTTGTGTGGAGAGGGAGGTTTGCTAAAAAGATGGCAGTGCTCTGCATCCACCTGGATTTGAAGCTCAGATCTTGTCTTAGGCGGGGCGGTGGGTTATGGTTTTGGGAGGGTGCTGTCCTGGTGTCAGCCCCGGCAGATGCCTTCAGGTCACTTGTGTCCCCTGGCTCCGTCATCGGGGCTCTCCGTGTGCCTGCGCCACGTCCCTCGCTTTCTTCCAGGCCGTGATGCAGGGTGTCCCCAGCCCCCCCGCCCAGCTCTACTGCAGGTCCCTGTCTCTACAGCGTGCCTGGGCTGTGTTAGGAGACCACCAGGGACAACCGCTGCCGTGATCACCCAAACCTGCCCCGGACCTCGGGGCATGATGGCAGGGCGGGCATTGCCCTGTGCTGGGCATCGGAACTCATCTCTGGTGCTTCAGCTGCATCCCACGGGGGAGCGGAGGCGGCGTCAGAGCCCATCAGCCTCGGGGAGGACATGGGGCTGCTGAGCCCGGTACAGCCCGCCTGGGTCCCAGCGGGTCGCCGTAATTAGCCCGGGCGCGGGCTGCGAGCGTGGCGTGCCGGCTAATTACCACTGCGCAGACGGGAGGGACATGCGGTGCCGGTGTAACCCTGCCACCGTGTCCTCCCTGAGAGCACACTGGGTTTGATCCCGATCTTGTTACAAGGGAGATAACAACGGATAGCCTTGTTCAGTTCTGATCTTGTTATGAATATTAAAAATTAATATTTCTCTGCTTCAAAGCGTATCAGGAAGCGTGCGAGGGCTTCCTGTGTCACGGGACTTAACAGGAATCACAATAAGTTCTCTGTCGTGTAAAAGGTTCATAAAACTTGAATTACTGAACAGGAACCTTGAATGAGCGATTCCTTTTTAGCATTAATCACTCTGACGGTGCAAGACCTCTTCTAAGCGTTTTTTTGCTAGGCAAACATTCTTTAAAAGAAAGGCAAATTTGAGCTTAAATTACGTGCCAGTCCTGCCAAGGTTTGGTGACCACCTAACTCCAGCTGTGTCCGGCTGTGGGAGCCTCACGTCAGCGTTTGCATCTTGGCTCGACCAGTTGCCTGTAAGTGTTAACATAGACCTTGTTGTTAGGGGGTTTCTGGTTGCATGACGTCGTAGGCTGATGGATTACACAATGGGTTGTATGTGCGATGTACCCAGCTCTGACTTGAAAACAGTCCGCAGACCCCGTGCTTCTGTTTGGGTGAAGTTGGAGCCAAGTTCATGGGTGCAGAGGAGGGGTAACCAGTGCCCTTTGGAAAGAAATCTGGCTGTGAACCCCCCCGAGCTCAGCTGGGATGCTCCCAGTGACAGGTCCCGCTCTTCGCATGGCAGCTGAACGTGAATTTTTAAAGGACAATCTCTTCAGATTTTGTTATGAATCTCAAGAGACTTGGTGGTTTTTTGGAGCCGTAGCTCCTGGAGTCATGGGACGGGGAGAGTTTCAGTTCTTGCTTGACGCAAATATCTCCTGAAGACAAGAAAACTGAAAGTTCAGGAACCAGAAGAAAGCTTTGGAAAACCATAGTCCGTATGTATGTGCATGGCTGTATTTGAAGATAATGCCCGTTTGGGTTGTGGTTCAGCTGAAGGTGGTTAGCGTTCTTCTCACCTTCGGCAAAACCTCAGCAGCTATTTCTTGCAGAATTATGAAACCATCCGCAGACAGTTTACAAGCCCAAAATGAGCGCTGGCTGCCTGCTGAAGGATGGTGGCTCCACCATGCTTTGAAGATCTCAGTGGATCAGAAGGAAGCAGCTGGGAGCAGTTCGGTGTAGGATGGTGTGATATCCTGAAGAGACCCGATTGCTGTGAGTCCTGCCCTCCTCGCAGGGCGCACAGCTTCTGCAGAAATCTCCTTTCCTCCAGGGTCTGGAGGAGGACCCTTGAATCAGAAGAAGGTGGAAGGATGCCGAGGCAGTGGCTGGGTGTCCCCGCCGGCAGGCAGGTAGGTCCTGTGCCAGCTGGGTTGCCTCATCCCTGGGCAGCCATTAGCGTCAGGCACTGCACGTGCTGCACGTTAGTTCCCCGAGTCACCGTGCAGGACGTAGAAGAAGAACTTTAAAGAACAAGTAAAACTGTTGCCACTTCAAAACTGGTCTCAGAATTGATGCCAGGACTCCAACAGACTGATGCTCCTTTATTCTCCTTTTAATTAATTCCTTTGCCTCCAGTGAATTTCCATCTTTTATTTCTGCTGCAATCAAAGGACTGCGAGCAGCAAGGCTCGCGTTAGGACCGATCCAACCTTTTTTTAATCTTCCTGTATCAGTTACTTGTCTTTTTCTTGCGCTGCCACGATGTGTCTGAAGCACATACGCCAAGAGATGACTTGTTGAAGGAGAGATGGGGCACGCAAACCCCTGGGGTTTGCTCTCAGCAGATCTCCTTTGCTGGCAGCAAAGAGTAAGTTAGAGTCCAGATAAGCTTGCTCAGATAGACAAATGGGCAATTACTTGGTCACCTGAGAAGTGCCTGATGATTTATGGCGTTATTAAAAGGTGATGGTAAGAGTAGAAAAGATTTGTAACATCTGCATTGAAAACCCCATCTCTGACTCTCACACCCCAGATACCGACATATTAAATATCCAAACAGGCATTCAGGGCTGTGGATCGCTTTGACAGAGATCCCTGCACATCTGGTAACACTTGGCCTGATACTTAAGACCCTGGACAGTGTGTAATTAAACGTAATTCACTCCTTGCCCTGTTGCGGACTCGAAGAGACTGTTCCTGCTTGAAGGGCGGTCTTCGGAGGAGTCTTGTGGAAGAGGAACGTGCAGCCAGAGCTGATGCGCAGATGAAGATGTGCTTTGCTGCAGGCTGCTGGGGGATGAGAGTCGTGCTGTGGGAAAGCAGTCATCTCCAGGTGGCAAAAGAGCCAGGGCTGGAGTTTTCATGCTTGGTGGAAGCTAAGCCTGATCCCAGCCAACAGCTCTATCTTCTTGCTAGTGATGACTGCAGCTCCGAAACAGCCTCCGTGGCTCGTAGGTCTCTTCCCGTGTCCAACACCAGTGTGACAGCATTGGCTGTTCTTGGACAGACGGTTGGGTCTCCTCGTTCTCTTGCCCTCCGAAGACTGTAGAGGTCCAGGGCGATGCTGTTGGCTCGGGCGGTGGGAACCTGTGTTGCTGGAGCAGTGCAGCATTCCTCTTTCTCCCTTTCTATCCGTTATGTGCAGTTCTGGCTTCTGGTCCCCCTGGACGGGCATTCTGCTCGTTAGAGGGAAGAAATCATGGCTGGAAATGAAAGGTGCAAAGAGTGGGCTGATCAGAGAAGATGGTTTGTGGTGCTATACCTTGGCCTGGGTGTGTTATTGCACATGTTAGTGTACAGCAGAGCCTGCGTGTAGTGGGGTTGAAGAGCAGCGTGGGATCGGTTTCCTTGCTTTGGCATGTGTCTGCCGTGATGCCCCCAGGGAGAGAGAGACGCTTTTCGTGGACTCTGGTCCTCCACACCTTCACAGCTGGAGGAGATCTCTCCTTCCAGACCCTGGCCGGCTGGAATCGATAGGATGCCAGTGGCTTCGGTGGAGTGATACTGCTTTGCATCAGTGGGATTCCCAACTGCAAATTACATCTCAGTCTGCCAAAGCTGCCTTGTTTTGTGCAAACACTGATTTTTAGGTACAAGTGGGAGAAATCTGTTGGTGGAAGCAGCTATAACGAGCACGTTCACTTGTTAGAGATCTGCACCGTGTGCTGAACTCGCAGCCTCTGCTTTGGGCTGAGCTGAAAATGAGCAGAGAGTGGAGGATGCACATGTTTTCAGAGAACAGGGGAGAGCTGGCAGTGGCGGAGATAAAAGCAACATATGTCTGATTGAATAAATGGAGAAATGCAGGCCAGATGGCTGGAAATACTAAGAACTGTTTAATAATTTCTAAGCTCTTTGCTCTCTGGAGCAAGATTATGGGCACTTGCAATCTTTTCCTCTCCGCTCAATTTGCCTCCTGTGTTGGCTGCTTCGGGCAGAGCTCTTGATGTTGCTTGTGACCTTCCAAACAAATATGACCTTCAGAAATTTGTGAAATTATTATCTGGGGTATAAATGTTAATCATCTTTCAGGGAGCAGCCAATGATTTGTAAGGAAGATCCCTCCGTCCCGGGGAGGTGGGGCTTTGGAAGTGCCTTTGTGGCTGTCCCAGTCCTATATGTGTTATAGGGTCTGGACAACGTGGCAGTAATTGGGGTCGGTCCTGGGGGAGACTGGTCCCTCGGTCTAATTCACGCTGACCTGGCTGGGCCAGTTTGAAAACAGGAGTGTGTGTGCCGAACGCTAGCAAAATCACTGTCCGCTCCCCGGAGCAGAGCACGAGTCGATCCGTGGGACAAGCACACGCTGTTCCAGCCACTGGTCTCGGGCAGGGCAAGGTCTGATTTGCACCGGCTCTCCTCTGGCTCCTTCCAAACCGTATAACTCAGCAGAGAAGCTGAGCTCAAACCATTTGTGTTGCAGCAATCGTCCTTCCTGGGAGAGAATTTGGAAAGTGGGTCCTACGCGGTGCCACCCTCCTCCTGGCGGTGGCTGAACCATGCGTTACGTGGGGACGGGAGGAGGGAGGATGCGTTCGAAGGGCTTTGGGGATGAAGATAAAGGTGCTTGAAATGCTCCTAGGGTTGGGTCCTCAGGATATTTTCTGGTGATTGCCCACTGCTGCGTTGTCCTCCCTGGAGCCTGGGAAGGACTTGGAGAAGCTGGGAGGACGCTTCCCCGTACTGCATCTCTGTGGCCAAATATCTCGTCTTCGGTACGGGGATGCGAGGAGGCGGTGAGCGCAGCGGAACGAATTAACGCGGGAGGTGGATGGGGTGGTGTTACTGCAGGCTCAGGGCGTGATCAGGGTGGTGGTGTAAGGACAGGGGCCAGGCTGGAGCAGGCAGGAGCCTGCGTCCTCTGGTCCATCCCGGCGTTCAACCTCTTGCGAGGTTAGCGGCTGATTTTCTCCCCGAGTTTCCAGGAAGATCTGGAAGTGCCAAAATAAGATGGAGAACGCTGACCGTGCGCTATTGCTGGCCAGGAGAGGAGAGGTTTGCAGCGTTGGGAGGAGCTGTGCTCTGCCCTCACTGCCCGCCAGCTTCCCAGGCGTGGGAGATTAGGGTTGTGCAGGCGTGTGGCCGGCTTTGCAAATGACCCGAACTCACACCTTTCTGAGGGTCCCTGGTAACTAGAGGAGCTGCGTTGTGTCGGCGATTCACAAAATCTTCTCCAGAAAAGCTTCTCTCTTTGGGAAGGCACAAACACAAGTCCTTCGCAGGTCGGTGGGGAAGTCAAGCTTTGGTTTCTTGTGGTCAAAAGTCAAATTTTCTTCAAAGCAGGAGTTTGCATTTTTTTCTAAATACAAAGAAAGTGACGATCTTCCAAGTGAAATCTTGGAGTGGGTCGGTGTTGGTGTTTCAAAACTGGGGAGGTTTTGAGCAGAAAACGGACGTTTGTGTTTTAGGGGAAAGGCTGATCTTTTTGCTACTTCAGAACCTCATAATCGGCTGTCAAGCTTCTCTGTGGATGGTTGTAAAAATAGATATTGTTATATTTTCTCTAAAATATTTATTGTTTTGCACCAGACAAATTGCATTCAGGGTTGTTGTGTGGTCTCTTCAGGGACAGATCCTGCTGACCCCTGTCCAGGTACCATTGATTTGAGAGCTGACCCCTCTTGGGTTTTGTGTGCTGCCAGAAGAGCTGTTGTGCTCCTCCCCAAGAGGGGGACACTTCAGAAATTAAAAAATTGTATTCTTTGGGTGATCTTTTTTTTTTTTTTTTTTTTTAAAAAGTGTCCTTGGAGGGAAAAGGGATGGTAGGAGCAGAAACTGCAGTTACATTAAGTTGGAAATCCTAAATAATCCAGCAATAATGCAGGTTGCACTTTTTGAAGTTGCTTTCTTTCCTTGCACAATGGAAGGGAGAAAAAAAAAAAAAATCTGTGTATGTACCCTGTTTCAAGGAAACTGAATGGCAAATAAGAAAAACAAATTTGAGTTAATTCTTCTTTTCCAAGCACAGGTCCGTTCAACATTTTAAAAGTCAAGGGATTTAGGGATCTGGAGATAGCGTCGATGTTTTTTTGGTAACAAGTACAAACCGTAGCGGGTTTTAAGACTTCAGAAGCTGTTTCTGATTAGTATCTTTTCTTTTGACAACTTTTTTTTTTCTTTTCAGGAAAAAAAAAGGGAAAAGACTTTTTGTAACACAATTGGGCTAGAGATGGGGAAAAATCTGTTTGAAATATGCAGGGACCTGAAAGAAAATCTTGAGTGAGTAATAAGTTTAACTGACCTTAAAATATCCCATTGCCATGAGGGATTTGAGAGTAATACTTCAAATGGATTTTTGATGAGGCTCTCCAGGCTGTGGGGAATTGAATATTTTACCCAACACGTTTTCTGATCTAAATTTTCACAATAACTAGGAAAAACTGTTCTGAAACGCCTAAAGAAGTTTTTTGGTTTGTTTTTGTGTTTTTTACTTTAAAGCTACTGCCGTGCAGGGAAAAATCAATTTACTGTCATGTGACTTTTCAGAATTATTTTTTTCCCCAACGTTGAATTTCATCCTGAAGCAGAATTCGTCCTGGCCGCAAGCGTCTGTCCACATCCCCGGCAGGTACCCGCCGGCGCAGTGGGAACCAGCACGGCATTATCCCCGTGCCCGCTG
>NW_008825253.1:466127-467516 GCF_000699105.1 Pygoscelis adeliae
GCCGGGTTTTGCTCCTTTTTTTTTTTTTGTTTGGTTTTTTTTTTTTTTTGGTGCGCTATAGACCTGTGCAACCCACGCTGAAACCCAGTCCTTGCGCTGAGCCTCTCCAGCCGCCAGCTCGGGCAGAGCCGCTCGAGTCCCCTGGCTGCAGGCTTGTCCTCGTGGGTGGCTTGCAGTCAGCAGGCAGCGGCTCTGCCCGGCTCCCGGGGCCTTGGTTACGCGTGCTTTTTCAGCATCTTTTTTACTTTAGTGATGAAAACAAGCTCGGTGGACTTGAGCCGGACGAGCACCCTGCCTCTGCTGGCAGATAAAAAATAGATCTGTTTTATCTGCTAATGAAGTTTGAGTTGTGGTGTCGAGGAGTGGAACAGATGAGTTTAGCGAGTGGTGTGAGCCTGGGTAAATGCAGCATGGCTGTCAGCATCCCAGACATCCCCTTGGCCTGCGGAGCACCCGGGTGGGCTGGGAGGGCACCGGGCAGGGCGGGCGCAGGCAGCCACCCCTCAGTGCCATCCCGACCCGCTGCCAGCACCTCTGTCCCTCCACCTCCCCGCTTTATTTGGCTTTTATTTTTCCTGCTGCAGCCGTCCCTTGGTGTCCCAGCCTGGGGCCGAGCCCAGCCTGCTGAGCCACTGTCACCGGGAGGAGAGCTCTGCTCATGCCCACCGTTCCTGTCCGCCCGGACCGGCCCTGGCTTAAAAGCCATTTCCCATCAGGGTCGCTCTACCCCAGCTGCAGCTCGGAGGGCCCGAGTGCCCCCGGCGTCCCCGCAAACTCTGCTGACAGCCGGGGGTTAATTTGCTATGTGCTCTCCATTTTCCTCCTTACACAGCTGGGTGGAAAACCAGAGCTGAAGGAGAGGTGGCCCTGGTTCCCCTGCCTGCGGACATCGTAGCGCCGGCCGCTGGCATGCCGTGGGCTCATTGCTGCTGCTGTGTCCTGGTGGTCTGTGGGCTGGTGCGACCACGCAGACGGGGCCGTGACCGTGCAAGCTCATGGTGGTTCAGTAGGATGCATCCGTGCAGCACGCTCACGTGTGCTCGTAAAGCCAGCCAGCGTGAGCCCAGCATTTGCATCCTTCACGGTGCTGGTGTGCCTCCGTGCATGGCTTTTTTAGAGTGGGGGGACCTGATGTGAGTGTGGTCTGACCTCGGGGACCTCGTGGCTCCCCACAGCGGGGCAGCTCCTGCTGCCGCTCACCCCAGAGCCCGGCTCTGCCCGGGCCCCTGCTCTACAGGTGGGGTTTCTGCCCAGATCCTCCAGCATCCTCCTTGCGACATCCCCTGCGTCCCTGGAGGCTTTTAAGCTGGTGCTTCCCAAGCTGTGGTCTGTGGCAGTGGTGTGGAGCAGCGAGCCGCTCCAGCCATACGGTCTGTGCCGGGGCTCCCT
>NW_008825253.1:467639-473523 GCF_000699105.1 Pygoscelis adeliae
GAGTTGGGGGGTCAGCCTGGCGGGGTCCTTTTCCACGTCACCAACTGTGGAGATGAGGACAAGGATGCCGGAGGAAGACGTCCCACGGGTGGGGGGGCCATGGTGGCACCCCAGAGGCTGAGTCAGCGGGTGAAGGGGCTGTGGGAAATGCTCCCACCAGCTCATAACGTCCCACCCCACAGGAGTCCAGCAGCAAACAAGCTCCCAGTGTCCTCCCTGCTTTTACAGTGCAGCTGGAGTTCCCAGGTGTGCCGGCCGAACGTGCCTTGGGAGGAATGCCTCTCGGCCTCCCACCACTTAATGCGCTCCAAACAGCCCCAGATTTTTCCTCTGTTGCATTCAAAAAGGGGAAAAAAGAGAATATTGTGGTCCCACAGCAACGCCCGGGGCCATGGGCTGGGGAGCTTCCCCCACGCCTCCCAGGGGCACGCAGACCACGCGAGAGTCCTGCTCGCTTTCTGCTGGCACGGCTACAGGGAATGCCAGCTCCCCGGGACCCTGCTAAGTGGGTGATCCTGCCGGAGCCGTGGGATCATTGCCTTGTTCCTGGCTGGTGTAATGTTGGGCTCCAGGATCTGGCCCTTGCCCTGCTCGTGACTATTTTTAACAGAGATGCTGTTTGGTGCACGCGTGAGCACGGGTGTAGCTGTGCTGGGCTAAAAGACCTGTCGATTCAGCTGCGTGGCGGCTGGGTGGCTGCTCTCGAGCCCTGGCCAAGGGACACCGGTGGACCAGTGCGCTGGTGTTGGTGAGCCGTGGGCTGATCTGCCCCACCACGGTTATTTCAGCACCTCCTGGGAGTTCAGCACTTCCCTCTGTGCTGCTCTAGGAGCTGGTCCCGGTTGCAGAGATGGCTGCGGGGAGGCCAGGCTGCCTCCCGCCGGGCAGGAGCAGCCCCTCTGCAGGAGCACACGAAGCTGTTGCCTTTGTGGGTGCTCGGGTGCAGGGCTCGGGTGCCGGCGGTGCTGGGCTTCGTCATGGACCGGCTCTTTGTCTGCGGTTGCTGACTGATGGGACAGGGATGGTGGCAGAAGAGCCGGGCTTCTCTCCGGTTAGTTTTCTCTGCCTGGTGCTCACTGTCCCCGTCAGTTGTGTAGGACAGGGTTTCCATGACTGCCGCTTGTTGACGATTTCTTAGGCTGGGTATTAGCAGACAACAGCCCAAATTGCGCTGCTCTGCTTACTGTGTCCACGGCTGTGGTCTCCCCGGTGCTTTTCCTTATCAGCGGCTGTTCACGAAGCTCCTTCACGGCAGGACCATGAGCTGCTGCAAGCCTTGATGTTACCAGTCCTTTAAATACAGCCTGTCTTACTGGTTGCATGCCCGGCTGTGGGCTTGGCTCCACGTGTCCTCAGGCTCTGCAGCCCAAACACGCCGTCCGGACCTCCGCTGCGGACCTTGGCCCTCGCAAAGCCCCCGGATTCTCCTCGCCTCGGGCTGGGTTATCGGGAGCAGCTGCCAGGGATGCGGGGGATCGATCTGTCCATCTAGCTGCACGCTCCCATCCATCAGCCCTCCACCCATCCATCATCACCCGGACATTGAAGTGTCTAGTTAAGGATGCTAACACGGTGACGCTGTAGGAGATGAGGAATAGATTCAGGCTCCTGGCTGGTGGAATTACTGCTTTCCTTCTCACCCAGGTACACCAAACCGTTCCTAGTGCTGTGGGAGTGGGTGAGTGAGTGTCCGTGTGGTCCCATGCTGGGCTCTGGGGTAGCGAGGAGCCCATGGGAACATGGCTCTTGCTTTTTCATGTCTCCAGAGTGCCAGGTGGCTGTGGTCCTCCCACGTATTGCAGCCAGGTCTGACTCCCTTTGGACCAAGAGAGTTTTGTGTTGCAGCAATTGGCCTGCAGGTCGTTAACGGAGGCGGCCGAGGTGACCACCAGCCTGTCTGCTGCTGATGCCACAGGGGGAAAATGAGCTGGGTTAAAAAAATGAGCTGGATTTAAAAAATGAGTTGGGTTCTCACCTCTCCTGGGAGTTACTGTTTGTTTCTAAACACAGCCCAGGAGAGACGGTGTCAGTCCCAGGCAGCCTTGGTCTCTGCCACCACAGAATCACTTGCTGTGCCTTGCTCCCTGCTCTGCCAGGCTGCGAGTTGGGAGGGCCTCTGGTGCTTATGGAAACGTTTTACTGCTGATAAATTTAGGGGCAAAAACTACAGGCTGTGAGTAAACAGCTGAGGGCAGGGAGGGGGGATGCACGGGGCACCCTGCTGGCACCCATGCCCCTCCAGTCCTGTCCTGGGGAGATGTTCTCCCAGGAGGGGCTGCGCCTGGAGCACAGCCACTTGATTAGACACCAGAGAATCCACACAGGCAGCCTCAGTATGAGCTCAGCCACGTTACGAGACATGAGAGCGCCCACATCAGAGGGTCGGCCGCTGTGACGCTGCGGGGCTGCCTGTGCTTCTAGTCCTCGATCAATCCCCAGGGATAAGGGGCAGCAGCGCTTGGGGGCCGGTCGCTTTTGGAGGAGCAGCGGCCGGGAGCTGCCGGCGTTTACAGCCCGAGGCTCCTGCTCCGGCAGCAAAACGCAGCTTGAGGGCAGACAAGCATTTCCTCCCTTCCCGCCTCGGTGGTCTCGGCAGAGGCGCGGTGGTCTCGGGCTCCTGAGGAGCCGCTGCTCTTGTAAAAGCAAGGCAGGATCCCGTCTGGCTTTACAGGGGCAGCCCGATGGAGCCCCGAGCATCCCTACGGAGCAGGACCTCGTGCAGTCCTGCTGCCTCGGCAAACACCGGTGGGATGGCAGGGGCTTCCCGGCAGGTCTGGGAGAGCGGCCCTGAGGCCTCTGATGCCCAGCCCTGGTTTGGACCACGCTCGCTGATGGAGGCATTGCTCTGTTTGCCGTGAGCCAGGAGAGGGGTCGCTCACTGGGGAGAGGGGCTGGAGGTCTGGATGCCCCTCGCTCCGCCGCCGCGCAGGGCTGGGCAGCGCCCGGGGGGCTCGGCCGCGAGCCGTGGAGGTGGCAGCATGCTGGCACAGTTGGCACGGTTCTCGGGGGAGGACCACCTTGGCTGGTCGTTGAGTTCCCAATTTTCAAACGTAGGAAGGAAAATCAACCTATTGCTTCCTGGAAGCACGTAAAAGTTGATGACTGGAAACAGCACAAATTAAATTAAGTACGTATTATCGTCGCTGCATCAGTGGAAAAGGCGGTGCAAGATTTACTCCCTTCCTCTACAGGGGCAAAACGAAGAGCAGCTTTCTGCTTCTGCCAGCCTCTACGCTTCAACCTCTGCTGCTCTGCTGGCCGCCCGCTTCTGAGGGCTTAAGACTGTCTCGAATATATACAATGGCACATAATAACTTAGGAGCAAATAATGTAGCCTTTGAGTTCCTCTTCCCTCTTTCTGAAGCCCCGAGCCTGGGGCTTTGCAGAAATGCCCTGTCTTTGCTGCGGCTTCTCTGCCCCGCTTTGCCAGGGCTGGGCGAGTCCCTCCTGCGCCGCCCTGCCTGCTGCGGAGGCGGCGTTTTGCCCAGCCCGAGGGTCTTTTCCCCCATCGGGAAGAGAGACTGTGGCAGCGAGACACGCTAACGTCGTGGGGCTGGGGCGTGCTGGGATGCTTGCTCATTTTTTTCCTTATGAAAAAAGGCAGTTTGGGGACGAGCCAGCAGCAGGCTGTCCCCAGAGGCTGGCGTTACCCTGGGGTGTGGGGTCAGGACTGTGAGCCTTAGGACATCTGGCCTGGCTGCTGTTATTAACTGATGCCCAAGACCTGGCAGAGTCCGGCCCCTGGCTCCAGGGAGGACTCTCCTGCTTGCGAGCCCAGCTCTGCCCAGTGTGGTGGGCAGGGACGCCTGCCAAAGGGGGCTCTGCCTCGGGAGCTGCTTAATGGGAAGATTATTGAGTGTCTTTCCAACTTCTGCAAATGCGTTTTAGTTGCAAGGAGCGTATTTCTCCCTCCTCCGCAACGCTGGGCACCCAAATACCCTGGTACTGAGTGGGACCTGGGGAGCCTGAAGCCCAGCAAAGCTGGCGTGGACGGGGCTGCTGGGTTTTGGGCTGTGCTGGAGTTGCCTGGCCCCGAGCTGAGGGCAGTGGTCGGGGTCCCGACCGCCACTCGGCCACAGCTTTTCATGGAAATGTGCAAACTTCCTATATTTGATCCTCGTCCTCCGTCAAATCTGGCTGGAATTGGCCGGTGGGATCGGACGTGGCTGGGGGAAGACGGGCAGACAGCTGGGCGGACAGGCAGACAGACCGTGTGATTGCTTAAGCCACATTTCCTTAGGAAGCCAGGCTAAAAATAATCAAAATCCCGTCCTTTCCCACAAACAGCTCCGTTTGCCACAAACCGATGCTTTTCCAGTGAAGAAATGTTTTGTTAGAGAATTCCCCGTTGTTCCTGCTGGAGGGAGGGAAGGAAGGAGGGAGCACCGACGCCGGGGCGAGAGACCTGAACCTGCCGGGCTGTGGATGGAGCCCCTCCATCTCCGCCCGGGCACCTCGGGCTCATCCAGCGTGGGCGCTGGGAGCTGCCAATGGCTCAGGCCGGGCACGGGGCTGAAGAAACCCCCGTATCCTCTGAGCCTTCCCCGTGCCTCCGTGGCCCCTTTCTCTAGAGCTAGAGAAACAGCTTTTTTTTTTTTTTTTGCAGCAAAGTGCGTAATCCACCCACGTCTCCCTCCTTGGTGGGGGATTTCCTTCGCCTGGGGACCAGCTGAACCACCGTGCGAGGGGAGGGAGCGGGGGGGACGGGCTGCTGCCCCGCTGGGCACCCAGCAGCATCCCCAGCGTCCCGAAGCCTTGTTGTCCAGGCTTGGCTGGATTTCTGAGGTTTCTCCCTTATCTGCGGAGGAAACAGTTATTAGCTCCCATGTGATGGGCTGCAGACTGGGGAGAAAAGTCCTGCACATGCATGGAAGTGGCTGAGCAGGTTGTCAGGGAGAATAACCGTTTGGCAGCTGCTCCGGGGCCGCGAGCTGGGCACTGGGGCTCCTCTCCCAATTCCCTCTGCCTGGCTCCTGACGGCGTTTCGGCACATGCCGCTGGATGGGATGGCACGGAGCGGTTCGGGCTGCGCGAGCGGTGCCGGCTCACGTCACCGCTGCGCCCCGGGCGAAGCTCGGCTCTGTTCTTTGCCAGGAAACGGGGCTTTTTCTGATAGCAAAAAAAAAAAAAAAAAGAGCTAAATTTGTTTCCCATCCTCCCCCAGGCTGTATTACAAATTTGACACAGATGGGGAATCTTTTTTGTTTCTGTGGAAAAACTGGATGCATTTTCCATCCCAACAAGAGCTGCATGACGGCATTCGACCCGAGACAAACACCAAACAAACTGTATTTCTGTTTTTTGTCGTTGACAGAGGCGGGGAGGGCAGATGAGCTCCTCTAGCTCGGAGCCGTCATGAGCTGTAGCACACGTAGCACGTGCTTTGCAGAGAGCTGGGAGCTGCTCCGGGGGGGCACCGGCCGGGCGCAGCGATGGTGACCATTACAAGGGGGGTTTAGATTGAAGTTTCCCCTGTCTACCCCCAAAGCCAGGGAGGGAGGGCGCAGACTGCAGCACCGATGCAGAAACTGGGGGGATGCAGGGGTTTGGGCTGATGGATGCTGTTGCAACCTCCACTCCAGGGAAGGGGGAGACAAAAGGATGGTTTGCTCTTGCCTGGGGGCTGTTGGGCACCATTTGGGCTTTGCTCTCCAGCTGCAGGGTGAAACCTCTCTCCTTTCAGACGCAGTTATGGCTCCCTCGCCCTGCTCGGCAGGGGAAGGTGGCGAGGAGGAGGGCTGGGCAACCCTGGCTCCATCCCTGCCTCCTTACAGGCAGCTGTCTTGAGGGGTTGGGGGGTAACTGTCGCCTTTGGATGGGTTAACCTGGGGGTAACCTGCTGCTCTGCAGAGCTGCTGCCCGCTCCAGGCCATCAGACAGCATG
>NW_008825253.1:473915-474619 GCF_000699105.1 Pygoscelis adeliae
CCGCGGAGGCTTGTCTAAACTCAGGTAATTGCACCAATATGGTGCTTTTCCTCCCTCGGGCCAAACCCTACAGCTCATGCATCACTTTGGGCTGTTTCTTGAAGCTGCTGCTTGCTCAGAGCAGAGCCGGGCTGGTCCAGCGCCGCACAGCGAGAGCAGGGCTGGTGCTGCTGGCTCCCGTCACCCCCCCGTCCCCCCTTGCTGCGGGCAGCCTGGGGCACCCTCCTGCTCAGACCCCGGTGCTGGTGGCAGCTGCTGGCGATGGGTGTCCGGCACTAGAGGATTTTGATGCTGCGGGGCACAGGGTCCCCCCCCATGTAGGGGCAGCGTGGGGGGATGCTCCCGGCAAGCCGAGGTGTCGGCAGGCTGGGATAGAGGGTGGGGAGCGAGGCACCAGCTTGGTTCTCCTCCATCGGAGGGCTGGGACGGCAGCAAGCAGCGGATCCCGTTCACAGGAGGATTGAGGTGCGCAGTCACCGGCAATTTTGGCGAGCTTTAGGTTCCCAAATACCTTTGTGGATCCGGCCAAAAGAGCTTAAAACTGTCACTGGAAACTGTGCTGATGGATCCCCATGGCTTCGTTGCAGACCTCAGATCTGGCTCCAGTTCACAAGCAAGGACTGATTTATGTTTTCTTAGGTAGAAATGAGACAGTTTTGGATGCGTTTCAGAGTGACTCGTGGTTAGTTTGAAGCTGAAGCTTC
>NW_008825253.1:474657-475802 GCF_000699105.1 Pygoscelis adeliae
TGGGAAAGCATTTTTGCAGAAGCCTCCATGAAGGGTAGTCGATGGATTCGCCACGTGCTAGATCGGCACACGGTGATGGGAGAGGTGTTACTCCGATGGCAGGGGTCGGGCTGTCACCTCACCAAGTGATTTCTAAGCATCTTTGATTTCTAAGTCATCAGATCCAACCAGTGCAGTTTTAAACTGGATGCAGAAGGCACTGTGGGCGGGAGAATTACATTAAAATTGCTTTTGTTAAAGCAGTTGAATTTGCTTGGTTTAAAATGTGGACTTAAATTTACTTGATTTACCTTCTGGAGTAGGACCCGGGGTCCTCAGTCAGGGAGATGCAGGGAGACCCCCGGCAGCACCATGGCAAGGGCTGTGCCTGCTGAGATTGGTCCTGGCTCGTCTTCTCCCAAAGCCACCCCGGGAGGAGCCACAAGAGGAACCTCAGCTCCCGCCCTGGGCTCAGACCCCCTCTCTTCAGCCCTGGCCGGGTCCGTGTGCCATCATGCACCATGGTGCTGGGACAGAGGAGCCCAGTGTCCCGGGGGCACCCCGGGGAGGGAGTTTTTCTTGATCCCTTCTGCCAGTAGCATTTTCCGCTGGCTGTCCAGTTTGGAGCCCGGGCCAGCTCTCCCTTCCCCCCGACCCCCCTCATTCATGGGGGAGACACGATACCTGGTGCAGTGCTTGGGTACACTGGTTCAGAGGTAACCTCTGGTGAGTTTGTGTGTCGGACCATGGGGGTTTATGGCCAATCCATTACTCTACAATGCATTAATTGCTTTCTAAAGAGCACCCGACCCTTGGTGATGCCAGCAGAACCTGGTGGCCCTGCCACATGGCTTCCGATCCCAGCTCTCGTCCGGGAAGCAGAAAGTGCAAAGTTCCCATTTTTGTCCCATTTAAAAGAGGAGGAAAGGTAAAAAAGACTTGAAAATGTTGGAATGAGTTATGTTAAAAGTCGTGAGGCTGGGGGGATCTCTTCTCTTCCCCAAAAGCTGCTGGGGGGTCCCTTCCTCACCCCCCAGCCTGGTGGGATGGCTGTGCAGGAGGTGCGGATGGAGGATGGAGAAGAGCATGGCAAAGGGCTCTCTCCTCCCTGGAGCATGAGCCGGAGGGGGACAGCCAGCCCTGCCGACGGTGGCCTCCGAGGGGCC
>NW_008825253.1:475812-477810 GCF_000699105.1 Pygoscelis adeliae
GTGCAGCCCCTTCCCCATCGCTTTGCGAGGGTCCGGGCCGGGGCTGGCCGAGGCGGCGGGGCCAGCCCCATACTGAGATCAAATAAACACAAATACACTGAAATTATTCATGGCTCTGGGGACTTGTCTCGATGCCTCGTCAGCATCTGCTAATCAAATCAAAGCAGCTGTCAATTCGCCGGCCAGCGGGAAGGTCTCGCTCTGGCAGACATGTGTGGATTCCTCCTTTCTTCCTCCCTCACGCGGGCTCCCGCTGCTCCTGCACCTGCGGCGGGGCCGGGACCGGGGTGTTCGACGCGGGGCTCCTGCCCATGCGCCCTCCCCAGGGCAGGCAGGGCTGCCCCGGCTGCTGGGGATGCCCCTCGCCTGCGCCCCGTGATCCAGACAAGGAGGGATGCCAGGGACCCATCGCCGCAGAGGGCAGTGCAGGTCCTGCCACTGGCACTGAACCCTGGCTAATTAGTCTGAGCTAATTACCTGAGAGCCTGTGGCTTGGGCTGGCACTGCTCATGGGCTGGGACCGCCTGCAGCCACTCTGCCCCAGGACGTGGCACCGCGTGGCTGCAGGGGGATGGACGCACTTGAAATATTGGAGGATTTTGCCTCGAATTTGAGTATTGCAGCTCCGCGGCATGGCGGGCGCTGGCGTGCAGCAGCCCGAGGCCCTGCAGGCAACTACGGAATTATAGATAACTCTTTTTTTAATGTCCCCTCCCAAAAGCAGCAGACGCTGCCGTGCCGTGCATGGGGTTAAGCCGTGGGAGAGAAAAACACCGTCTGCCCATGGGCGCAGAGGTGCTCGGGGAAGACTCGCTCGTGCATTGCAGAGGCTGCATGGGGAAACCCCTGCGCCTGAGGAGCTCCCAGGGCGGAGGTGAGTGTGGCTGCGGTGCTGGGTGCACGGTGGGTGCACTGCTTTTCCATCCCTGGAGCACCCAGACAGGATCTGGCCATAGTTTGGCTGCGTGGGGTGAGGTGGAGTCGCAAGGGTGCGGGCGGAGGTGGTGCTGCGGTGTTTCACCGCTCATGCCATGACCTGAGAGACCTTGACGTCCTTGTGCTTTCTCATTTGTCTCTTAGGAACTGCTTTTTAACTAGAGTCGTTTTCCTTTTGCCCTCTCGAGCATCAGGAAGTGAAAGAATTCCCATTTCTGCTGGCCACGTAACTTTAAACCTGAAAAAAATGCTATTTTGTGGGCTTTTTATGTCCTTCCTGTGCTCTCCTCGGTCTAGGTAGGAAACCAGGAACGATCAGCCCATTGCTGCAAGCGGATAATTTAGTGAAAACCAATATGTGTATTTTTTAGTTGTAATTGAAAACAAAGACCTTAGACATACTTGTAGTGATCTCAGGGCTTTTTTTTCTTTTTTTGTTCTATTTTTTTCAAACAACAATAAATTTTGCATCTGAACAGCCTGCCAGAAGCGTGCTGCCTGCCTGGAGTGCTCAGGCTGGGGACAACTGGTCCGTAAAAAATAGCTGGCCATTGGAAGTATATAAGTAGGCGTTAATCGTGTTATGACCGTCCGAGTGGCGTGTGCCTTCTCGGCACGGCATTGCAATTGCCTGGGTTAGCGGGGTGCTCTCCCAGAGCAGCGGACATGGGGCCCTTCCCCTCCCCAGGCTGTCGTGCTGCAGTGCTGCAGAGCCCCCAGCCTGGCAGCCCCGTGCAGCTTTAAGAGCAAATTTTCCTTATTTATTGGAGCGCCCAAGGATCCCAGTTACCAGAGGTATAAAATTTGTCACCGGTGCCTCTACTCCGGTTGCAGAAGAGCATAATTTGTGTTTCACTGCGCTCAGACAGCAAGCCAGGTCATAAAACACAAGATGCATGGTGAGGGAAGAGTATTTAAAAGGCTGATTCCGCTGAAAGGTGTAATAATCTGCCGGATTACTTGCCACGGTAGCTGCAGGAAAATTTACTGCCTTGGAAAGAGATTATCAGCAGCCGCTGCTGCCAGCAGATTTCTTCCTTTTCTTTTATAAGAGGAAGGAAG
>NW_008825253.1:477824-483483 GCF_000699105.1 Pygoscelis adeliae
TGCTGCTTGTGCCTGCGAGCGGTGCTCTCCCCCCGCAGCCAAACCGCCGCATCAGTTCTCACAACTTGGAAGGGAAAAAAATGATCCCGACTATGCCAATTTTTATCCTTATCTCCCCTCTCAGGTGCGAGAGGGAAATTCAAGCCTGTGTTTAAATTATGCTGGTGTGAGCTTACACGTGACCAGCGCCTTCCTTGCTTGGAGCCTGAAGGTGCTGAGCTGGAAGGGGGAGGTCGGATCTTCCTGCAGGGGCTGGGTCTTGCTCCGGAGGCATGAAGAGGAGAGGAGGTTTGTTCCTGGGCAGCCCCATGCCTTGCTCCCAGGCAGCCCCTGCCTCCCTCCCCGGTCCAGGGCTCCAGGAGCATCTCACCAAGCCCCAGCTGCAGGAACAGTCTTTGCACGGATGTGCACCGGGGCTACCTCCGCTGCGAGCCGAGCAGAGACCCCGACCCCGAGCATCCCTTCCCGCAAGCGGGGACAAAACCCAAGCGTCTGCATCCCTCCGTCCTGGTCCCTGGCAGAGAACGGAGCCGGAGCACCTTCCCGAGCTGGAGCTGAGGGCCACTTGTGCACTGAGTTTGCAAGTCCTTCTGCAGTGCCCCCAACCATATGCTGGAGGGACCGGACCGGGGCTTGGCGGGGGTGTGCGGGGGGGTTGGTTTTGTTTGATTTCATTCCCCTGGAAGGGAGGAGGGCGGTGGCAGGCCGGGGCAGCTAACCCCTTTAATTGTGTGCAATGAAGGCTGACAGTGCCGAGGCGCAGCCTTTAAAAGGGGTACTGAACCTTTAATTCCTGAATAAATCATCTCCAGTCTGTTGCTCCTTCATCTGCAAGCTGTTTGGGCGCGGGTACGTATTCACTGCTGGGAAGGGTCATTTGGAGATCAGAGCCCTCGATTGACCCGGGTCACAGGCAAGACACCTGCCACAGGCTGTCCCCGCGCCCCCGGGGCCGCCGGGACTCGGGAATCAAAGGGAATCAAAGGGACACCGGGGAGCCAGCAGCGGGAAGAGGATTTCTAATTGCTGCCATGCAGACGCGCTTCATTCCAGAGGGACGGAGAGGGCTCTGCGCGCCCGCTGCAGTCCTGCCCTCGTCTTACACCGGCCCCGATCCAGCATCCCACCAAGGCTGGGCACGTGTCAGCCCACGCTTTCTGTAGGATTTTGGGGGATTCACATAGCTATTTCATTTCTCACCTGTTTTAACCCAAGCAGTGGGTTCAGCTGCTTTTTCACTAATGGTTGTTCAAAATACAGCTTCGCTTGTTGCAAGCAAAATATTGCTCCTGGGAACATGAGGTTGCTTTTGTGTCAGGTCCTCCTCCTGCAGTTGAGGGCTGCAGGCGGCACCGTCCTGCTGTTGTTCTGTCTCTGGGTGAGCTTTGAGGTAGCAAATGTCCCCGTGGACTGCGATGCTCACTGCTGCAGCCGTGGGCAATGACTCCAGCGGCGAGCAGGAGTCCCAGGGTGGCCGTGGCTTTGTGCCTTGGCCAAGGGGCACCGCCTTCAGCAAGAGCACAGGGGGAACCTGAGCGGTGCTGGCTGTGATGGGTCCCTGGCAGATGTCAACGGGGAGTTCAGCTGCTCTGCATTTTTGGGGTGACCCCATGCAGCATAGCTCCGCAGGGGAGAAGGGTGAGGAGGGACCATCTCTGAATCCCCTCGATGCTGACAGAGGCCAAGCAGCCTCTTCCTCCAGCACTGTCGCTCCCGAGCAGGGAAGGAGCTGTGCCCTTATTAACTCTGGTTTCTGCTCTTCATAATCATATGCCGTTACGTGCATTCACCGGGAGCCCTTTGGCCTTAACGACCCCGCTGGAATAACCATTCAAAGAAAAAACCTTCAGGGCCTTGAGCTGCCCATAATTGCAACCCCCAGCCATAAACATGAGCACGATCGCGATGCAAATGCTGGGCAGCGGAGGGGAGAGGGTCTGGGTCCGTGTGGGAGCAGGAGTGGGTGCAGGGGGCTGCAGCTGCCCCGCGGTGTTGGGGGGGGAACGGCCTTTTTCTCGCCTTCCTGCCAGGGCTCGGGACTTGAGGTGCACAGAGGTTTGGATAGATGGACAAAGCAGCCATGGTTTCCCAAATCACCCCAGTTCTTCCCGGGGTTAATGACTGGGTGTCGGGTGACCTGTGAAAGCAGCCACTCCATTAGAAATGCTGACGGGCTTCTCCCCTTTCTGTGCTCTACATCCCCCAGGTCTTGATGCTAAATAGGTCGGAAAGCCAAACGCAAAACCCCCCGGCTCCTGGCCCTTCCCAGAGCCCCCCAACAGACCCCATTGCTGCCTCCTCCTGCTTTGCAGCCCATGCCCTTCACAGGACGAAGCAGCTGGGTTCTGCAGCCGGCGAGGGAGCCCCTCAGGAAGGGTCTGCGGGGGCTCGGACCCTGCAGGGAGCAGCCCTGCCCGGCGGCACCACCCAGCCCATCACATCTCCCTTCTCCCCTGAGCCTCTTCTGAGCTGGCTGAATCCCAGCCCAGGGACCCCGTCCCCCGCGGTCTGGTGGTGGGAGAGCTCTGGGGTCCTCTGCGGTGGCTGGAGACCCTCCAGTCGTGGTCCTGGGCCCCGGCGAGGGGCTGCTTGGGGGCAGGAGGAGACGCTTGGGGCTGTGCAGGGATGCTCCGGCTGGGAGCGGGGCTGAGGCAGGACCTGGCAAACCTCCGTGATGTTTCATGTATCAAACTGTAATTAGGAGCAAAGGGCAGGGGGGGTGCAAAGGAGCATTAATAAATTATCTTCCTTGTTGTTAATTGACGTGTCTCCCAGTCAGCCGATCGTTGAGCCGAGGGCTTGGCTCACCTTCCAGGCGCATCACAGGCTCGTTACTGCCATCATTAGCATATTCAGGTTTCCCTGCTTAAAGCCAATTAGCTCCTGGCCAGGCCTGATTGGGAAGCCGTGGCCTCATTTGCACATTTTTGAATCGGTGAAAGAATCAAAAATAATGGAGGCAGGCCTGGGATGGAAAGCGCCTGGGGGGCTCTGCCTGCTCGGGGAGGTGCTGGCAGGACCCGCTGCCTCCTCCGAAGGGGCAGCGGGGAAGGAGAGGGGGAAGATCACAGTAATTAGGAATAGAAAGGAACATGGCCTAATTTGCTCCCAAGCGGCTTGCTGGCGAGTTCAGCCTTCCCTGCCTTGCACTGAGGTTCAACAGATGCCCCGGTGCTTCCTCCGGGAAGAGGAGGTGATGGAGGGGACTGGGGTGGGGGGTAAGCATGGCTGCCCACGCATGCCCCCCACCCTCATGCCCCCCACCCGGCTTTGGGGAACGGGGGGGGTCCATCGTGCCCCCCGGCAGCCGGGGTCTCCTTGGCAGAGCCAGGAGCAGGGACACAAGGCTGGATCTGTCCCTCCCAACATTCTATCCCCCTCGCTGCTTTCTCGCGCCCTGCTTCCCGGCAAAGGTGCTGCTATTTTAGCTGCCTTGAAGGAAAAGGCCGGTATCTTAAAGTCTGCGTAACTGGTTCCAGTTTAACAACTTCATAGCTGCTGTGCGGCCACAAAGGCAGCCTTGTCCCACTGGGTGAGATAAGCCTGTTGGGGCGATTCATATGCAGATCCGGGTGGTACCGGGTGTCTGCTGGGAGAGGATAAATCTGTCCCAAGCCTTGTCCCCCTCTCCTGGTTCCAAACTGTTTTACATTTACACAAAAAAGGTTCTGTCCTCCGTTGAGCCTGGTCCCGGGCAGCCTGTCACCCCGCCTTTGAGAGAGGAGGTCCCCTGGAACCGCAGCCGGACGCCACTGGGTGCCCCCTGCCCAGACAAGGCTGGGCCGGGGTGGGCTGGGGGAGCCGTCACCGGCGCTAAGCTGGGCCGTCCCGGCCGCCCTGCAGAAAGCTCTCAACCATATCCCCTCCGGCAGAAATCCCCTTGCCTTTCACTTGCTTTTGTCGGGGGCTTTTTTTGTCAGTGCTCGTTTTTTGTAATAATAATGGAGAGGGCTTTCCCCCCCCCACTTTTCTCTTCCACTTTTGGTGATAACATAGAACCTGCAAGCCCTGATCGGGACGGCACCCATCACTCACGCCTGTGGTTTATCTTGGGTTTCGGGGCCTCCTTTCACGCTCCTAGCACAGGTTGCACCCGCATCTGTGCTAAAGATACTGCCTGGCATTTTTGGGGTGGGATGAATCGTGGGCAGAGCCTGCCCTGCACGTGAAGCTGCCGTGCGAGCGGCCGGCGTGGGTGTTAACGCAGGGATGCTCTTGGTCTGGAGACTTATTTATCAGCGAGGTTGTCCTCCGACAGGCTCATCCATTACTTCATGCTCTCAGCTCGGTACTGGGAGGAGTTCTCCTTCGTCTGCAACAAAATCATCCCGGAGCCGAGCAATCACAAACCAATTAACCCTGGAAAATTATGTCAGCCAGGTTTTTGAAGTCTGCTTTGATTACCTGCCTGCCACGGCTGTTAATCTGTATTTAATGCAGCTTTCTGCATTTTTATCAGGGCTGTAAGTTATTGTACCTTGCTACCTCAACAGAGGAGGTAATTAATCTAAATGAGGCCCCCCGGGAGCACGGCCGTAATCTGCAATTTCCCATTGACTATAATAGAGGGATCATCCCGGAGAGGTCCAGCAGCCCTTGGAAACGCACCTTGGCTGAGAGCAATTAGAGGATGTTACAGACTGAGCTCGTTGGCTCGGCCCCTGGGTGACTGGTAACCGCAGCCGCTGGCTGCCCGCGCGGGGCACGCTGTGGGTCAGCAGCGACCGCACAGCCTCCGAGCGAACGGGTACCGCGGCTTGGAGGGTGGGAGGAGGATGGGGATGGGTCACTGGGGTGGATGGGAAGGAAAACCTGGTAAAAAGATGAGCGGAGGCTCTGAAGTAGACGATGGCATTTTCCATCCGTCTCTGATTTTGCTATTTTCCTTAAACATTAACAGTTTCACATGTTGAATATCTCTATGTAGGAAACCCCATTTCTGATGCCTCTGAAATGCCAGTTGTTTTACTACTTATTAAAAATTGATATTTATCAGCTTAATAGAAAGGTAAAAGAGTTTTATCCCTCCTCCTGGGCACACAGTCCTCTCTTAAAAAACAAATTCCCTCCAAGGCTGCACGGGTGCTCCCCCGTTGCAGTGTCACGTAGCTGTAGGCGATGCTTAGGTTTTCTTTAGGTCAATAAGAATTAACTGTAAATTTAATTAAAGTTTCCAATGCTTGAGCTAAAGTGGAGCATAACAGAAACCCGGTCTGTTCTTTGCCAGTTTAAGCCAGATCTGGAGGAAGGCAGGGGTTATCAATAATTAACTGGGGTAATTTAGGGGAAAGTATTAGGGAGTTAATGAAAATGTGAAATAGCATAATTATCTTGCAAGTAGTTGGGAGTGATTGAGCTGCTGAGGAAGAGGAGGTGTTGCACAATTAACTGCTCGGATGCTGCCGTTCCCGACGGGGTCCCGGGATGATGTTGAGACCCAGCTCCGCCGCCGCCATCCTGACCCCGGCGGCCAGCGGCTCCGCATTAAGCGAGTGTGGGATCGAGGGTTTAAAACCAAGTCAGCGGCGCCCAGCCCACGGGGGTTCATGCGCCTTTCGTTCCTGTTGGAAACAAAGCTGTAGATATGTTGGGCCCTGTCCGAGCGTCCCCCTAAGTGCTAGCTTGCAGAGCTTACGGCTCGGATGGACCAGCCTTGGGG
>NW_008825253.1:483608-490070 GCF_000699105.1 Pygoscelis adeliae
GAAGGGTCGGTGCCCCCCGTCACAGCTCAGGGGCAGGGGAGCCGCTCGCCGCTGCTTCGGCGGTACCTGTGCAAACATCCCTGCCCCAACATGGGCTTTTATTAAAAAGCCTATTTTAATTAAATTTTAATTAATCTTAGGATGGTGTGGTTAATTAAAGTTGGTGCTGCTCCTGTGTGCTGAGAAGCCCTTGGTCAGCAGGACTGGTTTTCTGCTGGTTAAAATCTCAGAGCCCGCCGAGTGATGTGGCCGTTGCCGGGAGGGACTCAGCACCCCGCGCGTGTGGGGAAGGTGCTGGTACGGCTGGGTGCGGTTCTCCTGGGCTGCCTACTCCCGGGGGGGCCTGTGGACCCCCCTGCCCCACAGCCCCCTCAGGGACGGCCTCGGCACCGTGGGGCTCAGCCTGGCCCTTGCTGTCCCTCTGCAAAAAGGAAGAGGGGAGGTAAAATGGCTTTTGCTAAAATATTTTAGCAAAAGCTTTGCTGGGGCATCCAAACTCACGTCGTTCTTCGTGGTCGCCGCATCAGTGCTCTCAGAGAGCACCGCTGTTGCAGGGGTGGCTCACGGGTTTCCTCTCTGGTTTATGTCCTCGGGTACCCCGCGATGGCAACTGCAGCAAACCCAAACCATCGTGTTTCACGAAAGCTGAGCACAACCATGAATTCCTGAGCTCAGGTACAGTCGGCGCTGGTTTGTAGAGCACAGGCTGAGCAAAGCGATATTTCGGTTTCACGTGGGCTCTCCAGGCTCTCGGATCACATCGCCCCAAGCGTTCGCTGTTTGATAATAAACATTTTATTGCCCATTGAGGAGAGTGACTGTTTTAGGTCTTAAGCCCATGTTTGCTGAGAGAGTGTTTTGGGCGTGTGAGCAACGGGATGAAGGAGCCGTTTTGCTGTGCGGAAATCCCAGTGGCGTCCGGGGAAGCGCTGCAGTGCGGCAGAAATGCCTCAACAAGTCGCCCAGAGAAGCTGCGTGAAGCAGCCTGGCAAACCTTACGGCAGGTTTCTGAACGCAATTAGAGTTAAACGTGCTTTGCTGGCTTGGCTCGGGGCAGGGAGGTCCAAGCAGCAGGTTGGAGGTGTGTGAACAGCGGCGTTCGGAGACGTGCGGTTGGTTTTTGCTTGGCTCCAGGCAAGCACAGCAGGGAGGGGACGGGGCGAGGGGTGCAAGGACCTGATCCTGGTTTGGAAGGGCGCTTCCCAGCGGGAGCCCCAGCAGTCAGCCCCTCCGGTGAGCACGGTTATTTGGGGTGGTGGGGGGGAAGGTGCTGAAAAGGTTGGGGAAAGCACCCGTTGCTGCCCCCAGGATGCATGTACCCCCGAAGGGCATCCCTCCTGCCCAGGCACTGCTGGTGCCAAACAGGGGGGCCCGGCCGCCTGGCAAGGAAGCCGGGGATGAGAAGTGGCTCTGAAAATGCTGGCACTGTCCAAAAAAAAGAAAAAAAAAAAAAAGGAAAAAAAAAAAGCCACAAGTGGCTTTTGCCTCTTGTTTGGGGGAGGGAGTTGTGCAGGGCCCAGCGTCCCTCACAAGTGCTTTTAATAAAGTGTTCTTTCCTACGTCCAGGGGAAAAAAACCCAAAACCTCAAGCCTTTTCCCATTACATAAGGAACAGATGCTGCTGGGCAGAGCCCTGGCTTCCCCGCACCACAGCCCTGGCTGCTGCACGGCCTGTCCCCTCCCGCCTTGGGGACCCCGCTCCCCCGCCGGGCACAACCCTCCGGTGCCGCCGCTCCGAGCGGCGGGGTGGGGGGCCCTGGAACACCACCTCCCGCCCCCCAGGGCGGGATGGGGATCCCTGAAACACCCCGTCCTGCCCCGAAGTGCTGCTGCCAAGAGCTGGCCCCGCTGTGGGATCCAGCCGCAGCCCGGCAGGAAGCTCCATCCTCATCCTCCTGCTCTGGCAGCGTTCCCGCAGGGATCCCCCGAGCAGGGTTTTGGAGCTCTCCCTGCCCTTGCCTGGGTTGGCCTGGGCTCAAACAAGTGATGTTAAAAAAACCTGCCCCTGCCTGGGTGAGGGAGGAGAGGAGTACAGGGGCAGGTGGGGGAAGCTCCTCTCCTTTCCAGTGAGCCCCAAGGGACACGGGGTGGAGCAGCCCCAGGGGTGCAGGGGAGACGCCAGGGGGAACCTCAGGTTTTAAAACTAGAATTCTTCCAGGTTGAGGCAAAAAGGAAAGTCCTTGTAGGAAAGAGTCTGTCCAGTCCCAACTCTCTCCTTTCAGTTAAGTGAAATGTCTCGGTTAGACTTGATTTTTTTTGCTTTATTTTATCCCTTGTCGTAGTTAATATTCGGGTATCGGTACTTTTTCCAAGAGACTTCCTGATCCCTGGAGCTCGTGCTGGGATGCCCCTGGGAGCAGCTCGGGTTGGATCCCCATGCGTTTGCTGACCCATACAAGTGATCTTATTTAGGATGGTGGATGTTTGTTGGCTGGATGAATGTAGGCACCTACACAGCAGCTCCTACACAAGCCGTGTCATTGCTTGGTGCCTCAGTTTCCCATTGTAAACCAGTGCTTGCCTGCTGGGTTAAGTGCCCTGCTAAGAAAAGCCCTAGGTGGGAGCAAAGGACGTGCTTATTCTGTATTTGTATTACAGGTATTTCTGTGTGCACACAGACATGTAGTTTTTATTTCAGAAGAACTATTGAAGTGGTTCGGTCATTTCCCAAAGCATTAAGCAAACCCCTGAAAGCCTCACATCCCCTCCCTGCGGAAAAGCAGCCTCCTGCTCGGGACAGACGCAGTGCAAGGACAGCCGCCCAGGTCGGGTGGATGGCAGGGCTCAGCCCCTGGCACTGGAGCAGGACGCTGCTGTGCTCCGAGCAGAATGAGTTTCCAGCCCAGGGCTTTCAGCAAGAGACTCCTGTGTTTTACGTGGCTGGGGAGGGGGAGCGTGCCTGTCACCCCGAGCACGATGGAGGGAATGGGGAGCGTGGCTTGTGACAGCATGGAGGAAATGAAGCTGTTTCAATCCCGGATGAGCCCCATGAAGAGCCAGCTCCGTCTCTGCATCCACGTGGGGTCCGTCGGTGAGGGCTCCTGTGCGGGGTGCCGTGGGAGTGAGCTGGTGGGACGTGGCTGGGACGCAGCAGCAAGAGCTGCCGGTCCCCTGGCACATCTGCACTGTCTGCCAGCAAGGGAAAACCGTGGGGAGCAGCAGCAGCTTGGGGTGGCATTGTGTGTCGGGGAGCCACGCTGGGGGCTGTGCCCGCGGGGACCTGTGAGCTGCCTCCCGGCTGGCCCCGCAGTCTCTGCTCAGGGGGCTCCGCTGTTGGGGAAACCAAGTCCCCTCTTCACCGGGATGGCCAGAGGGGACGTGTCCACCCCCAAGAAGGAGGTGGACGTGAAGGGTCTGGGGGATGTGAGGGGCTCTGGGGCAGGTGCCTGTGCTGGTGGCAGGGGAGACCCATTCTGCAGCCCCTGGCTCTCGTAGGGTGACATGCCTGGGTAATTTCTCCGGCAATTAATGCCTCATTAAAGTGCACAAGGGAACAATCAGAGCAGTGAATTTTACACAGCACAATGGCTGGGTCCTGAGAGGTTTTCTGCCTTTTTTTTTTTTTAAAAAAAAAGAAACAGTCTTTTTCTGGCCTTAACTGCTTGCTGTCTGGAGGCAGAGGAGGTGGGAGCCTTGGTGGGCATCTCCATCCCCAGCCGCCGCTTGGGCTTAGCCCCTGCGGGTGCACACCCCCGTGATGAGATTTTCCTCTTTGCAACCCTGCGTGGCAAGTCGGCACCTCCAGGACATGTAGTCTGTCTGGAGGCTGGGACGAAAACCAGCCCTGTCCCAAAACGTGCGTGTCGAGATGCCAGTCGCCACCACGGAAACTCACTGGGGGTGGAGGAGGAGGGGGCAGGAGGGATGTCCAGGGCTGGGAAGGTGGTTGTGGGGGACCTCTGAGGGGGACCGACAGCCTGCAAGTGCCCTCTGGATGGTGCTGCTGGCAGGGCAGAGTGACAGGGGAGTCCCTTCCCAGGGACAGACCCTGGGGGGGATGAGACGAGGTGAGCAGAAGGGAGCGACCTGGGCAAAGGGGCTCCTAGGAGGGCTTTTGAAGACGAGGAGGTGACTGGCGGGGTGTGACAAGGCAGTGTCCCTGGCTGGCAGGAGGGGAAGGAGAGAGGAGGTCGTGGCTGGGGAGCCCTGTGGCATTTCTGGCTGGATTTTCGTGCCGGGTTTGGGGGGTTTCCTGCCACTCGTCCCCGTCGTGGCATCAGGTCAGGGCAGCCGTGCCTTGAGCCCTGACCACCGTGTCCCTTTCTCCCCCCAGGAGCCTGATGCCGCGGACGCTGGAGGGGCAGATCACGATGGAGAAGACCCCCAGCTACTTCGTCACCAAGGAGGCTCCCCGGCGCATCTACAACATGTCCCGGGACACGAAGCTGATCGTGGTGGTGCGCAACCCCGTCACCCGCGCCATCTCGGACTACACGCAGACGCTCTCCAAGAACCCCACCATCCCCAGCTTCCAGGCCCTGGCCTTCAAAAATGTCAGCACGGGACTGATTGACACGAGCTGGAGCGCGGTGAGGATTGGGATCTATGCCAAGCACCTGGACAACTGGCTGCAGTACTTCCCCCTCTCCAAATTCCTCTTTGTCAGTGGGGAGAGGCTCGTCAGCGACCCAGCCGGGGAGATGGGCCGTGTCCAGGACTTTCTGGGTCTCAAGAGGGTGGTGACGGACAAACATTTCTATTTTAATGAGACCAAGGGCTTTCCCTGCCTGAAGAAGCCGGAGGGCGGCAGCAAGCCCCGCTGCCTGGGAAAATCCAAGGGGCGGCCGCACCCCAAAATTGACATGCAGGTGGTCCAGCGCCTGCGGGAGTTTTACAGACCCTTCAACATGAAGTTTTATCAGATGACAGGGCAGGACTTCGGGTGGGACTGAGCCATCCACAGGGCACGCTGCCGTGCTGGGACCTGGTCTGCCCAGCAGTGTGCAGAGCCAGGACTGCGGTCCAGGGATGCTCGTGGCTGCCGTGGTCCTGGGATGCCTGTGGCCGCCCTGCCAGCAACGTCCTCCCTTCGTTCTAATTTATATCGGACCTTTTCCGGCGAGAAATGGACCCTTCTGGAGTAGAGAGAAATATTTAAGAAATAAAACCACAGATGACCCCTCTCCCCTCCCTGACCAGATTAAATATTCTTCCATATAAATCTTGCTAATCTATATTAACTGTGACCGTTCTCGGTGGCGAGTGGGAGCATGTGAGTGCGTGGGGGTGTGCGTGGGGATGACGGCTCTGCCATCCACAATAAAAGCTTTGGAAACCAGTTGGCCTCTGGGGCTTGCGGCCAGTGGGTTTTTGCTAGAGCAAATTCCAGCGCTGAGCGCAGGCAGCGGCTGCCGTCAGGCGGCGGGTGAGGCCGGCCGAGCAGCAGGCCCCAAGCGTGGGGTACATTTTGCAGACAGAAAATAGTCTGCAGGAATTTCCTAGTTAAGAAAAACAATTAACGGCAGTAGTTTTGAATAAATGCCAGATCCGGAGTTAGGGAGAGGGAGTTGTGTATCACATACCTTCTTATGTTCTTCGAGTAACCCAGATGATAAAGCAGGGCATTTCTAACCCTTAGGATGAAAATCCCTGCTTCCCCCGAATTCACCCAAGCAGAGCAAACAAAAGCCCCAAACTCTGACCTTTCAGTTCAGTAATCTCAATAGATTTTCAAATCTGCAGCCATAGAGGGCCATCATGGGAGGCTGCAGAAATTAGTTTAATCTGAATTAACTAGTTTTCCCTTAATTAAAGATGGGGAAAACATTTAATTAACCTCTAATATCTTATTAGTGACTTGTATTTGTCTCTTTAATGAGCTCATTATGTGTTTTCAAGGGCCCTCAGGCCCCTCATTGTTTGCAAATATACTTTGGCTGCGGTTTCTTCCAACCTGCCGCATCCCAAAGCTGACGGTCCCGTCCCGCCCGGCCCGGTGTGCCCTGCCAGGTGTGCCATTGCCTCCCCTTCACGCTGCTGCTGTCCGGGGGTGATGGAGGTGGCAGGTACCGCTTCTCCTGGGATGCACACCGGGCACCGGCCCCTTTCGCCCCAGCTCCGGGGCGGTTTTACACCGGCGCATCGTGCTTTGCCCCGCACAGCTCTCCCCGCTCCCGTGCCCCGGCTGCTGGCACCTGCTCTGTGCCCCTTGGAGGTGACGTATTTTCTGTGCCGATGCCCTGGCCTGTAGCTGAGGCTGAGCACGTTTGCCCTGTTCAGCCCTTGGGCTCGTCTGGTCGCTGCTGGGACAAGTGACACGCGCGGTGACGGGCTTAACGTGATGTTGGAGTTAAGTTGCCTGTTTCTGCACGGGGAGCGGGACGTCGTGGTGTCGGTCCCTGCTGAGCATGTGTGAGCGGCACTGGGGACAGATGCAGACGCCGCCGGTCCGGTGCCAGAGCCTGGGGGCTTTGTGGCCGGGATTAAGAGACTGGGGTATTGTAGCAGAACGGTAAGAAGAGA
>NW_008825253.1:490253-491472 GCF_000699105.1 Pygoscelis adeliae
TCGGCCTCGCTGGCAGCTCCGCATGATGGACTGCGCTCTGCTTGTTTAGGTTTTGTTTCCAGCCACGACATTCGACCAAATTATTCTCCACGAAGGGCTTTAAAGTTTCCCAAGTGCCTGTGAAAGCCTGGAAACGCTGATAGTGATCCTATTTCTCAGCTGAGTGACTGCATTCAGCCCCAGCCATATTGATATGCAAAACGTTAAGGGTCCCGGCTCTAAAGATGGTTTCTGTCTGCCCTGTGAAAGGGAGCCATACTTTTTTAAAGCCCGGGCCTTTCTAAAGCCGCACAATACCATATAGACTATGCCATTTAAAGCATCTGAAGCGACCCAAAATGTATTGAAAGCTTGCTTTGCAGACTCATTAAGACTACTCAATAGGTTCTGGCAAATACCGTGCCAGGGCTGACCGCACGGATTAAGACTTTTGAAGTGTTACACAAACCCCCTGCTTAAACTAATTGCTGCCCCGCAGCTCATGAGGTCAAGTATTTGTATTCATTGCCTCCGAGAGGAGCCACTTATGGGCCTGTCCAGGTGAAGTCTGCACTTCATTAGATCAAGACAATAAAAGCGGCTTTGGGTAGGAAGGGGGAAAGTGCCCGCGATGAAATCTCCTGGCTCTCGCTCTGAGCGCAAGCACAGGCTTATGTCCACCACGGCAGCGTTTTGGGTCGTTTCTGTTGCTTTCAAGTGAAAGAGCCCCCAGCGGAGCGAAGTGCTTCCAACCGAAGTTGCTCAGTGCAGGATGGCGGCTGGGCCCGTGGCTCTGCCGGGATCTGTGTCGAGTTGCTCCCCAGTAGGTGGACGCAGTGCCCACGTCCCACTCGCGCTGTCTTGTGGTGTGGGTCCACCCAGCGTCATGGGGGTTTCGGCTCAAGAAGCGAGTCGGCGTGGGGAGGGTGGGCATCACTCGAGCGGCGATTGCTTGAAATTCAGTGTGCTCACTGAGCAGTTCTCCACCGTGATGTTTCGTTCCCCAGGGTTGGGTGGGTTCCCTTCACCGGCAGGATGGGGATCCCATCACATGCTAATGCAACGTGTGTTTCTCCTGTCTACGCAGAGGAGAAACCGCCTTTGTCATCCCTGCCTCAACCCCTAATTAAAAAAGGAGATTTAAGAAAAATCAGCAGCTGATTTTCTGAAGGCATCAGCTCGTACCTCAGCGGAGGATCTTGTGCCATGTCACCGAGAGCCGAGGACTGCTGAAGAAACT
>NW_008825253.1:491652-528920 GCF_000699105.1 Pygoscelis adeliae
ATCAGCCTGTGGACTCCGACGTCGGGGCTGCTGCTGCCGGGCTCAGGCAGGGGCTGGGGGGGTCTCACCTGGCGGGACCCCGCGATGCTGCCTGGGAAGCAGCACTACCGGGGCCGGCCGGCCGGCCGGGGTGGTGGGGCTCCCCCCCCCCACCCCGGTGCACTGCGGTCCCTGCACAGGAGGTGCCGCGGGGTCAGGAATTGTTCGGAAATGCCCCCAGGAAACTCCCGCAGAGGCTCAGGGAGAGGTGTCACGCTGTATCTTTCTGCACAAGACCTCTGGAAATAAAGTTATAAAAAGATGATGCTGAGTTGTGCTGATGTCTTCTGCGTGCCTGCTATTGCGCACCGCTGGGGCGGGCTGGGGAGGGAACATAGTCCCACATGGCTGCTTTTATGACTTTTTCCCTTCTTTGTGTCTACCTCAGATTGCTAAAAATCCAGAAACCCGGAAGGTGATGTTTTCCCCCAGGACAGCGGGTGCTGGGAGAATGGGCTTAAAAACTCAGGCGAGCACCTGACGTCTATCCGCTCCCCAGCACGCTGCTGGCGCTTCCTCGGGGAAGTGTTTCTAAGTGAGCTCCCAAGAGCATTTGGGCAGTGGTGTGGCCTCATCTGCTTGCTCAGAGAACGATGGAAAGATCCCCCACGCTGCCAGAGCTGCAGAAATGCCTTTGCGGCGCCAGGTTAAATGGGGGGAGTGCCAGAGCAAGAGGGCGATGGAGATCCGGCTTTGCTGCCAAGTGTGAAATGAAGTTTTCATCCCTGTCCCAGTTAACCAAAGTTTCCATTTCTAACCCCATTTTTGTTTTGAAAATCCAGCTATCCAAAGTGTTGTGGTTCCTGTGCCTTGGGCCTCCCTCTCTGTCCCAACCGCTGCATAAGCCAGGAAGAGCAGGGTTGCAAGAGCTTTCCAAAATTTTTATTTACTCCTTTTTCTTTTATACCAAATTTAGGAGGACAGAAGGGAAAGAACAAAAATGGGGGGGGGGAACCTCCAAAAGGAAGAAATTAAAACTTCCCTGCCTTTGCGTAGGTCTGGAGATGCAGGAGAGCAGCAGAGCTCATTTGCAATTACACATTTTGTCTTGATGTTCCCTGGGAATGCTTTATAACCTGTGACGAGGAAAGCCATGCTCTTCCTTGAAAATGCCCCATCCATCCCCATTCCCTTCCTGCTGCGGTGTGTGCGGCCGCACCCATCACGCCACAGTCCCCAGGTGGGGCTCGTGCTGCCCGGGCCATGAGGCACCTGTGGGCTATAAATGCGGGGAGGGTGGTAGGGCTGGATCCTCCCTGCAGGACCTGCCCTAGTTGTGGGGTGTGCAGAGGGGTGTCCCATGCTCGGGGGGCAGGATCTGGCTGGTAAGGGGGAGATTGCTGCCGGGGAGGTTGGGTATCCTTTGTGCTGCTTGGAGGGGCTGTAGAGGCAGCGTGGTCACATGCAGAGGTGCTCAGGAAGCATCTGTGGGTGCTGGTGTATCTCAAGATTTCCAGTGTTTGTGCTTGGGGCCTCCAAGAGGAGCTTTGTCTGTCCTGTGGTGCAGTCCTGCATCTCCCTGGGCATTTGAGTGCTCACCCTAGGGCCACTGCTGCTTCTCTGGTGCATGATGGGGGCCCAGTGGTTCCGTGGGAGTGCGGCAGCAAGCAAGGCTGAGGCTGGGTCTGTCCCTGCAGGACATGGCCGTGCTTCCTGGTGAAGTGAGCTGCAGTACGGACGGCATCGCCTGCAAACCTCTGCCTTGTTCTATGCTTGAGGATGTCGGGGCTGTGATGCTTATTGCCGTGGGGTGCACTGTGGTGGCCTCCCTTCCCGGCCAGCACAGAGGAGAGTTCTTGGGAGGGATGTGCGTGTCCCCTTGCGGTGTCCTACCTTCCTGCAAAGCCCCCTGGCACCGCGTGCGGACGTTGCACAGCATCTGGGGCTGCCAACTCTGCTGGCTTCTGCTCTGGTTTTGATCTTGACATGATCTCAATACACAGAATAAACTCATGCTGTATTCCCCAATAGACAAGAAAGTGCCTGTGCTGAGGGAGAGGCCACTGTAATTACAACCAGGTTCCTGGCAGTGGCTTCCAAGTCATGCAGAGCACAGGCTGGATCCCACATGTGGGCACAAATAAGCACCATCAGGTGTAGGCAGCTCTGGGGTACACAAATGTAATGAAGAAAACAGAGTACATGGTGCTTGAGTCTAATCCAGGAGCCAGTTGGGCTGCCTTGGTTCATCTGTGCCCTGATGTCAGGTGGGGTTATTAACTGGTTTAACTGGAGTTGGGGTGAGATGAGCACAGCCCGTGTGCTCAGCCCTCCGGGAAGCCTGTGAGCAGGCAGCGAGATGTTTTTAGGAAAATAGTAGTCGCTTACTGAAATAATTAACCAAATGATTTATCTGTGAGTAACCTGCTGAAATTAGTGCCTGTCTGAACCGGGACAGGGCACGCTGCTGGCATGTCCCCACTGCGAGGGTGTCTCTGGGGGTCCTGTCACAGGTGAGGGCTGGATCCCCCAGCCTGGGTCCCCCCTGCTGCCTCCAAACCCCATGGCTCCCGAGAGCAAATGTGAAAGACGTGCAAGTGGTGTGGCTGCTGGGAGAAAACCAGCTCTGCTAAGCTTATTTGCATTTCTGGGTGCAAAAAAAGTATTCTCTGAGCCGTTTTGAAAATGCAAGCTGCTTCTCTGTTTGGATTTTAAATCTTGCCTGGGCACTCACAGGGACGTGGTTTCCGAAGGAGGAGGGGTGCCAGTCTCAGCCTCTTCCTGTGCAGGTTTAACTCAATTGCAGGGGCATTTTAAAATGCTCTGGTCACCCTGTTCGTTCTGGGTGCTTGGTGTCGTCTCCATCCTGCTGGTGCTGCCAGCGGGGCTGCAGCGGGTGCGTGTCCTCGCAGAGGTGCTGCTGCATGTGGGATTTTTGACATATGTGGTCAGGAAGAAGAACGTCTCCTTTGCTTGCAACATCCTTTTTCCCCACTCCAAGAGCTGAGATTATGGTCATGTGAGGGGGCCGGATCCTGGCCGGAGGCAGCGTGGCCCTGCAGAGCCGCCCCGTCGGGCTGTGCACCCTCGCACAGGCTGAGCGCTTCCCTCGGCTAATGCGAGAGCTCTGGTTTTTTTTTCTTTGATTAGAAACAGCAACATATTGCCTCATATAATTAATCAATTTATATCAATAGAAAGAATAAATTGGTGCCTTTCTGGCAAGCTTTCCCCTGACAGGAGGCAAGCCCAAGGCCTTAATCATGTACCCCCCATTGCTTCCCATGGGTATGGGATAGAGTGAGACATGTGGGATGGGGCACTGCCACCACCGGTCCTTCCCCAGGGGTCACGGACACACAAAGCGGGCAGGAGGAGGAGGGGGGAGTGGCTGGAGCCTTTGGGGCTGGCTTGTGGCGGGGCACTGAGCGATGCCACAGCTCATTATGTGAGGGCCAATGTTAGAGGTGAGCACTGGTGCTGGGGGGTCTGATTCAGCCCCATTTCTCCCGATTTACCGTGGCTGGTGAGGGGTGGTGCAGACCATGGCCAGACAATGAAGCTGACGCTCCCACCGCCTGGGCAGGAGCAGGCTGGCGCGGCCATGCCAGCTTTGCCCCAGCACTGGAATCCACGCAGGCAGCTGAACTTCCAGCCACGCCTGAAAGTCAACAGGGAGAGAATTTTTCACTTTTCATCCTTTTGCTATGAGTGTAAACTTCCATCTGACGGCAGGGGCTGACTGCTGCAGAGACACCCCGTGGCAGCTGCTGCAACACGCTGCCGGCAGATGCCAGTGGGAAAGAAAGTGCGAGGGATGGAGGGCAGCGGGGGAGAGGCCAGGAAACTGGGAAACACTTCCCAGTGGGGAATGGGGAAGGGGCTTGTGCAATAGCCAGCCTTTAATTAAGGGTCTTTAAAGCATTTTCCCAGCTGGTTAACATTGCCTTGCCATATTGGAGTGGTTTGGAAGCAATGCTCCTTGGGAATGACTCCCTTCCTGTCGGCCCTGTGCGTGGGTGACGGGTCCCCGTCCCGCACGCCTTCCGAAAAATGGGGCAGAGAAAAACAGGGCTGTGCCTGGGTGGAGAGGATGGGGAGCCCTCTGCACTCGCAGAGGGGCAATGCAGGGAAGAAGCCTGTTTCTCTGACCTGGTTGCAACACCGAAGTATCTTTAATGCAGCTTCTGCAGCACCCGGAGCAGTTCATGGGGGAAGCACGCTGGTGGCATCACCAGGCGCTGGGAGGAGACACTGTGGGCTCGCACCCAGCACACGAACACTGGATTGGGAGTGCCCGAACCAGCTCTGGGATGGATATTGGTGCCAGGAACCAGCCCTGGGGCTGTGGCTGGGCTGCGGGGAGGTCTGGGGACAGGTATGAGAGGTCAAAGCTACACCTGAAGTGCAGGAGCTCCTGTCCAGCAAGGTGGGCACAGTGAAGGTACATGAATATGGTCTCAACTAAAGTGGGCAAACCCTGCTGCTCTGTGCTGTTCCTGTGGCTGCACTGATGCTTTTTGTATTGCCTCTAGAAAAAAAAAAACCCAACAAAACACATAAAACCATCCGAGTCAAAGAAGGGTCAGTCTGGAGTGACCTTTGTGTATGTGCGGCTGAGCCGGTGCTGCGGAGCCGCTTCACTCCCAGCTAAGGACAGGAGCATCCTCTGAAGCCACTTGCTCCCCTTTGGGAGCTTGTTTGTGCCCGGCTGCTTTTGGTTTGGTGCTGTGGAGCTGTGCTACCCACGGGACACATCTGCTCTCTCTGCCGATGGTGCTCAGATTCGCTCTGCATGTTTCCTGCCCCTCGTGCCTCGGTGCTGGGCAGGTCTGCCCTGCCCTTAGGTCTGTCTGCACGGCAGGTTTTATGTATGGCGATACAGCCCTATGTTAAAGTCCACCCTGAAAGGTTTCTCCTCTGATCTTGCTCTAGTTGCAGTGGGTATCGGGTATCTCGGGGGCACTTTCTGCTGCAATTCTCATGCTGTTCCCCCCCGTGGGGTGCTGCCTCCCCTGCTGCAGGCAGCTGTGCTGTCCAGCCCCTCCTGCCTGCAGCCGCAGGCCCCCGGGGCAGGGGTACCACAGGGCAGGGGTGATGGGCACCTGCTGGAGCTAATGGCTCTGCCCCATTTCTTGCACCTGCAATAAACTTGTAGAAATGAGCTTCAGAGTGAAAGCATTTGCCCACCTGCCAGCTGGGGACAGACTTTGCTTTGCATGTAAACCTGCATAGAGGTGTTTACGCCAAAACTACTCAGGGACTTGTTCTGCCTTTTTAAGCTTCATCCAGTCACCCAAAATCTCCTGGAGCCTTTCTCCCCTCCATCCCACGCACCACCGCCAAAATTGCCTTGTACAAAGTCCTCTTGGAGGTGAGAGCAGAGATGCCCGCTGGCTGTGAGGATAGCATCGGTGCCTGCTGCAACGCGCCATCCCCGCTTTGCCAGGAGATTTATTAGTGTAATGAAAGGAGGGAAAGTGCCCCATGAATTGCTGTCACACCAGGGCATGGTGAAGCACTGTAAATAACGCAGGGAGCTGGTATTAGCGGGGTGGTCTGCTCCGGCGGGCGCGGGTGGCTGCAGCAGTGCCCCCAGCCCTGCCTCCCCTCTTACATTAGGTTTAAGCTTCTGGCAGCAGGGGATGGGGGTGCGGGCAGGGGGTGCTGCGCAGCCCTTCCTCGCCAAGGCCAGAGCTGCCTGCGAGGGCAGGAAGCGTGTTTGCAGATGGAGGTTATCCCCTCTGCTCCCGCTCCCCCGTGGGCCGGGCTTTCCCAGCGTTTCCAGGCTCAGCGGAAATCTGTGGGTGCCAAACCCTGCTGTGGAGCATGCTGCGTGCGGAGCTGTCTGTGTTTAAAAGCCAGTTTTGTGCGTTTCTCTGTAACCCTAAACCTTTCTCTAGAAATGAGTGCGAACTGACAGTCGTCCCCTGTCTGGGGTTTTTCTCCTCCTCCTGCTGAGGTTTCAGCCGCCAGCTGCATTTGCAGAGGAGGTGATGCAAACCCAGCTGTGAGCGGGCTGAGGGCATTTTGCTCAGAAAGGAAAAAAATCCCCCTTTTCCAGCAAAATACCCCCTGGCTGCTGGAGCAGGCAGCGTGGCTGCAGTCTGCTCTCCTAGTTCCTTCATCAAAGCTGGGGCTGAGTGACGGCACGGCTGAGCACCATCTTCCTCCAGCACCCTGGCCTCGCTGCAGCGCTCCCAGCTTGAGGCTTCCCACCCTGTCAACTCCAATGACATGGTCAGTGCTGGGGCTCCCTCTGCTTCCATAGCACTATTTTATCTTTGGAAAAAATCACAGTAAAAGCTAAAAGGCAACTTCAATAGTGTAATGTTAAGTGAGGGCTGGAAGGGAAGTGCTGGGACAAAAGGGCTGGGGGGCCCAGGCCATGGCACAGCCAGGGCTCCCAAGCACGGATCCACGGCTGCCACTCACAGATGCAGAAGTGAGGAGAAAAAAAAAAACCCAAAACATAAAATCAACATTTTCTGGACTTGGCTGATGTGTGCTGATGTGCTGTGCTCAGGCAGGGGAAGGATGGGCTTACCCCAAGGCTGGCACAGCAGAGACTCCTATTGCCTTTAGGACAGGTATTGGGGTTATTTAGACCTGTCTGAGCTAAAGGCCTGTTGCGTGCCCGCTTGCAGAGGATGTGATTCTGGTACAGTCTGCCCAGGGACTGGCGCCTGTCGGTGAGTGGGATGGTGCACAACCAGGCAGCAAAATGTAGGCACAGGCTGAAGCGCTGCCCAGAGCAAGTGCCTGTAACTGGCAGAAAGCATTCCAAGTCCGGAGGGGCTTCGCAATAATTTCCACATTCCGTAATTTTTCTCAAGAGGGGAAGAGAGGCAAGCCTGAAATAATTACCCACACAAGCAGTCATTGAAATGTTCTTTACTGCGAGCACTGATCACTTACTGTATTTAACAAGACAACTTTGGCTTTTGGCACATAAAAGCAAGCAATGATTAAAGCTCTTGTTTTCAGGATCCGTGAGCCAAAGCACATAAAGTCTATCACTGGATCCAAGTCTGAGCTTGGCAACCAGCTCCTACCCAGGGAGTGGGCCAAGGCAAAGTGGCTCCACTCGGTATCCGTGGGGTTTGGGGTGCTGGGGAGTGCGGTGGGTGCTGGTTCCCCCACCCCACCGATGCCGGGTGCATGGGGGCATCTCTGGAATTTTTGCCTTCAGCCCTGGAAGTGAGTTGGGGTATTTTGCAGGAGGTGGAAGGTGTTGCAGCTCCTTCGTGCTGTGAAAGATTCCTTGGTGGTGGAACGGGGCAGGTGCTGAGCTCAAGGGCAGCTCGGAAAATGGGGCCAGCGGGTGTCTGGTCCGTCTGTGCCTGTGGAGCAAGTGAGGATATTTGGAAGGAGCCTGGGAAGGCAAAAGGCCCTGGTGTGCACAGGCAGCGGTGCAAAGCAGGGGGCTTGGCCGGAGGCAGAGCCACCCGATGGCTGATGCTGCCTGGAGTCAGGGTTGCCACTTTGGTCTCCAGGGTGCCTCAGACCGTGCTCACCCACTTTGGGGCAGCAACCAGCTAAATTGGAAGGAGGCGTTCCCTGGTGAGAGGCTGTCAGGGTATCACGCTCGCCCCAGGGTAAAAATTAGCAGAGCTGATGAAAGCACCCTTTTGTGCTGTGCTGTGTACTGCCCTGCTCAGAAACTGCCCCAAGATGAACTGGGATCAGCACAGCCAGAGCTTGCAGCATCGCTGGAGACATCACTGCAACAGCCCTATCGCTCCTGTCACCCAGCGGACTGGGGGGACACAGGTGCAGGGCCCCTGTGTTAGCAGAGGATCTGGGGACGCTGCAGGTGCCACCAAAGGTACTGCAGCTGCTGTGTGTGCAACGTCACCCAGGCAGGCAGCACGAGGGGGGCCTGTGCATCAAATCCACTCCTGATCCGCAGGTTTGCACGACTCCACTGCTCCCCTGTAACCTGCTCCAGTCCCTGATCAGGGACCTTCGCTGAGACTGAGTCTCGGTCTCTCTCTTCACGGCTGAGACATGAGTTTGGTGCAAGATTCTCTCTTTCAGGAAGTGATATTTTTGCAGCAAAGCCAAGAGGAGTTGCCTGTGAGTGCCTGTTGGGAGAGTCCCATATGTACCACGTGGTGCTGAGGGTCTCTCCTAAAACCAGGCTGTGTTTAAGATGCACAGCGTCCTGCAGTGATGGGCAGCTGTGCGAAAGCCAGAGGAGTGTCTGCTGCAACACATCCCCTTCTGAGGGTCTTTATTTTACCCTGAGACTCTTAAGGCTGCTGCTGAGGCAGGATGCCGAGGTCAGTGGTACAATGTCTTGGTGTGAGTGTCCCGTGGAGTCTGAGTGTTGGTGTCACGACATGGCTCTGGGCTGCTGGCAGTCCCTGGGCCGCTGGGAGAGCTGGCATTAGCCGGATGAGCTCTGCCTGCCATGGACAGGCAGCTCCAGCAATGCTGGTGGCAGTAGGAGCTGGGCATGAATTCGAGCCTAAGAGGCTGGCTTCTTGCTGGCATAAATCAACCTTGTTTGGTTCAGCGCAGCTGCGTGATTGAGACCAGGTCAAGATCTGGTTCAGATCTTTCTACTTTGCTTGTTAAGCTCCTGTCCTTGAGGATGGTGTCGGTTCACCTTTGAGCTAAGATAAATGAGTCCCAGCGTAGCAACACTAAATCTATCCAGCCTTGTGCTTGGCTTTCTCGGGTCTCTCTTCTTGCTGCAGGACAGGGAGGGCTTCCAGAGAAATACTTGGGACAGCTGAGAGACACAGATCTCCATGGACAGCATTATACAAAGTCCCCTGTTGCCTTTCCCCTGGAAAAAGTGCAAGAATTCAGACATTGAATAAATTCCACAGACGTTAACTATGCTAATCAAGCAACTGCTCATACACAGGGCTGTTATGTACTGCCTTCCTCTTCTCCCCAAGCGTGGTCAAATCAAACCAAAAAAAGATCCTTGCAGAGAGCTTTTATTTCTAGCAGTGGCCTCCTGGCTGTCCTTGAATGCGTGGTGCTGAGGGTGCTGTGGGGATCCAGTTCCCGGTGTGGCTGCGTGTCCCCCAGGTCCCTCTGCTCCAGCTTGGACGCAGTCAAGCAGTTGCTTTTTGTCTGTCACTGTCCTTCTGGCGTTAACTGGGAGCGTCCCATGGTGGGCACAGGGCTGCATCCCGTGTCCCCAGGGATGTCCCCACAGCACCGGCCATCCTGGCTGGCAGCCCTCTGCCAGCCCAGGGCACAGCTGCCACCGGGACCTGCCTGGGAGCTGCACCGGCTCTCTTGGCTTCGTTTTGGATGAAAAAGAGCATTTCAGGAGCGGCTCTGTCAGCCCTGTGCTGCTGGTGCAATCCTGCCAGCCCTGGAAGGGATGTGCGTTAGGCCCTGGCAGATGGGCAGCCTTCGGCTGTGTCCTCTGCTCACTCAGATGAGTTGTGCTTGTTGGAATTATTTACTGCACTGATCAATAAATACTATAGGCAGCGGGCTGTATTTCATGAATGCAATGCTATACGCGTGCCTACTGCTATATTTCAAGAGCATAAATAACACTGGGGCATCAGCAGAAATTAAAACCAAACAGATATAGCTTAGAACAATTTACACCTGGAATTTTTCAATGCAGGGGGGAAGGAAGGAAGCAAACAACGGCTTCAGCCAACGCTCCTGGGCTGTGTCCCTCACTTAATGGAGCCTTTCTCCCTCCTTTCCCGGGGTGCTAGGTTGGCTGCCCGTGGCTCTGGCTTTGCTCCTGCCTCCAGCTGAGGCAATATTGGCTGTTTCCCACCAGCACGGGCAAGCCACCTGCTTTCCCCACGTCCCCTCACACGTGGGGACACAGTCCTGGGCCGGCTGCTGCCACATGCAATTCAAGAGCTGCCTTTGGCACGTCCCACCTGCCACCGGCCGGTCCCGGCGGTGGCACACCGGTGTTTATTTTGCTAGCGAGCATATAATCCAGCAGCATGTGCTGCAGTCACTAAGTTGTTTGTTTTCCTTCAAAATGCAATATAGATCTAATTATATGAAAACAAACTATAATAGAGGGGTTATTCAGCACAACCCTCTAAGCACAGGCAGTGAGCGCTCAATTCCCCTTCCCTCTGGTAGCATTTAAACGTTTCCCCCGCATCAGTGACGCAGACGTTCTTCATAAATCAGCGGAGGTAGGAGCACATTTGCTCCCCCGTCTTTGAAGAGGCGTCAGATCTCCGAACAGAGGCTTCTTGCTGGGTGATCCTCTGGGGCTGGTTCTCATTTCCTTGTAGGAGGTGGGTCTGGAGCCCATTTTGTGCGTTTGGGAAGGCTTCGGGGCGGGGGGGGGAAAGGGGAAGGAAAACGAATGACTTTGCTTCGTTGACAAAAAAAAAAAAAGCCTTGACACCACGAGCACTGTGCACCATTAACATCCCATCGACACAATTATTTACCAGGAAGACGCACATATTTTTTTGGCAGTAACCGCACACGCCACAGCAGGGCTGAGGCTGCGGGGATGCTGAAAGGCTCCCGAAGTGTAACCTAGGCTCACTGCTAGCCTTGGTTTGGGCCTGATCCTGCTGAGGTGCTCAGCAGGCCTGACCCTGGCTGGGTTAAGCCCACAGTACATTAGGTACCGCTGTGGCTTTTGCTGCTCTGGTGTCACCTCTGGCTTTGCCATGTGCCCAGACCCTACGAGGAGGGTGATGGCACCAAGGGCTTTGCCGGAGGTGGGGGGGAGCAGCTGCTGGTGGTGAGGGATGTGAGATGGCTGGTCTCCCCATCGACTGCTGCCAGTCCTTGCTGGCAGGTACATCTCTTAAGTGCTGTGCTCGGCATCTTCGGAGACCTTTGCGAAATGTCAGTCCTTGTTACAGATCTTTGCTAGGAAATTGCATGCGTGGCCCCTCGGAAGAGGGCATGGTGAAGGATGGAGACAGCACGGGATGCGTGTGGGACCCTGGATGGGCAGTTGCTGCTCTCTGCTGTGGGGTCCCTGTGGTGCTGAGGATCTCGGGCAGGGTCCCTGCAGTGCCTGGAGGGTCCTCATGGCTGGTGCAGCTGGTATTGGGGCTGGCGAGGGCCCTACGCCGTGTCTCTGCTGTGGCAAGGGGTTTTTTTGCTGTTGTCACTGCTGTCAGCCCTCGGGAAGAGCCTCTGGGTGTACCCAGCATTTGGCTGCAGTAACTCCCAGGTGGATGGGGATGAGTGGAGCACTGGGGAAGGGCAGCACCTGTGGCTGAAGGGGATTGCATCTTCCCCTGTGCATTTTAACAGAAGAAAAACTACCAAGGCGAGGCATTGAGAGCCCCCAGCTTCTGGGGGCAAGCTGCAAGGGAGGTCGATGAGGAGCGAGGTCTCCTGTTCAGCTCTGCCCAGTTTTGACTGCCTTGGAGCAAGGGTGTTAATGCACAACAGCTGTATGGTGGCACAAGGCATCCATCCCTGTATCCAACCACTCTCATACCTCTCCTAAATCTCTCCTGTGCGTGCATTAACTGGGAAGGGCTATCAGACATGTGTCCCTGCACAAGCTTATGCTCCGTGTTAGTCAGGTTGGCTGAAGAGGAGTGCAAGAGGCTTTTTCAGCTAGCCCGTCAGTTCTGTGGCAGCCTTGGGATGTGCCAGGGCTCTGAGGAGCTAGGCACTAAGGACGGACACCCTTTGGACATGCCTTGGGAGACACCTTCACCTGGGAACAGCTCAAGTGCTGCCCCAGGAGAGCAGTTGCCCTGGGAGAGCATCGCCAGCCACAGCCAGGAGTGCCACACAGCCACAGCAGGAAAAAAACCCGGGAAGAATTTTAAGGAATTTATCTGGCAGTTTTTTAAACGTAATTGTAACACAAAGGTTGAGCTGGAAGATTTCTGCCTCGCTGGGTTGTTTCCACCGAGGAGCTGGCAGCAGGCAAGCTGCTGAGTGAGGAATTGGTGTTGCCATATGGAGCTCTGCTCTGGCTGCTTGCTAAAGAAAAAAAAAAAAATCATACCGGGCCAGGACTTGGCAGCCCTTCTCCACAGAGACCACTTGTGTGAATAAATGTTACTCATCGGCGTTACTCAGTGCTACAGGATCTGGCCCGCATTCATAAAGAAGAACTGCATTTTGGCCTGGGTTCAGCAAAGCACTCACATATGTGCTCAGTGCGAAGCACACGAGCGGTCCCGGTGACTCCCTGGGAGAAGTGTGCTTAAACACACTCTTCGCTGGATCTGGGCTTTCATCTGACTTGACTTTTGTGCCTTGAATCTCCCTTGGCTTTCCTGGTGGAGGCAGCCTCCGTGTCAGCGAAGCCTGCGCTCCTTCCGTCTCTCCATCGAGTTTGGCTGGGACAGGAGCCTTATAAAAAGGGAGCTGGGGATTTGCTAAAGAAGGTTGCAATGGGGGGGCTGAAGCAGGCTGGCAGGGCTACATCTTATTTCTATTGTTAAGAGCAGGGAAGAGGGAGGAAGAAATTGTCTGAAATTGGAAGGCTGGGCATTTAAGAATGATAAAGAAAAGAAAACAAATTTTTGTGTGAATTATGCTTAAATAGTCCGTGGGACTTTTTAGCCACAAGGTCCTCCAGAATCTGAGCGCAGAAGATGAGACAAAGAAAGCGTGAGGCGCAGGTCATGAAGTCACCCCCGTTGCTATTAGATGGGAGACGCTTTGGAAGGGAATCAGACTTGAAGGCTGGAAGTCACAAACCCATCGCTCGCATCCCAGCCCAGTTCTCTGCAGGCTCCCTGCTGCCTCTTTGAAACCACGGATTTATCCACGAGACACAAGATCCCGAGTTAGACGGGCTTTCATCTGCACAGTGATGGCTGCTCCTCTGTTTCTGCACTCATCTTTAATCTAACTCAACCGGCTGCAGCGGAGTTACATCAGGGACATATTTGGCCTCCAGTATTTACACACGCAAGTGCCAATTTCCCCTTTCATTTCATAAAAGTGTAGTTAAATACATTAGTGAACCACGTGAATCGGGACAGCGATCATACGGGCGAGCTCCAGAAAAGGAAATATTAATGTATAGCAAGACAAGAACAAATTCAAAAGAATAGAAGAAACTCTTGTTAGATACGAAGCGCCTTGCCAAGCCAGTGAATCTGGATGTAGTTAGAGAGGTGTACAGTACACAGAAGTAGTCTGTAATATTTTATTCCAGGGATATATATTTCCGGGACAAGTTGTTAGATTGACCTCTAGCGTTCATTTTCTTAAGGGAAAATTTCTTGATAAAGTCCGGTTTTGATCAGGTCTTGTACCTTTGCACTCTGAACAGGCTTTGGGGGGTGGTTCTGTTTTTCTAATGGATAAAAACTTAAAATGTCAGTGTCAGTCTGCAGGAATTTTCTAACGAGCTGGCTGACAGGCAGCCAGGCATACCGTGGAAATGTTGACACATGATTACCTAGGAAGGGGCTGGATGCGGTCCTGGCTCTCGGAGGCAATGGGAGGCTTGCCACCGCCACACCGGGGCCAAGCGCTCAGCCAGGAGATCAAAGGTATATTTTTGCTGGAAAGTTTAGCTTGGACGGGTCGTTTGGATTTCACTGGTGCTCTGTTCACTGAATTCTGTGGTTGGGGAAAAAATTTTATTTACTCTAAGATCCCAGTTTTCTTTTACAGCCATCACCATATGTCTTTTCCTCCTTATGAACTGCTCATGCAGGGATTGAGTTTTAGACCTGGTTGGAAACTGGAGCAACTGAAGGTTGGAAGGTTTTTCCCCCAGTGTTGTTGCTGGAAGACACTCATCCCGTGTGTCCTAATTGGTATTGTTCAGTATCATGTGTCTCAAACTGAAATCCAGATATACTTTATTTGGTTTTGGTTTCATTGATTTGAATAGCTGAAAATGTTTGAATGGCAGCCAACCGATGCTAAATATCTTCTTTTTTTCTCCCCAAGCATTCTTCCCCAGTGTCAGGGAGCTGTCACTAAAACTATTTTTAATTGTTGCTTTTTTTTTAATTCATGATGTTTTGTTGGAAAATAGTCATCGTTTGTTTGCTCATAGAAAGAGGATGAAATTCTGGTCTTGGGGAAAGTGATGAAAATCCAAGTAATTTCACTGACCTCACTTAAATTATTTTGGAATTATGTGCGGGAGAAGTTATCCTCTATGGCCTGAATGCTCTCACGCTGCTTGGAGCCTCCAAAAAGAAGCACTTTCCACCTCTGTAGTTTCAGGCAAGCTAAACAGCAGGCTGAGGGCTTTAAAATCTTGGGCAATCAAAGCCTGATCTTCAAAAAACCAAGGTGGAGTATCACTATGCAGACAAAGAGAAGTGAAGAAAAAAGACTTGTGTCAGTGTTTTCAAGCAGTGGATTCCCATATGGACATCTTATTCTGACTTTTTGCTACAAAAAAGACACAGAAGGATTAGTTCTGGGATATGTTTATTTGCTAACTATTTGCTGAAAATATACCAACTACTTAGTGACTATCCAGAAGGTCTTAGATTTCAATTGTGGTCTTTATTCTTTGCTAAAATTCTGTGATGGTCACCTGGCGTGAGCTGATTTCAGTGTATGGGCTGGTGCCGATCACTTGCTTTCCTCTCCAGGCTGTGCCGGCTTGCCTGCGTTGCGTGACGTTTCTGCTCCACCCTTGCACGAATGTTGCAGAAGGGATTAATTAGTGTTGAAATAGTTATGAATTGAGCTTGCTGATGAATGGGCATCCAGGCCCTGCCTTGGAGAGCGAGGACACTGCCTTCCCCTAGCACGGACCACTGCAGAAATGCCGTGCTTGCTGCACTCGGGCCCTGCAGATGCCATTCACTCCCTGCCTGTGGGGAAAGCTGGGTCTGGTTTTAAGCAGTTGCATGTGAATTCATCAGAGAGAACAGGGAGACTTTGTTGTCTTGAGAGCAGCTGTTGTTTCAAAACACCATCCTTCCTGGGCAGCTGGGAAGAGCAGCACTTACATGTGCCACGTAGCTTTACACCTGAAAGCAGGCTTTTCTCTTCTTTGCCAGCAATAGGGCTTTCCTCGTGCAGAAGAGAGCTGTTGGCGTCCCCACCCGAGCCTTTGACGCGTGGTCCCGTTTGCTCACGCACACGTTCGGTGTCTGAGCTGCCTGCAGGCACGCAAGCACTGCTCATGCTGCTGCCGTGCGGATGCACCAGCCTCAGGTCTTGGTGTCTTTCCTGGACCAAAGAAGCCAGAATTAGCACAGATTAGGCAGGAACCAGCCATGGTTCATGTTCATTTTCATTTTAAAATAAAACTCCAGGTTGCTGTGTTTTCCTGTGCTGCAGGAGGTCGCGGTGCTGCTCAGAGCAAGGAAATCCCACTGAAATAGCACCCCAGTGCTGGGGACCAGGAGGGGGGACGTGGGGCAAAGCGAGAGATGAGCAATGACTCACTGGGGTGATGGGGAGAAATTTAGATTAAATATCCCTCCACACACTGAGCACCTGTTGGCTGCATCAGCACCTGCACTACTGCTGCTAAAGATGTCCGTCATTACTCCATCAGCACTCCCGATTCTCAGCCAGTTCAGGTATCAGCCAAAGCCGCTGAACAGTGAATACCTTTAATAATTTGCTGCTGTTAATGTATTCAGTTAGGCCAATTACATAAAATTACAGGTCTGCCCTTTTCATTTTACAGATTCTTTTGGTCCTAAGAATGTATAAATATTCAATGAGCCCACTCAGTAAATGCTGTGGGCAGCGTAAAACTCAGAGAGCAAATATTTTTATATTGCTCTAGCTTTGAAGATAATTTCTGAGATGTCCCTGCTATTGCTGGACGGGGACTAGCTTCCCCTGCATGCAAACGGTACTGATCGTCACATAACAAACTGCTAAGTGAATTACGAAATGGCATTTGTACTCCTTGACCATGCCAATGAGTGTAATTTAAACAAATCCATTCATGAAGGCCTAATTTAGCAGGGACCGTGCAATTTGCAGCCATGTATGGGAAGGCTCTGCTAATCACAGATTGAATCCGGCAGAGTGCTAAGTGCCGCTGAAGTGCTGGAGAGTTAAAATCACTCAGACCTTTCAGGAATCAAGCACTAAATCAGAAAAATACTGATTTCATATTGCCGCACTCTTGCAGGGACTGGTGCTAGTACTGGAGAGGGGAACAGGTCCTCGTGTGGTGCATTGCCCTCAGGAAACTGCTTCTGGTCTTCCTCTTGCTTCTGTTTTTCCAGTTGTCAAAGGGAGATAACAATGCTGATTTCTTTTAGAGACCACTTTGAGGTCAATTGAGAAGGAAAGCTTCAGTAAATCTGAGTACAAGTTGAGTGACTTTTGTTTTTGTAGGCTCTCTTCGGTGTTTGTATTAAAAATTCCTAACTTGGAGAATCAGTTGACATTGTAAATTAGCGGAAGACATTCAGGGTAGACATTTGTGTATTACAAGCCCCAATAAAGATGTTATTTGTTTACAGTAACCTACAGGAGTCCAAATTGCTGACCGTCCCCCGTTGTGCCATATGCTGTACGAATGGCAGAAGTCACAGCATCACTGTGAGACAGGTATGTCAATCAAACAAATTCTTGCCTCAGCATCTGCAAGTTAGAAATTCAGCATCTAATCACATCTTCCAGGGAAATAACCCTGGTCTCATGTCCGCTGCCTTTGTGCCTGTGGCCAGATAGGTGCATCCCTTCATGATGGCCCTGATAACATCTTCCTAGCAGGAGCTATCATGGGAAAGTAAAAAGCAGGGTTTTTTTGAAAATGTAGGCAGATTGCAAATGGGAGCAGGACTAAACCACAAAGCAAAACCACCCGATCATTAGACGTCTGCTGAGGCTACGGGGACGCCGAGGAGCGGTGCACAACAGCATCCTTGTTCTGGTGGCTTTGAAACCAAACAATGCCTGCGGCCCTGGGCCCGGGATGCCAGCAGCGTCGGGTTTCACCTGGCCTTTGTGCCTGTGGGAGAAAAGCAGCTCAACCTGGACAAAGCCTAATGAAAGTGGCGACCGTGCTGGGCAGCAGCGCAGGATCCCAGCTTGGCTCAGCAAGGCTCCATTTAAGCAGGTGCTTATGTCCCACCAAAACCTTGCTGGGATACTAGACAAGCTCAACACCTGCAAGCCCGTGGTCTGTGATCCTGCTTTTATCACCCTCTGCAGCGGTGGAGACCCCGCAGATCTCATTTCAGGGTTTTTTTTTTTCCTGGTTTACCTTGCAGTCATGGTGGTAAGAATGAGAACTGTGCCTTTCTTTGTACACCAAAGTGTACAAACTTGTACACTTTGCAGCTAGTGTACAAGTTCTCCTTCCCATTCGATTAGCATCCCATTGCCACGTTTGTTATCTTCTGCTTGTTCATTAGCTTGAGATAATTAAAACAACAGAACTAACAAAAAAATTACCTCATTCTGGTTACTGGAGACTTCAAACCTATGGAACAAAATTAGATCCATAGATCATACTGTATAAAAGGTGACCTAAAAAAAACCCAAAACACCCAGGCTGTCAGTTCTCTGGCATGCCGTTTGTCATCAGCACAGTGTAATTATCATGGACTTTAGTGACACAATAAATATGAGAGCACAGGTGGTATCCATTTTCAGCTGTTTAATTGAAGAAATGAAAGATCCTGTAATACAGAGTCAACACAGAGAATTTGTCAGGCTACACTAAAAACTTCAATAGCCATGACCTTGAGGTCATAAAATTACTCATCAAGAGTAAAATTTTTTATGATACAGAAGTGAAGAGTATCGATTTTATAAAAAATAATTTTATATGCAATATAAATGGACAAAATGGCTCACCCCAGTCTTCTGCAGGGCCTGAAAACCCAGGAGTTCTGTGTGCAAATCAATACAAATAATATCTTAAACCATAAATTTTAATTCGTTTATAAAATACAGGCTGCAATTTTTTTTCCTTAGAGCTACCACAAAAAAAAAAAGAACTAGGGAATGGTTCTTCCAAAGCTTTCTGAAATTTGCTTTGTCTTGCTGGTGTGTTGTGCATTTATAAGTGTAGCAGAATAAGCCTGACTTCAGACTCCTGGGCTGGTGCTTCGTCGGCTTTGTTAAGGCCAGGGACTTGCGACCCGCTAGCGATCCTGCTGAAATGCATTTGGTTGGGAAAAAATCTTCCAGGGCCTGCTGTGGAGTGGCACTGCAAGAAAATACAATATTTTTGTTAGAACAGCAAGCAAAAGATGCAATCAGGTCGTTCAAATTAACATTCTACTGGGGAAACCTGGTGTATGTCGGGATGAAGCTGCTGCCCCAGAGGGAGCAGTAATGGCGGGGGACTCGGCTAAAGCCCCACAGATCAGAGGACTCACAAAAGAAAGTGAAACCCAAGTTCTGAACCCTCAGCTCTGGACCTGACGCGGAGATCGCTGACTGAAGCTGAAGCTGACGGTGCTGGGCTCTGGGCCGGTCCCTCTGGGCCGAGCACCCTTGCTCAGGTATGTGAAAGCCCCAGGACTCTGAATTTCTGGTGAGTATTTTTTTGTCGGTAGCCGTCCTCTGAGCCTCAGGGCCGTGGCCGGTGCCTGCTGCGTGGAGCCCCGGCCGCCCTCACACCGCTCCCCCTCACGCCCGCGCCGGCCCCTGAAGGAAGGTGGCACGCAGCGAGAGGGCGCGAAGCCCTTTTCCCGCCCGCGGCGCTAGCCGCCATTTTGTCTCCCTGTCCTGAGCACCTCACGCGTTCCTTTCAGGGCGCTCCCTCCCCACCCTGGCTGGTCTGTGTCTCCCCTGAGGCCCCTTGGCAGTAGGTGGGGCTGCGGTAAGGACTCCTGCCTGCCCAGCCTCCCAGCCGACGCTGTCCCTGCCTGTGTGGGACGGCCGCCATGTGTTGCTCGGGCTTGGGCAGGGAAAGAAATGAGGCTGATGATGGGCCCATGCAAGAAAAATCTCTTTGCAGTTTAGAGCCCAGCCTGGCTTTGGGGCTGCAAGCTCGTCTGGTGCCAGACACCGGTTCGGGATGGGGTGGTGGTGCCAAAGGCTTCATACTTTTATTTATTGTGATTTCCGTCTTGTCCTTTCTCTCAGAAGAAGGTCTGATCCTGGGTGGTGGTGAGAAAAACTTCCCTCAGCTGTCCTCGGGAGCTCAGCCCCTGCCTCCGAGGGGGTAAGTGAGGGGTGCAACTGCACGCTGCAGCTTCCCCTGTCAGGGCCTGTAGCATTTTAAATCCTACATTGCCTCTCCAATCTTCCTTTGATACATGTGTTCCCGGTGCTGTTTTCTTTAACTTGATTCAGCTGTGGTGTGAGGTATGTCATTTAACAATATTTAACTTCTTTTGAGGCAAGAATATTAACATGCCTTGGAGGTGACTTTCCTACGTAAGTGAACATGAATTCTTCCATATAATGGGATGGGAATAGGTTTGAGGGCCCCACTGTTCAGTAGTTTTTTGTAAGGCAAATTTGGGATATCTTTCTGTGAGAGTTTAGTTTGAAATGCTCTTTTAGAGAAATTGCTTTGTTCTCAGATAACCACATACTTTTTTTAAAGTGTAGACTGTCTATTTCTTTTCTAGTACGTTCAACAGATCGTTACACGAATGCCCAATGAAATTGTTAACAATTCTCACACAAGGTGCCAGGTATAAAGACTGTGAAAGCGATTCAAGGCTTTTGTTATAAAGTTTTTCCTCTGAAAAATGTCAGCAGTTCTCTCATGTTAAAGGTTACTAAGATTTGGACAAGTTGATGGTTCCTTTTACAAAAAAAGTAGAATCTGACAACTATTTGCTAAATATCAATAATGTCTTTAAGGGTACCCATGAAATAAGAAGAGGCATTCAGATGGGCTAACAAAGTGCCTGTGGCCCGACTTTGGCATCAATAGAGAGGACTTGAGCGCGCAGTAGCTCACAGGAACGGGCAGTAATGCTATGTTGGCAGCCTGAAAATAACTGATTTTTAAAAATTTTATTTTAATAAATTCAAAACTTTTCTACTTTGAGGAAGGAATAAACTCACATTTTAAAGCAGTTTAATATTAAGTCCAAAACCTCAATTAAGGTGGTCCGCAACCCAACACTTTTCTTTCCTCCCATGTAAATGGCCTTTTATATATGAACTGCCTCATTAAATTCAGTTGGACTTCCCAGACAGGAGAAGGAGGGTAAATATTTTTCAGAGGCTGGTGCTAATGGAGTAATTTAATGCTGAATAAATAAATAAATAAATAAAATTTACAGACATTTATTTGAGAAGTATAGGTAGAGTAGTTATAGTAAAATTCATAACTTACATCGCCAAATACAAACAATAAAGAATTGTCTACTTCAGATGGCTTGAAATGCTTTTTATTGAAGACAAGTGCTATTTAGGTCAAAACATTTGTGTTAAAAAATAACTTGTTATTCTCACTATGAATAGTTTTAAGTGATTTGTTTAGATTTTAAAAAATCTAAATTACTTTTCTCAAGTTACAGATAAAGAATGGCTTATTCTAGTTCAACACGGGACTTTGTTGCACTTTCAGATCTGCATCCAAATCTTGCTCGTCCTGTAAGTCTCATAGACATAGTTCTTTTGTTCTCAAATGAAATTGTATATGACTGTATTATATTACTGCAAAATTATGTAATTGATGTGTATTTAGATACTAATAGCATTAGTATAATTGTTAGATAAAAATTACCTTACCTTCTTTGTGTATAAACCAGCAAAATGAAAATGGATGCTGTTGTCCATAGTATCCGGATACCACAACTGTAGATATTGACTGGACAATTCAATATCTGAAAGTATCAGAGGCTTCTTTGTAATGTTTTAAATGGATGCTGAATTAGTAAAGACATGTACAGAGTCAGCATTATGTAGTCACAATACATCTGTAACCTACAATAGTCTTTCACTACAAGCTATGAACGTAAGGCCCAATCCTGCAGCCTTTACTTGTGTCCTCAATCCCTCTGAGCTAAATAGCATAGTCCTGAATTATTCAGACAAAACTCTTGTTGAATGGTATGGTGTTTTAACTGGATAAAAATCTGACAATTACATGTCAGACAGGATTGTTTCTGTTTCTTTAGAACAAAAAGCAGGTTTTGCAGTTGTCAGTTTATGAGGAGCTAAGAATTTTGCGTGTGGGAGTACAGGAGAGCAGGATGAACCAAAAAGTAAACTTAACGAACAGCAAAGATTTGTAGTTGGTAGATTCATACAGATGTCCGAGTATGAACTTTTTTTTTTGTTGCCCTCATATGAGTGAGGACCATCATCACTGGAGTAAGAGCTGAACAGGGGAGTGTGCCGTAAAACTCAGTATTCTTCTCTTTTGGGTTTTAGATGGTTGAATAAAAAATAGGAAGGGGGGGTGGACACAGTTTTTTATTCTTTGCTCTCCAAGATTATGTTTTAATATGGGAGGGAGAAGGCTACATTATTCTCTGTATTTCCCACCCTTCACTGTGTAGCCCACCAGTGATAATGTGTCTTCTAAGTGTGCAGTGCTGCTGGGAGTTGGAGCCCGGGGAACAAAACAGAGAGGCAGCATTTCCACATGGATGCACCGCGGGCTGTGGTGCGGTGTTACAGCCGTACCTCTCCATGCAGCGTGAAGGAGATGCACGTCTACAGGGCTGTATGCCCTGTGGAAGTCCTGATGCTTGTGAAGAGAGTGAAAACAAGGAGTTCTCCTGTTCCCACAGCTTTTTATTTGGGAGGGGCACAATTTAGCCCCTTCTTCTCATTTATTTTAAACAAATGAAAGAAATCACAGAAAAGGGGTGAACTAGGACAGGGAGTTCTATATGCCCTCACAGCAGTATTGCATATTCTTTCAAACTTTTTATAAACTCCTGGTCTCCAGCAAAGCTAATTTAATCTGTCATTCACAGTTACTCCCAAATACAGTGATCCACTAAATCCATTAAAACCTTTTATTTTACAAATAAAACTAATCTTGGATATTGCAATTAGCAACATACAGTAAAAAAGTATTGTTACAAAAAAGTAATTCACTAGTATCTCACGATAGAACGATCAGTATGTGCTTAGGACTTTAAAACAGTTGAGCACACATCATTCAAAGTCATATTTTTTTACTTTGCAGTTTATTTTTTAAAACTGAAATAGATCAAAGTCTAAGAAACTTGCAATACGTTAATGCTGGAGCCTCATGATTTGGTTGAGCGGCCTTAAGCAATGCTCTGCCAAAAAAGGCAGTATGGCCCGCTTCCTCGTTGCAGGCGTGTTCCGCTCCTCCTCTTTTGGTGAAACTAGTGCTTGTGTAGTTGCACAATAAACTGATCAAGGAAATGTTCTCTGGAAGTTTTTCTGCCCCTTTTCTCCCCTCCCCACCCCCCACCCCACCCCCCAAACAGTTTCCAGCCAGATCACTTTCTCCTGCCAGCTTGCTGTGCAGGCTTAGTGCCCATACGAGAGAGGTGAATATATTTGCAGCAGGGACAGGGGAGATCTCTTTTGGAAACTGTAGATTAACATCAGCTTAATTCATGTGAAGAGTCATCGTAAATGTCAGTTCTTTTGACTGGTGGTGAGATACAGGGTGTTTTTTGTTTTTTTAAAGAAGAAAAACCAAAAATAGAAAAATGAAATCCTAATCTAAATCACTACGTGTTGTGGACAGATAGAAAGTATTCTGTTAGAAAGATGGGAAGAACTAGGACATTACACTGTTGTACACATACGTCCTCTTAATGAGTTCATGTCCATCACTGTAGGATAAGGCAGTTACCTTGCTCCATCTAGTGATTCAAAGTAAACTGCGAACATGAGATCTAATTTTTGAGCACGTGTCAACATTGTTACAGTGAAGTCAGCCAGGTTGCATTGCTTTGTGAATAGGTGCAAAATTCAGGCTGTGTGGATTATTAAATTGCTACACTGCCCCTTGCTAGCTGACTGCTGGGGCTCCCTGCTGGAACGAGAAAGGCAGGCAGCACTGCAAGTGAGTGCACGGGTGAAGCGGGAGAGATGTGGCACGCTTCATGTTTTGAAGGACCCTTGCAGTATTGCGATGTCAGTCTCTCCTTCCAGTCCTTGTTACCATACCAGCTTTCATCACTTACCTCCTAAATCCCAAACTAGCACTGCAATACTCTTCTCTCACACTGAGGAGGACCTTTTTTTTAAAAAAAAAAAGACATCAAACAGCTATATATTATTAATATATATTTTTTATATTTATATCTTTCTTCCTGTGTGTGTTTGCTCCTAGTAGTTTTGTTTGACAATTGAGACTGAGGTGTTTTTGCATAATAAATAAAGGTTTAGCAAAGCAGAATAAGATTGATTTCGTTCTGAATCATCAAAAAAGTTCATTGCCTAAGCTCCCTTTGTAGTCGGCTGAGAGACAGACAGCAAGAAAGAGGCACCTGTACAAATTTATGTTCCTTAGATGAGGATAGGATGAATGGCCCTCCCTGTGGATGTCCACGTGTGTATCTCGGTGTTGACAGCAGGGGAAACCTTGGACGCTTAACTGTAAAATAAATCCTGTCCAGACTTTTCACGGTGCATTTAAGGAGATCTGAGACCTGTGCAAAGAGCGTGAAACAACAATATTGCTGCCTACCTGAGGAGAGATTGCTGTAGAACAGCCAAAATCGTGAATGCTTCGGGTGAACTTTTGTCCTCCCATTGTCTTTACAAACAGAAACAGATGTATTTCTTTTAATATTTTTATTAGTCACTCTTTTTCTTAAAGCAAAATTGTATGTTTATGTTTTAGTCTTTAGTTCATATGGTATTGTGGAATAAATAGATTAAAATGATTACCAGTCAGAAATATGTTTATCATCATCAGTAGAGTACAAGTCCATGAAATCTAATTCATCATATACATCTGTGTTTAATACTTGTATTCCATAATCTTTTTATTTTTTAGAATGTAATCGGTGTGGTTATTGGGAAAACAGATGTCAGAGGCTTTCCAGACAGAAAAAGTACAGTCCCTTTTAACTGTTTTTACTTCATTTTCTTATACGGTATAATTTGGCATATACGACTGAAATCAATATTTAAATGATAAACAGACTTCTTAGTGTAAAATGTATAGAATAAAAATGCGCACAAAAAAACTGTGTGTGCTTGAGAACCAAGAAGAAAGAGCAGCATCACTTTGGCTAAACCTTATCAATTAGAATTTGTTTGGAAAAACTCCGTCATGGAAGCATTTCAGGGTCTGAAGAAGACGGTACCAATATGAACTCACTATTACATAAATACTACTGGAATTGATCTGGTCCCTTCATATTCATTCTCTCTTAAAACAGAAGCATTAAGGAGATGTCTTGCGGAGTGAAACAAGTAATTGCTGGTCTGAGTAGCACCAGCTTCATCTTATCGTATACTCCTAAAGAAAAAATGGGAATAATACCGTGTTAATACAGCATTAGCTGGAAATTGAAATAGCATATCTACAGCTTAGGATTGACACAGACACTGTTAGGAAGCATCTCCAGTCCTAGAGAGCCACTCCAGCTCTGCGTGAAGGGCTCAGCTATTCTGTGGCACTGTCATCATGCTGAGCTGCTCTCGTGGTGAATTTTTAGAAGGAAGTCGTCATCGTCACCAGAAGCAATTCTACATAGTCTGAAAATGTGGTGTTCATATTTACGCCTCCATGGAACTACAGTCAGATCATGCTTACTCTATGCAGATCACTATACAGTTTTCATTGACAATTTAAAAATAACATGTTGCATAACGCTGTATGATCCATGGAACGCGTTGTTAATTAGCTGTAAGAGAAAAAGGAGTGTGGTGTTTCAGAGACTGATACCCTCTTGACCGTGAACTTTCCACAGAGCTGGAAACGCTTTGCTTTATTCAGTTAAACCCCTTGGTGCTATCCGGACAGTGATACTGCCTGTGGTCTGCAGCCTTGTATGTCATCGCGGTGGTCTCGTAACATGGGCACAGCCATCTAAAGACAACCTACTACGAAATTTGGGCTAGTATGTACGCTCATTCATAGCGTTGCTTCATGCGTTAGCCCTGTTTACGTGTTTGTCTATGCCTTGAATGTAGCATCGTGCGGTGCTTTTACTTCTCTTGCATTAGATCTCTAAGTTTATGCGGTGCTGGCTAAAGTTAAGTGATACGTGTACGTGGATGGGATGGTACCGGTACAACTACGGCATGAGCTGTAGCCATCCCCATTCACCAACGCCAGTGAGTTTACCGAACAGTCTGCTGACCTCTAGTGGTACTCCCCAGATTGCGGGTAGTAAATCCACGACAAAATCTAGGAAAGCCTGGAAATAATAGTTTTTATACATATATTCTAGATTGAAATCAAGCTGTGCTAATGAATTGTGATAGTGCTGCTTATTTTTACAGACATTGGGTCTGAACGATACACCTTCAGTTTTACTATTCGTGATTCACCAACTTATTTTATAAATGTAAATTCTTGGGGCAGAGAAGACTATATTAGATCACTTTCAGAGAGCTTTAGAGTTGGTGACTGTGGTAAGTTGGAGTTTATTCTTAACATGTTTCTGTTTGAATGTGTTTTTTTCCTAGTAAATCAGTGTTATGTGTTTGTGGTTTTGCTATGTTTTTCTCTGAGGACTCAGAAAACAGTCTAATTGGAAACAAATTGTTCAGTTATGTTAAGTATAAAGAAGAAAGGAATAAGATTTCAAGGATTTAAATTCAAAACCAGTAAATATGTCAACAAAAAGACTAGATACAACTCCACTGAATACAGCCACCCAGAACTTATCTATAGTTAATTGATCTAAATTCTTCCATTATATTCAGTTCTTATAAATTACGAAAAATAAACTCTGTAAAGTAGTTTGGCATTTGTCTTCATTTAGATATAGATATGACTATGACTGTTCGTAAAAACACAACAAAAATCTTGTATTTATTTACAGGCTGTGCTTTTATCTTGTTAAGTTAATAGAAAGACTTTGCTGCCCATGGTTGCTAGATCAGAGTGTTTGGATAAAATTTGGGACTATGAAGAGTATACACATGAGAACTCAGTGCCATTTTGTTTCCATTAAATGCCTTGAGGACTCCTGTGGGACTTTGGCTATAATGTGAGCTGTCTGGACAGATGCGGTGTTCAGTATGAAAACATTTAGCAGTAGTTACTGCGTGTATCTTTTCCTTATCAACCTTGAAAGCAACCATTTTTAAAAGCCACTTCTCTTTACATGTATCTATATTCAGTTTTCTAACATTACTTATCAATGTTTTATTTTAGTTACAATTGAAAATCCTTTAGTTCAGTCAAAGGAAGCAGAGAGGGAAGAAAAATTCAACCCTGTAACTCCTAGGTAAATTTAAAGCATAGACTCGTAGTTCTTTCTAGAAATACCAAAGTTAATACTTGCTTTAGCTGCCAGCCAATTGCAGCAGCATGCACTTGGTGGAAGTATCTGGGGTTAGTCTTCTCGTGCAGCTGTACCTTCCTCCCTGTGTTCAACCATGTATGGTCAAACGATCTCAAAAAAGAATATATTTCTCAGTGTGCGGTCTTTGGAGTTTTGTCATGAAGTAATAATGCTCTTTGTAACTAAACAGAGTAAATTTCATTCTTTGGGTAAAGTCTACTAAAATTATTTGAAATCGATTTGATTTTGCCAAAGTGTTTTATCAGACATAACTGTTTTATAGACAGTATATCCTTATCAAAATCCATTCACGTGACATGTTTACCTAGAAGGTATTTTAATACACTGTGATGCTATTTGTTACTTATTTGGTAAGGCATCGTCATTCCTTTTGTGTCTTGCAATGTATATATGTTATCTTTCAGTGTATTCTCTTAAATTGGAACAATTTGAACCGGTGTATGCAACTAACATTGCAAATTGTAATTCAGATATGTTTTAACTTATCTTAGATATCTAAGATGTAGATGTTAGATAGACTAATACACCGGTTCTTTAACTAGGGTTTCTTCCCTAATCGGTCATATTCTAATATTTTTAATCATATGGCAGTCATAAGAATATTGCATATATGCACATTAAACTGGCAAGTTAAAAGTTTTATGTCCTTGCTTGCTTATCATCTCTAAGCTTTGTAGGAAATGTATAGCTGTAGTAGTTACACTCACTTTCTGGCTAAGCAGAAAGAAGTAAAAGAATAAATGTCAGGTAGAAACTTCACTGAGGAAAAGAGCTCCTCTCTAAATCCATAGATTTCATAAGCATTTGTAAAATGTATTTATCCAGAATATATTGAATATATCTTATTGCCACTGGCTAGCAGTGCATTATTAATATTACTGAGGTCACTGGGCTATTACTTTTGAAAGCACCTTACCAAATCCAGTCTGACTGCAGTAGTGTCTTATTATGTCACGATGCCAAAACCTCCCAATTACCTGCATTACAGACATTTCAGAATTTATTTTATTTTTAGTGATTGACAAGGGCTGAAAGTCTTACAAATATGTATTGTGCATTGCTAGCAATCCATGCTGGCTTTTCAATTCTAAATAAGTATAAAGTACACAATAATAAGTCTTCTGTAAGAAAAAAGTATGTAATTTTTAAAAAATAATTTTAGAACAAAATAACTTTTCCATATCTTTAGGGAAAACAATAAAGGAATAAATCAGCAGTTATTTTCTCACGTGAATTGAATTAACATTTTACACTGTTAATATATTGGTGAGTGAAATGTTGATCGATGTGTTTTGTTTTGTGCATACTATCTAGTTGCTACAAATTATTGCTCAGTGAAAATCATTCAGTGGTCAAAACGTCTTCATGTTATGAAGTGGACACCAAACTACTTTCTCTGTTGCATCTGCCTGTCAAGGACCCTCAGGACTATTATTCACTGGGTGATATCACTGCAAATGGACAAAGCCTCGATGGAAGAATCCTTAATGTGCTTGCAGCTGTAATGTCAGTAAGTTAAGGAGCCGCGACAGGGTAGTGTTTCTCTACAGTACCGTGGGTAACTTAATTGACTTAAGTGCAAATATGGATTTTGGGACTCATAGCAGACAGGAATCACTGGTTATGTTTGTTTGTTTGTTTGTTTAGGTTGGCAGTCACTTCAGCTGAGTTATGATAACCATACAAGCTACTTGATGAGACTTTTATCAACAACTTGAGGGGGGACATTAAGGGAGTGGAAATGACCTACATCAGTTGTTTTTTTTAAATCATGCATGTGCAAGCAGTAGATAACTTGAAATTTGTAAACTGCAGATTTTTATAAAACAAAATTTGTCCCTTTATCTTGAAGTAAAATTACTGTTGTTAAACTTTCAGTGGTGTACATAGGTTGGGTTTTTTTAGTGGTCTACAGGGTTTTTTTTCCCCTTTTTTAACTCTTCTGTTTTCTAGGTTATCACTTTTATACTCCTAAACACTTAGTAGAGGGAAAGTGACTGCTTCTCTTTCTTCTTAAAGGTTGGGAAGCCAAAGTATTTCATGACTTCAGACAAAAGAAAAGGTCAGAGGTGTGAAGTAAAGCTGTATGATGAAACGGAGATGTCTTTTCCAATAGTATGGTAAAAAGTTTTTTAATTCATTGACATACACAAATTAATGCAAGAGTAGGTAAAGAAATTAACTATAATACATACTGTTATAGCACTGTCTTTTAATTTAACTGTGTTATTATTTGGGTGGCAACTGTGATGAGGCAGCAATGTACACTGAACAGAGTCTTAAAAAAAGAGATTCATTAGAGTGACCTTACACATATCATCTAGTTTTATGACTTGCTGACAGACTGCGAGCTTGTGAATGGCAAAATGAAGCTTAGTTCCAAATAGTTACATTTTTTAATGTGGAAATTTGAACTAATTCAGGAAATGGCATTTAAAAAACAGCTGTAAAGGCAGTACATTTCTTCCACAAACTGGGGGGGGGGGCGCGGAGGAGCATGCTTCATTTTTAAAGCCGAGCAGAATTAACAAGTGGATTGGAAATAGGTTGAAATAGTTTTTAAACGTTTAAAATAGCACAGAAACATTTTGATACTACTTTGGCCATATTTTCAAACTGTGTCCCATTTACAAACATGACTATGTCCATACCATTTATGCATGTAAATAGGGATTTGTTTACACAGGAATTTTTGCATTTTGCCCATAGTTTGTTCAGTAAACTCGTGGCTTATCTACGTGCAAGGGTACGTGGGTATTTGTTTGCACTGGGTTTGCTGTCCGTTGGTTGAAATGACCTTTGTTCCCTAGATAGCAGTAGCAAGATAGCATTGCACTCCGTGTCCGAGTTGGAAACTGTATTATCATTCAGTGCAATGTTTAACACAGTTAATATATACACACAAACACTAATAAGCATCTATGATGTGAAGTTTTCTAGCCCTTGAGCTGCCACCAACGCTACTTTGCAGCAGCAGCTCCGATATTCTTGTTTCAGTGCTGGTACGTAGGGATACAGAGCTGTATACTTCAGGAGTCCTCAGAAGCAGAGACTAGGTGGTGTTACTGTGGTTACCCTAAACGGTGCCTTTTGCGCTTTCATGGAGCCGCAGGTAGAGGCAAAGGTTCAGGAAATCCTTGAGCAACAGCACTGTAGGGAAGATATTTCAGAGGCCATCAGTGGAGAGGTGGCTGAGCAATGCTAGATGAAAAGTAAATATCTTAAATCTTTTTCCAAGGATTAAGAAAAAAACCCACCAGAACAAAACGGGGCTTTGGCAGTATTCTTGCCATCCAAACTTACGAGGAACGGAACAAGATTATAATTTTTGAGGGATACCGCTGACCTCACTCTAGTCTCACCGTCCACAGTTAGAAGGATTCCAGTATTGGAAAGCTGTCCGAACATCTGGCCTAGTGATGTGAGCAATCAACTCGTTCCCACAGAAAAGGCTCAGCTGAGAAGCAGTTATTTTAAACTGTGATTTGCTTTAGTTAAAAATTACTTTTGTCAAAGCTTTGAAATACACACAGTATTTTTCCAGGTATATTCTACATTGTATCATTTTGAACTATCTAATAGCCCTTTATTTTATCCTGTTTGGCATGGGATAAAATAGGGACTGTATTAGACTGTACATAAAGCATCCTGGCTGGCTGCAAACTAGACGCCTGTGGATATACATGGCATTTCATTTGCATGTGCATGTAACAAAGGAGTTGTGTCCCCTTTGACCAATTTAATTATAACTATATTATTTAGTAATTCAGTACTAAACTGTTTGAGTGCTGTTTCAAAAATGTTTTGATACATTAACTTTTTTTAATTTAGTTGGGATAATGAATCTATCCAGCTTGCACAGAGTTGGATCCCACGAGAAACAGGTATAATAGTCTGGGTTTTATGTTTTTACTGTAGTTCTTAACGTGATACTTATTCTACAATAACAGATTTTTTTTTTTGTGCACAGTAATATTTGCATCAGATGTGAGAATAAATTTTGACAAATTTAGGAACTGTATGACTGCAACTGTGATATCAAAAACCATCATTACGACTAACCCAGGTAAGAGCTGCTGTTGAAGTATTGCTTTGGTCTTATCATTATAGACTAGAATGCGTGAGTGAATCTATTGGAGGTCTGATTTCTTCTGCCTGCTTGCCTCAGAAAGCTCCCTGCTTCTTGTCTGTTATGTAGGGACCAATGCTTTTGGCTTCTACCATTTTACCTTTTTTTAATTTTTTTTTTTTTTATTTTATCCAAGCAGCCTTCATATATTCCATGTAGGACTAACAGTTAAAGTAAAAAAGAGAAAAGCATCTCTTGGCTAATTCCAAGAGACGTGTTGGTGCTACCAGAATAAAAAGTTGTAAAATATAATTATGTTGTTATTTTTACACGCTACATATATTAATAACTTCTAAAAATACATTTTCAAGAAACAGCAGAAGCAAATGTTCTCTTCAGCTTCATAAAAGAATGTGCACAATCAGGAGCTTTGCATAACAAAAAGGAGGAGCAATCAAAAGAATCCATTAACTGTAAGCATGGATCCAAACTCTTTGATTTTATTTAACTATAAAGTGTAGTTTCACAGTGCTGTTGAAATTTCAAGTTCTTGCTCTGTGTGTCCATAGAAACAAAACTAAGGTATAGCTTGGCTGAATACTTAAAGTCTGGAGTGTTGTTACTGGGGCCGTCCCTTATAATATCAGTTATGTATCTTCAGGGCTGGTGACTATGCCAACTTGCAGCCTGTCTGACATGTTCTTTCTGTCTTGAATAAGTACGAAAAATGGAGAGGGAAAGCTTTTGTCAAAAACTCATTTTGGGGGGTACAAAGATTAAATATTAGATATTTTCATTTGACTCCCCTTTTGTTTTATTTTTTGCCCCCAAATGATAAGCCTGCTTCAAAAGGAAGGTGTGTGGGGCTTTTCTGGTGCTGTAGATCAAATCCTCTCCTTTTTATCACCTTAAGATCCTCTTTTGTTGTTGCTCTTCTGTGTTGTTTCTTTCTCAGACGCACTTAACATCTCTTTTAAACTTTTAGTGGAGACTATAGTTGACGTTTATACTGTGGAACAGCTGAAAGAAAAAGCTTTACAGAGTGATGGGAAACTTGAGCCAGTCTATGGCATTATTTATGGCTACATTTCTACACTGGACATTGATGATAATGCATCTAAATTTATTCGCAACAGATGGTAAGCAACTGCCTGTTTTAAATTTGTATTTAAAAGTGCTTATCCTTCTTCCCCTGACCCAAATTAGATGGAACAATATTTTAGTCCAGTTCCGGACAAGAACTAAAACTCCTCTGGAGGACACCATGTGAATTTCTGTTGTGTAGAATTCCAGAAGTAGCAAGGAAGAGGAGTTGGCTTTATGAAGGACTTGCTCTTTCTGGTCCCGGAGAAGCGAAGAAGAAAGAGGCCATTTTGTCTCAGACAGACTTAAGCGTTTGAAAGATGAAGATTTTTTTTTAAAGAGGAAAAGTCTCTTGGGAAATCTCAGTCTAGAAAACAGTTTCAAACAAGGAGGAATTGCATATATACATTAATTATCTTCTTATGTTTCAGTTCAACATGCCGTTTTCTGGTGAATGAAATGTCAAACACATGCACTTTCTGCAGTGACACCTCTTCAGATTCAAAGTCAACTTTTGCAAGCTTTGACATACTGGTTGATCTGACGGATCACACAGGCACTCTTTGTTCTTGTTACCTGTCTGACTGCGTAGCTGAGGAAACATTAGGCTGCACAGTAAGTGGAAATGAATTAGGTTGTTCTTATTTGATCCGAGCTGTGAAGCCTGGTGAAAATTACAAATATATGTAAATGTTCTTCGTGTATGTGTACACCGGTTAAAAAAATTGTATATGGATATACACATACACACACACTTGGCTTTTTAACAAGTCAAAAGTTAGAAGTCAGTAGCTGCTAGTAAGAAGAAACGTGTTAAATGTAAGAGTGAATATCCTATTCAGAATACCGCTTTATTTCACTTAATTTACACTTTTCTGAGAACATGGTTGGAATTCCCTAATTTTGATTCTCAAGCACCCTGCAATTTCTTCTGATTAATCTGACTGTCTTGGTACATATATTACACCAAACACTATGTTAAAAGAGGGAAAATACACCTTAGAAATGCACAAAAAAAAAGCAGAAGATGCTCTTCTCATCATCATTTTGTTGTGGAGATGTTGTTATAACTACGTGCTGAAGAAGTGTTCTGTTATGTCCTGTTACTAACAGGTCCATGAGTTCCTCACTCTAACAGAAGACAAGAAGACTGCATTGAAATGGCAACTTCTTTTGGAACGAAGCAAGATTTATTTTAAAGTTAGTATTTAATGTTCATTTAAAACTGGCTGCTTCCCATTCGGTAGTATGTTTAGTACTGAAAAATTCCATGTCAGTTCTGCTGAACTTTTTAAAATAAGGATTAGTTTTTGTACATATTCTGAATATTCCAAGTAAATAGTCTTTGTCATAATTTCAACATTAGGGGATGTACCTGCAGGATCAGCTATTCGGGCCTCTTTCAGGCAAACTATGAAAGACACAAACTGCTCTCAGCCAATACCGATTAAGGAGCTGATATTTCAAAAGCATGTATAGGTGATTTAGTCACTGACCTCTATGGCTGTAGGTTTATAATGAATAAAGTTAACGCTATCAGTTTGCAAGAATAAGGCCCAGTCAATATCTGTAATAGATTGTATGGTATACAGGGTTCCCTAAGTATACTTCTTAGTACCCTGTATTTTTGGAAATAATGTGATTAGGTATGTCTAAAATCTCCAATTGTCCTTAAAGCAACAACAATATTAGATTCACACACCTGAAGCAATTGCTAAAAGATCTGCTATCGCTTGCAATATTCTTTACTTCTTTAGTTGCATGCTCTACACTGGACTGGATTCCTTTCTCATAGAACTGCCTGTTCTAGGACAACTCTAAACTGACTCCCATTTTTAAACTCGCCCTTCTTAGCAAAACTGTTCTTACTCTCCCATCTCCCCCACCCTCTGCCTCTATTTCCAGGAAAGAATGACAGTGTTTTACTTCAGTAGTGACAGGTACATAGCATAAAATGTGTGTACTCATGTATAAAATAATGTAAAATACGTATAACCAAATCTGTCAATTAAACATGCTGTGTGATATTTGAAAAGAATATATTTCAAAGTGCTATACAGCAGTAAAAACAAAGACCCTTAATTATTTTTACAGGTTACTTTGTCACCCAGTTGGAGAACCGGACTGAAAGTGAATGTTCTTTCATGCAAACTGGCAGACCCTATAGAGGCCAGCCAGGGCTTGTTGGGAAAAGAGGTTGGAAATAAGAGATTACACTATACGGCTTGATAACAGCTAGGAAAAAGACTATTTCCTTCACTGTATTATTAGAGGTAGAATGCTGTCGTCGTCATATTTTGCTAAGTATGTTCTGATGGTAAAGGAGGAATATGCATTACTAATCCCTGGAAGTGGGCTTCTGTGTTGATCTTCTTCAGGTGGTTGTACTTTAAAAAGCGTACGAGGGCCTCAGCTTAAGAAAAGTTAGTTCTTCCCCCCTTACAAGGGGGATGGAAGCCTTCTTCACTCAGTTTAGAATATATTTTAAAAAATCAGAAATAACAAATAGTACAAGACAGATCTGTTGAGCTTCTGTGTTTAACTACCTTGCTACTTCCGTGCTACTTTTGTGTTAGTTCAAAAAATAAAGACCCGCTTTGAAATACTGCCTGGGTTTGTGGTGTATGTTGGTGAGTCCAAACACGGAACTTCTGGGGCTTGGAAATGGCCACGACGTTTGCAAGGCTGCTTCTCTTTAGGGCAGACTAAGTCTTATTAGAGCGGGGTAATCAATTACCAGGGACCTCTGACAACCGAACAGTCGAGCTAAGACTAAGTGGCAGCGAAGAAAGGACTCTTCTTCACCAAGACAGTTGTTGTTAGCTGAACATAAAGAACATAGGGATGTACGTTTTGCCCTTCTCCATGTATTTTTTCCTATTTTTTAATCTATTTCTGTCCTTAGCTTCCCCTGCAGCTGGTGTATTTGCCACATTCACCAGCCCTCACCTTCTGAGCATACGGGGAGTCAGCCTATTTCAAACGGCGGGAAGACGCTGCGGCCCTTCTCTTGCGAAGTGTTTGTGAGGCTAGAACGCCTTGAGGAACTCCCATCACCCCTGGTTCACTACCTACCTGTTAAAGCAACGTGGCAAAGAGAAAACAACTACAGAAACAGTGAATTTTGACAAGCAATACTCCCAGATTTCATCCCCCTACTCATGTGAGCGGGAACAAGGGACTAAACGCACAAAAAAATGTTGCCAGTGTTGTGTCACTGCGTCTCTCCTGTTGCAGCAATAAACAACTTCAGAGTATCAGCTGTTATGGCTGGAAAACACTGAAGTGAATGTTTCCATTAATTTTAATCACAACTGGGCTCAGCAATCAATACACAGTGCTCAAGGCCAAACTACTAATGATGCATTGTTGCTGTTGCCATAGGCAGTAATGTTTGACAGGCACGAAGAAACGGAAAGAGTACAGAAAGCGAATTTAATCCTTCCTCTTTCCAAATTATTCACCCTAACTTCCCTGCGCAGCCCAGCGCCGTTGGCCTGACGTCTCTGCTGGGCCCAGCTCCTCGAGCTGCAACGAATTCAGAGCTCAGCTTCCCCGCGGACGGAGGCAGGCTTAAACCAAGGGGCCTTTTGACTTCTATGAGCGAGGGGCTGGTCCTCTTCAGGTGTAATGGCTGAATGTTTGTTTCAGTTGCCCTCGGTTCCTTAGGCTTCCTTTAGATGAAATCTGAATTATGTCCTCGGGCCTCGTTGTACGAAGAACTTTTACATGTGCTGTAAGCCACTGGCTTAAATCAAAACACGGTGAACTGTGCGCACGTTTGCAGGGTCTGAACCCGGTGCAGGTGGTGTACGGGTACGCGCTGGCGTGCTACAGATGCAGATGTGCAGCTGGGAGAAGCAAGTTGATGGAAAAATTCCTGGTTTTCTTCTGCAACATGTTCTGCTTTCTTTTTACCATGTGATTTGCAGTATCCTGGACCGTGCTGCTCTTTCACAGAGGTGCTTGTCTTCGGGCTGCAGTAATTTTCTCTGCAAGCCCCTCCAAGTGCACTTTTAAAACCAAAGTAATTATTAAGATCTGGCTCCAATAAATGGAAGCATTTAACTTGGGTGCTTGCACGTATGTGAAAAAATTATCCATCTGTTTTTGTTAGAAATTAGTCAGTTCTGTGCAACCTTTGAAAATGGTAAGTTTTGATGTTTGCGGGGGGAGGGTTTTAATTATATTTTACAACTTTTTCTCTCCATTGAATTAAAGACAACTCGCTGTCATGCAAACTGGTAGAGAGTGTTAGATCAGTTGGAGTTTGGAAACAGGAAAAGTTACACAGCATGGCTTTTTAACAGCTGGAAATATTTAAAAACTCCAACCGTCGCACTGCGTTGTGTAAGTAATGGTAACTGTTGCAGTGAGATTTTTATTAAAAATGTATTTGAATCAGTAAAAGTAAAGACAAGTTTGCTGGTGATCTTTACCAATGAGCTTCTTTATTCTTGATCTTTTGTATTATTTTACTTTTAGGAGCGTATTTAAAGCTCAGTTTAGGAAAAAAAATCCGCCAAGCATCTGGCACGCTTCCTGCTGCATTACATCCCTTGGAGTGGGAGGGAGAGCAACCCTCATTTAATTTGTACAGTCCAAAAATGCACGGAGGAATCGTGAAACTAATCTAAAAAGCAAACATCTTTTTATTGTAGAATACCCCAAGGAGAGAAATTCTTTCTGAAGCTGTAATTCTGGATTTACTGTTACACATACATCTTTGATTTTACATAGCATAGGTGAGCTTTAGCGCCTACATCACCATTTTAATGGTTTAATTTATAATTTTTATTTTAAGGCAATACATCGGCAAAGCTCAAAGCATCAGTAGAACAGAAGAGCACACGCAGTGACAGCCGTCCCAGCTCCCCTCCCCAGCTGTCGGGCACGCTGTCTCCATCAACAGTTCCGAGGTATGGTTTGGGTATCAACCGTCTGCCCCGAGCTGGGTTGGACTCCAGGTTCACGGCCTCAGAGGAGGCTGAAGCCTCCATGGAAACGGGGCTGTTTTAGTCAAATGCCTTTCGAGCTCATGGGTTACATGTCTTTGATGCGTGACAGTCCGTTAGATGCTTGGGCCATGTAAGTGTTTAACGTACAGGACGGCTTGTATGTCTCTTTGCTCACCAGATGTTCCCAAAAGAGCCTCTTCCTACGCGGGGGCAGGGTGCCAGCCCAGCTCCCGGTTAGGATCCACGCGTTTGCTGTGCCACCTTAAACCGCATGGAGAGGACGTCGCTTATCCCAGCCTCTATCTCATCGTTGACCTGCACTGACCCAACTCCTTTGGGAGACCCCGTCAGAATCAAGTCCCCTTCTTCCAGGGTGAATATTTCGCTGATGTAGCTGATCAGGTAAGGGATGGAGAAGATCATCGAGGAGGTCTCCCCCTCCTGCCTCAGCTTTCCGTTCACCCTGAGCCAGATCTTCAGCTTGTGAGGGTCTGGGATCTTCTCCTTGGGCACAAAGTCACTGACCGGGCATGACGAACTGAAGCCCTTGGCCAAGGTCCAGGGCAGACCCTTCCTCTTGCACTCCTCCTGGGTGTCCCTGGCCGTCATGTCCAAGCACAGGGCGTAGCCCGCCACGTGCTCCATGGCAGCCTCCTGGGACACGGCCTGGGCTCTCTTCCCGATCACCACCCCCAGCTCCACTTCGTGGTGCAGGTTGTTGCAGTAGTAGGGCCGGAGGACGGGCGAGCCTTCGCGCACGTAGGCCGAGGAGGGCTTGAGGAAGAAGAGGGGCTCCCGGGGCGGCGCGCTCCCCATCTCCTTGGCGTGCTCGGCGTAGTTGCGCCCCACGCAGACGATGTTCCTGCCCCACTCCCAGAAGCGGGAGAGGGGTTGGGAGGAGGCCATGGCCGCGGCGGGTCTCCTTCCCCGGGG
>NW_008825253.1:529567-541346 GCF_000699105.1 Pygoscelis adeliae
GGGGCGGGCAATCCCCCCCCCCCCTTGCGGCTGGGACCGGGGGGGGGGCGTGCTGCGCCCCCGCCCAGCCGTGCCCCGCGGGGAGCTGGGCGGCTGCAGGCACCCGGCCCCGGGGCTGGCGGCGGGCTTCAGCCCGGCTGGCAACGGCACCCCCCCCCAGCTCGGAAGTTTGACGGTGGTTTTTATCTTCTCGTTTCCCGGCTCAGGGGTGCGCCGAGGTTTTTAAGCTGACTCACAGCCCCAAGTAGGTCAGTATCTGCTCAGCTGGAGCCTGTCTCTGTCGGTGGCTGTTCCTATCAATAACCCATCTGGGAGGTTCCAGTGGAGTTTTTGGGCTGCCAAAGCGCTGGTTATTGCTCTGGGAGGAGGGCTTGGGGGATGGGGGCTTCTATTTAAACCGGACTTGATGGATGGCAGACTGTATTTGCGATGTAAACAAAAAAGCCAAAACTGTCTTAAGCTCTGCATTTAAATTTAAGGCCTACATTCTGAAAGCGTCTCCTTGAACTAGAGCTTGGGCTTTTAGCTTCACAGCGTCTCTGGGAAGACTTGCCAGAGGCCTTTTGCATCACTCCCACTTTAAGACCTGGCCTTAATGGGCGAGAATTCATCGGAGTTAACTGCCAGGCTTGGAAGCCCTGACGCTATCTTGGGAACAAGTACGTCAAACCGAGTAACTAGCAGCTCCTGAGCTCCCCAGGTTGCAGGGTGGGTGCTGCGCCTTCCACGTGGGCTTTGCTCCACCAGTGGGTGGATGCGTGCCCTGCCCACGCTGGCTGGACCCGGCTGTGCCGCCCGCAGTGTGTGCCAGGTGGGCAAGTCAAGCGGGAGTGGGTGTTACCTGGGGTTTGTGGAGCCAACTCGCTCGGTATCGTGTGGAGCCACAAACTCGCTGGGAATCCAAAAATCATCTGTGTGCAGGGTATGTAGAAAGTGAACGTAGTGTTTCTTCTTACGAGGCAAGGCAGGGACGTTCATCTGAGTATTTATGTGCGGTTGTTTTTGAGTGACAGCCATGTTTGAAATAAGAATTTTCCACTCTCTTCTGTAATAAAAAGAGTAAAACAAAACGCTATGGAGAAAACGTATGAAGCACCCCTTTTCTGAGGGAACCTACTGTTAAAACTGTGCTGCTGCCTGCTTGCCTTCAGTCTCCAGCACGTATGCATTTATGTGATGACATTAACACTTCCCATCTGCAAACCCTTTTCTCTTGGCGACTCAAGCTGCACTAACGAACCGCTCCAGACAGCCGAAGCGTGTGATTCAAAGGCTGCTGGTGTTCTGCTCTCCCCAGCCCTCTCTGCTTCAGGCATGAAGTCAGGAGGGACGCGTTACAAAACGGAGTGAAAATGAAGTCGTCGGGCATTAATTTTGGAGCGGACCTGCGTGCGTTACAGCGGTCCTGAAAGGATCTGTTAGTGCTAGGGGAGGGCAGGGATTACGCATTGCTTGGGGAGCTTCCTTGAGCGGAACAGGGTCTGAGAACGCACCCTTGTAAGAGCAGCGCTGGGCGTGCGTGAGAGCGCTTCTGGTCTGCTCGCCGACTGGGAGGCTGGAAAGGTGCAGCTTAGCTGCAGATGGGAATTCAGAACGAGTTTTCTACTTTGTGGATGTTTTCTCATTCCTTTGTTTAAATTACATTTTGGAAAACATTTCCTTATGCGGTATAGCATGTTTGTTTTGCGAGAATTGTGAATTAAACACGCAAAGAGACTTTGGGATCATGGCCAAGGTTAGAAATGGTTCATAGGAAGAAAGCATTTTAAGTATGTGAATAATTCCTTTGACTTGAACTTGAGGTTGTGTGTGTTTTCTTTTGTTTTTTGTTTTTTCCAGTTAGTGTCTAGCATGCAAACAAACATGCAGTATATATAGCTCTTGTGACTGATAGCATCCGAAAGAAAAGTGCTTCATGTTAGGGAGCAGTTAAAGAGCAATTGATTTTTTTTTTCCCCTATCAAGGAATAGTAAGGGGGGTTTTTTGTTTGTTTGTTTTGTTCTTTTTTTGAAAGGACTCTTCTGCTCCAGAGGAACGCTTGGCAGGTATGGATGCTTTTCTCAATACTACGTGCCTTCACCGTCAAATACCTAGTGCATGTACTGTTGTGCCTTGGGGTTTTCTTTGCAGCACTGTGTTTGATTTTACTACCATCGCCCCTCCTTACCTCCCTTCCCTCATGAGCAAGTGAGACGGTGGAGGTAGAAAGAGTTCTGGGCAGGACAGTTGTACCAGAGGGACCTTACAGCTCCTGCTGCCGTGGGCCTGGGCTTGCAGCAGCCGCCACAGCAGCATGCCCCCGTCAGAACCTGGATCTCGGTTTTGCAGCCTTGTTGGTGCCGTCGGCCCGTGGAGCTGCGGGGGGGGCTGTCCGTGTTGGCTGCAGCCAGCCTGTGGGGCCTCTTCGGTCTAAAGCAGGCTCTTATCAGGGGTGGGCAGGACTGACCTGTTTTGGGAGAGTGGGGCAGGTTGATTACGAGCGTGGTGACCCCTCCCTTTGGCACTGATGGAGGTGGCCAAGCACCTTAGGGCTAGAGTCAGTGGCGCAAAATGAAACAGTGGCTGAGCCAGCACAGTTCAGACCAAGCGTCACCTTCAGTGGTGTGCGAGGGCCTTGGGCGTTCAGACAACCGATTTCTGACTTGCAGAGACTGACACCTCCTTCCCTGCACGTGTATGGACCCATGCCTGAGTTGCAGGGCCCCAGCGATGGAAGACCTTGTCCTTTTTGTTTCCCTTCCTTTTTTTTTTGTGGCAGAGCCTCTTAGGGCTTGGTTGTTTCTTTAAGAACTGAGTATCTGAGAGTTGAACAGTGGAGCCCAGGTTATTTGCATCTGGAATTAGATTTGCTTCTTGGATCTGATTAAACATTTAACCAAAAGCAAATAGGGAAGCACTGCTGTTGCATCAAGGCAGCCCGTGAGCAAGAAACCTGCCCTGGTACCTGGCCAGGCGGGGAGCCTTGCCTTCCACACAGAGAGCCCGTCTTCTCTCCGTGCACTGTGCAGGATATGATTTTCCCTAAGTAATGAACCAGATACGTCTGTTGTAGTGGTGTGTGTATCTCTGTATTTCTCTTTCCCCCCCCCCCCCCTCCCCCCCCCCCTCTTTTTTGTCTTTTGGCTGTAACATGGCCTTTTGTGCTTTTTTTGCAAAGTCACTGTCCCAGGCTGACCTTTGCCCAGCTGTTCCCTCTCCATTCTGCTTTCCTGCCCCTTGAAATCATCTCTCCAATCGAGGTGCAGCGCTTTGCCCGCAGGAGCACATCTCTGGGAGCAAAGTGTCCCGTCCTTCTTTGGTGCAGCTGTAGGGCACCGAGAGCCTTCCGTGCTGTGGGGCACAAGGTGACACAGACAGGCACTAACGCTCTGTCCCGTGGTGGCTTCTCTCCTCTTCCTCTGAAGGAGGCAGGCTGGGCTGTCCATACCCTTCCTTCTCGGGGGCTGTGGGACCTGCTGTGCTCTGGTCCGGTTGTTCCCCTCCCTGGGCTAACCTGAGGTTTTGGGGTCCCCAGGTCCAGCGCAGCTGCGAGCTGTCTTCCTGCACACGGAGCACGAGCGGAGGAAGTCAAAGACGATCACACAAGCCGACATGAAGGTGGAATTGCTCCCAGCCCTCACAGACAACTACATGTACCTCCTCATTGATGAGGAAACGAAGGAGGCTGCAATAGTTGATCCTGTGCAGCCCCAGAAGGTAATGCTGTCTCCTTGCCCTTGTGAAGCGGGGTGCTCGCTGCTCTGCGGCCCTGGGAGATCCTTCCAGGCTGGCACGTCCACGAGAGAATTAGTCACACGCTGACTGAGGCATGGGGGAAAGGCAGGAAATACTGGCCATGCATAGGTACGGACAAGGCTTCAAAGGCACTCTGCTTCTGGGCTCAGGCAGCTTGTCCCTGACTTCAAGGGTTATTGACCTGATTTTGGGGTTTTGCCCTTAGTTTGATGTAGTGCAGAGACGAGGAAATGGGACTGAGGGCTTAGTCATGGCTAGCTGGAGAGACCTCGTGTCCTGATCTGTAACTACGACTTGGAGAGGGATGAGCTCTCTGCAGAGTTGCTGGTGTGGCTCTCGAACCTTGGAGCAGTTGTGTCCAGGTTACGCCAGGCACCGGGTGTGCTGTTAAGTCATTTCATGCGAGTTGTAATGCTCTTGCTGTGCCCTGTGCCTGCAGGTTTTGGATGCAGTCAAAAAGCATGGCGTGAAGCTGACCACCGTCCTGACCACACATCATCACTGGTAACTATCTGCTCTGGTGAGATCCCTCTTTCCTCTGCGTAAACACAAGCAGTCGAGAATTGTTGCTTTTCTGGATCAAGTTGGTCTTCTCTAAGCAGGAGCTTAGGTGTGAGGAGAAGGATCAGAGCTCGGGAAGTGTTCCCTTGGGCTTGCTATGACCAGAAGCATTGTCTAGACTGCAAGCTCTGCGTGTCAGTGCCTTTAACCTTTAAAATGCTGACTTCTTCCAGGTGGCCAGTGAAATAAATGTGTGTGAAGGCAGCTGTGGAGTGCAGGAGGGAGCACGCTCATACTGAGGTGCTAAGACATGCCTGTAAGGCGTGCTACTCACAGTCAGCAGTTGTGGGAGGATTACCTGGGTTGCAGATTAACTCTGCCAGGGACGTAATGATGCATGTTTTGCTGTAGGAGTTCTGCAGTGCTGAACTTGAGTAACCTCTCCCGTGGGTCATAGTGGAGCCACCTCTGCGGCTGGAGAGCCAGCCCTGATCTGGCAGGACCAGCACTGCGAGCGAATGCTGAGCTGTTTGGACATCTGTGTGCCTGCTCCGTGGTGTCTTGTGGGACACTGAATTACATACCTCCCAGTTATCCCAATCTCCCCCTGTCCTAGTTTGACTGTGAGTCCCTAAGGCTGGTGTTTCCCAACTAGGTATGAACTGGGGGGGGTTGTTCCCCCCTCTCCCTGCCCTAGTTACTGGAGAAATTATCTCCACTCGTGTTGATGTGGCATATCCTTTGATATGAGGACGGTGTTACATACTGGGAGAACAGCTGATCAGAAGTGATTCCTGGAGGTTACCATTGCAATGTGAGTTACAATAAATTTGTCTTCATCCCTGCCCAAATCCATCTTTCTGACCTTCCAGGGACCACGCTGGAGGAAATGAGAAGCTCGTAAAGATGGAGACGGGGTTGCGTGTGTATGGGGGAGACAGCAGAGTCGGAGCACTGACACAGAAAGTGTCTCACCTTACGTCACTCAAGGTAAAGGGAGTGAGCTGCAGGACTTGGTTGGGGCATCTCCCGTTTGTGTCACAGCTTTAGAGCCGGACCGGTGTGGTCCAACTTGAGTTAACATTGTGGTCACGGCTCTTTTCACATCTCTCAGACGTAGTTGATAGTTCAACTACAGCTTTTGGCCTTTTCCAGCCCTGTGAACCATAACCCCTCTGTCTCGTTTTGGCCGGTGATACTTCGTTGATGAGAACATTGGCATGGCTCAGACACCTGCATTGCCTGGGGCGTGCTGGGTGTCCGCGTGCTCCCTGAGAGCTGCCTTAACTCGGGTTGTCGACGTGTGAAAGGACAGGGCTTACGCTCTGCCTAGTTAGCACTGAACAAATTCAAGTGGTCCTCTCTGAGTGACGGCTGAAATACAGGGTGAAGAGAAAAGTGGGCCAGCAGTGCTAGCTGCTTGCATTGCTTTTCCAGAGCTACAGCAGCAAACCTTGTTGGAACCTAGCTGTTTGTTTACGTACGAGCTGGCAGATGACAGAAACTGCTGTGAAACGTGCAGGCTGGCGTGAATGTCGCCGCTAGTCTTGCGGCGCACCTTTGGGAGGGGCAGCAGCAAGGAAGGGAGCACAGAAATACATGGGAAGGTGTGCAAACTAGGGCTGTGGGGGAAACGTCCCCTGGGCCTCATGAATGTGATTAATCCTTCCCTTTTCGTGAGCGTCATCCACTTCTTCCCTTCAGCTTCATTTTTGTTTGGAGCTCTTTACACTTGATTAACTTTGTTTAGGATTTTGTGTTGCTCTGGATCTGTTTGCTCTTGCTGCCAACCAGACGCTGAGTCACTCTGCATGTAAATGAAAGAATCTGGCAGTTCTTTTTGTCGCAACACCTGCTAGGAGGAAACGGCTCCCTTCCAAGCCCCTGCCGTAAAACTCTCTTGCTGGACTCTCCCAGGAGCGGAGCTGATGTTTACTGGCCAGCTATGTGAGAATTTGCCTGTAGGACCATTGTAATAGTTGCGATTCTTTTCTAACCATACAAATGCTAGCAAACAGTAGCTAAAGCTCTAGTCTTCTGCCTTCTTCTCAGGTGGGATCTCTTAATGTGAAATGCCTCTGTACGCCGTGTCACACTTCTGGACACATCTGTTATTATGTGACTAAGCCAAATAGCTCCGAGCCACCTGCTGTTTTTACAGGTGAGGAGTTGGGAGGTTACATTGCCGGCAGTCTGTGTTGCAAAGAAATAAGCTACCCCTCTGCCTGTGTGCTCCTGACTCTGGATGTGCATTCGTCCCTTACTGCCAGCGCAGCTGATTAACTTCCACATCTTGCCCCCTTTCCGAGTCCTACCAAGTAGTAATTGTAGATGAAACTGGTGAAACCCCTCTGGGTTTGTAAAGCAGTGCTGGACACCCTGCAAGCAACGTCAAGAGCGAGCCCTGGATGAGTCCTACATCTAGCATTTTCTTTCTTGAAACACGAGCTGTTGGTTTACTGTCTCAGGCCAAGCTGTGGCTTGATTCCAAAACCTGTTGCTTTTCCATATATCTGTACTCAGATCTGTAAAAAAAAAAAAATAAAAAATATGGAGAGAAAAGAAAGGGGGGGAGTAAGAGAGGACTGGTGCTCCATCTCTGACAGCCAGGTTCTGGATCCTCTTTTGGAGAGTAGGGTTCCCCCTTCCCTGAGACTGCGCCCAGGCTGCCATGTCATCCCTCTCCCGACGGGCGTTCTCCAGAGCTTGCACCAGCTGCTGCATGGAAGAAGTCATGGCTTAGGCAAGATTTTAGGGAGCTCTGGGGAGAAAATGCAGAGGCGACTCATCTTTGTTCAACTTCATACCAAAGAGGACAAGTGTTCCTTGTCCACTCTAGAAAGGACAAGAGGGGACAGCAGACTGCCCACAGGTAGGGAGGCGCTGGCATGGTTTGCCTGGCGAGGCTGTGGGGTCTCCTGCATTAGAAGTTGCGTTCGCCGCGTGGGTTTACGTAGCACTGAGCCCGTGTGGGGCAGCAGTGTAGCCTGGCTCTCCCCGTGCCTTCTGCTGAGCTGCAGCGAGGACAGCGATGGCAGGACTGAGCCCGCGGGGACCGTGGGCTCACGCTTTGGTGTGAGGAGCCTTGTCTGGTCCTGATGCCGTGTCACGCCTCCCTTGCAGGTGACACACTGTTTGTGGCCGGTTGTGGGAAATTCTTCGAGGGAACCCCGGAGGAAATGTACAGAGCGCTGATCGAGGTTTTGGGCAGCTTGGACCCCAAAACGGTATGAACCTCTCCTTTTGTGCTAGTACGTTAACCGGCCAGAAACTACCACAGACATCAAAGAAACTGTCGTCCTAATAATGCTGTTGTTCAAAGAGAGAATTTCTCATGTGTTGAAGGAATGAGTGCTTACATCAGGAATTGTCTTTGATGCTGAATAGCTGGTGTCCTCTGGGAAGGAAACACCTACCCCAAATACGTTTGTGCTTTGTGGGGAAAGCTGCTTATTAAAACAAGGGCTGGAGGGCTGGGACGCCTGGGCTCTTTCATCAGGCTTGCTGTTAAACTGGCAGATAGTACTGGCCGATAACTCCTGGCACTTCTCCTGTGCGCGTCTCCAGTGGAGAGTGTCGTGTGTCCTGGAGGGTTGACTCTCTTGTTCGTGCTGTGCCATAACATTGATGATGGTACCCGGCACTCCACCTTTGTACCTTCGGAGTTACCCAGTGTCGCTTTTCCTTTCTCTTCCTAGAGAGTTTACTGCGGTCACGAATACACGATCAACAATCTCAAGTTTGCTCGACATGTTGAACCCAATAATGTCACTGTCCAGGAAAAGCTTGCTTGGGCCAAGGTAAGCTGGATCGTCCTGTCCCTAGGACTTGCTGGATGCTGTCATGGAGGCAGAGCCTCTCCGAGGAGGTAGAGGAGAGAGGACAGTGGTGGGGGGAAAGAGAGGCTGTGGGAAGGGAATTCAGAGCCAGGACCTGCAGTCCTGGGGAGCAGTGCTTTGGGGAACAGGGTTTGCGTGTGGCCCAGAGAAGATGGTTTGCTGTCTGGTGGAGATGTGACCCTCCCTGGAAACTTCTTGGTATAATTACAGGCTGATGTGTACGTCTGTCTGGGAGGGTCAGCTCTGTCCCGTGTCTCTCCCTGTGCACCTCAGTGCTTGTCTGTCTGGGTGTGTGTGTGGCCCTTGGCAAGGGCCTGGCCTGAGGAGCAGCTCAGGCCGTTAGGCGCAGCACTAACCCTGTGTCATTAATATACAGGACATTTCTTGTTCACCAAAACTTTCCTCGTCAAGCAGAAATCTCTCCCTTGTTACAGGCAAAGTATGACAGTGGTGAGCCGACCATACCCTCCACCATTGCAGAAGAGTTTACGTACAACCCCTTCATGCGAGTGAGGTATGGAGGAGATGTGGGTGTGGGAACAGTCCTTGTGTTTGGAGGGGGGATGTAGGAAGGAGGAGGTCTCCAAAAAAAGAGCCGTAAGCTCAGAATTACTCTCCTGCCTCGCACATTCCTGTTGTGATGCTTTCAAGACCCTCCTTAAACCACCTGCCTTCCAAGAACAAGCACAATAAAATGTACTTGCTGTCCTGGCAGAAGCTTGCTGCAGTGAAATTTGAAGGGTTGTGGTGAGCATCTCTGCCAGCGCTGAAGTCCCTGACTCAGGAGACAGATCAAGCTTTCTTGTGTAATTATGTTCCTTCATCAAGCAGAATTTGGCAGACGGGCGCGGCCAAAGATGCTGTTCAAGGCACAAGAGCGTTTGCAATTTCCTCTTGCCAATGAGCGTTTAAACCAAGGGAGCTGATAAGCCTGTGCCAAAGCCCCGAGTCTTTGATCTTTAAGTGCAGCATTTCCCCTTGATGCAGGTGGAACGTGATAGTAGTGACTTCATATATGAGATTTTACCTTGCAGTCTTTGCATTTGCTGTCCCCGGTGTTCCCTCCTGGCAGGGAGAAGACAGTTCAGCAGCACGCTGGAGAGACCGACCCCATCCGAACAATGGGGGCCATCAGGAAAGAGAAGGATAACTTCCGAGTCCCGAAGGACTGAGCACTCTGCCTGGATCACTTTAATGTCAGTTTAAGTGTAATTTAGACCATTCAGATGTTTTAGGAGTTGAACCTTCTGTTGTGGTTGAGACAGTCATATTTAGGTTTTTGTTTTGTTTTAATTAAGGAAAAAAAAAGCACTTTGCCCTTGTTGAGATGTTCTACAGCATATTTATATTATGATGAAGAATATTTATCCTTCTATTGCTGGCTCTCAAACTGTCACGCGTGTCACATGCAGATCATTTTACAAGTGTTGGGTCGTGGCTCAGAGTCTGGGGTGGGGAAGGGTCAAACCTTTTGGTCTAGGAAAAAGCTCTTGTTATTTTTGTAGGAGCCTGGTGTGAATGCAGACAGTGGGTCTGGGGCCCGAGATGTCTGCATTTAAAACAGAGACAAAATGCAGTAACTACCTTGCCAGCTGAAGATTTGAACTTTTCTTCCATGCTGCTACTTAAACAAACGCTTCTGAGTCTGTCGCTTCGGGCTCCACTAAAACCAGTTCTCGGTGACAGACCTGCTCTGCCGCCGCCCCTTCAGGGCTTAGTTTGGCTCTGGGCCTGGCTCTGGGAGCGGCACACGGGGACTGTCCACCTTTTCTCTTCTCTGCTCCTCTCTGACGTTCCCTGCCGTGGGCTGCAGTAACTTTTCCAGGCAGCATGCTGGCTTAGAGATTGCACTGTTGCTTATACCCTTTCACTCTTAACTTAAGCCTGTTCGCGTGTACCTGCTTACTGCTCTTACGTGTGATCTGTATGTGACTTGTATTAGTACCACACAAACGAAGGAGGGATTTGTCTGCTGGTTCAAAATCCTGAGAAGAAACCACTTACCTAGTGACTAACTGCGTGTCTAACAGCTGAGCAGCGATGAGACTCCTCCGACAGATGCCTTGCTGCTGCCCATAGCCAGAACAGCTGCTTTGTACCTTGCTGTGAGTAACGTGGCAAACGAGCGTTTATTAGCTGGGTGCTGTTCCCCAGCGAGAGCAGCCGTGCTGGTGAGCGCTGGCCGTAGCCGTGCTGGGCCTGGGAGGCTCCAGCTTACGGGCCGGAGGTACAGCAGACGCTGTGCGCTGCTGGGGCCGATCACCCACCCTGCAGCCTCTGCCTGGACTCTCCTCTCTGCTGGAAAGGCCACCGAGGTGACGTTATAAATGAGGTGAGGGTGTCCACGTATCGCCAGATTAAACAGGGCTCAGATCTCCGACCCCCTGAGAAACCACATTAGCGTGGCACGTTTCTTTTCCGTGGTTGGTCCATGGGGCTTAAAAGCCGTCTCTGTTCTCGGGCTAGCGTTGTATGAGCCCAGCCTGCAGCCAGCTTGAGAACTGCGGAGAGGGAACTTCCCCTCGGGCTGTTTTTCTGACGGGGAATAGCGTGTCGAACTTTGGGGGAAAATGAATCTAGATTGTCAGCGAGCGGGTCACCCCCTCCTGCGCTTTCCATCCTCCAGCTCGGTGTCTTTAAACAAAAGAGATGCGAGTGAAGGGTGGCAGGACCCAGCCTCGTGGGCTTGGCATCTGCGTCTTTAATGCATTTTCCTCCTAATCGTATTTTCTTCCTTGTTTCTTGGTCTCGGCTGCATACTGCAGACCTGCTCAAGTACAAGAGATTTTCAGACAAATGTGTTGCAGCTGAAACTAACAAAAGATTCAAACGATTTTGGTTCCGGTTTCTCCCCCTCTCCCCAGTTCACGTTGGTAAGTAACGCCACGATGGAGTCTGTAACCGCCTGAGCGTCACGGGTGTAACTTGGGTCTGCTGTTCCAACCAACGCGCTGAATGGCAGCGTGTGAGCGGGAGTCGGGGTAGCACCGTTTCTCTGTTTGCTTTCAAAAGGTAAATTTTATGTAGTTCGGAAAGAAAAGTGGTACCTAAAACTTCGCCGCCTCCTAACTTGAACGCTGTGCTGCTACGACGGAGCATGACTGTACTGTGTGACATGAGCAAATAAAGAGCAGCTGTGAACCGAGCATCGGTGGGGCGGTCTGGAAGGAGGGGGTTCTTTAACTCATGATTTTATTTTTTTTTTTTTGTACTAGCAATTGAAGTCAACCAACTGGAAGCATCTTTCTTACCCAGTCCTGGGGCGGGGGAAGCAGGTGGCATTTTGGGAACCTCTGAGGGCTTTATTCAAGGTCTTGGAGTCACAGCTCTGTTTTTCCTTTTTAAAGAACGGAGCGCGTTCGGCGCCTGTCCCCTCTTTGCTCAGGCAAGCGCCGTTCCCTCCTTCACGAGTGGCGTTCGGGGGACCACGCTCGGCCCTGGACCGGGGCTTGTGCCCGGCTGGGAAAGGAGCCGGGGCAGGGCTCTGCTCCCGCCTGCCCGGCACCTTGGGTGCTTTTTGGGCCGGAGCGGGTCGGAGGCTGTCCCTGGAGCTCCGACCTGCTGCGCCAGTGTCCGGGACTCGTCTGTACCATCCTGTGTCGCCGATGTTCCCGGCGCCTGGTGGGAGCCGGCACCCCAAAACCCTCCCAGGGATGGGAGAGCCTCCTCCCTCTCATTTTAGCACGCTGGCGGTGGGAGAGGC
>NW_008825253.1:543998-546161 GCF_000699105.1 Pygoscelis adeliae
CGTGCAACCCGGGACTTGCCCAAACCACCGTCCCCCGGCATGTCTGTGACCCGCTGAGCCCCGGGCGGGCGATGCCATGGGGCTTGGGGAGGTCCACGGGGGGGCTGGCTGCCCGTCAGGGCCAGGGCGACCCCACCGGGGGTCCTGACCCTCTCTCCCCACAGTTCGGGGCCATCCGGGTGAGGTGCCTCTTCACCCCCTGCCACACCTCGGGCCACATGTGCTACTTCATGTGGGAGGACGGCTCCCCGGACGCTCCGGCTCTCTTCTCAGGTATCCCACCCTGCTAACGTGCGCACCGTGGGTACCGGGGACACGGGGCATGCTGCCCGCGTGCTGCCTTTCCTCCCCACGCTCGGCGCTCATGGGGCGAATCCAGCGTGTGGAGGCTCCCACCCGGCACCCCGGCCCTGGGAGCGGGACCAGGGTCCCCTCCGGACCCAGACCCCTTTCCCCGCAGGTGACACCCTGTTTGTGGGAGGCTGCGGGAAGTTCTTCGAGGGAACGGCGGAGCAGATGTACGCCAACCTCACCCAAATCCTGGGGGCTTTGCCGAAGGAGACGGTGAGTGCCCTGCATCTCAACCCCAGCCTGGGGAGGGACCCCAAAATCAGGAGGGGGCCTGAGGCTGGCACCGCTCAGGAGGCAGCGCCCGTCCCCGGGGCTGGGGCTGCAGTGGGACCAGGATGGGTTGGACCCAGCACCGGGCGCACGTGTGACGCCGGGTGCTTCCCGCTGGCATTGCAGAAGGTGTTTTGCGGCCACGAATGTACCGTCCGAAACCTCAAGTTCGCCTTGAAAGTGGAACCGGAGAATGAAATGGTGAAGAAGAAACTCGCGTGGGCCAAAGTAAGTGGCTGTGCCCCTGCCGGGGTGGGGGCGGAGAGGGGTGTCGGATGCCGGCGGGCTTTTGGATATTTCTGGTTCCTCGGCAGCAGCGGGATGACGAGGACTTGCCCACGGTGCCCTCCACGCTGCAGGAGGAGTTCCTCTACAACCCCTTCCTGCGGGTCACGTAAGCAGCGCCGGTGCCTTGGGGGTGCGAAGGGCCCCGCCGTAGGTCAACCCTGGACCGAGCCGGGGGCGGGCAGGCCCCGGCTGGCTGCAGGTCCCGGCTGGCTGGTCCTGCCCCCAAACTCTGCTCCCCTTTTCCCTCCAGCGTCATCCCTTCTCGCGTGGCTTCACTAGCTGGTGGGGGATCCAAGTCCCGAGGGAGGGGAGGGTTGCCTGGATGCGGGGCCCTGCACTGCCCAGCACGGGGTACCCGCAGACAAGCCCTGTGCGCCCCAGCAGCCACCTGGCACGAGGATGTGACTCCCCCCGTTGTCTGTCCCGGCGCGCGCTGGGGTCCCAGCGGGGAGGTGGGTCTCCATCCCGTCCCCCGCGGTCACAGCAGAGCTGGTCTCCTTGCAGGGAGGAGCCCTTGCAGAAGTTCACGGGCAAGACGGACCCAGTGGAGGTGCTGAGGACCCTCCGCACCGAGAAGGATAACTTCAAGAAGCCCAAGGAGCGGCCCAATCCCCAGGCCATGCTCGCGTTTGACTGGGGACTTTTCAACCCCTTCCTTGAGAAGAAGTGAGCAGCCACGGTGGTGGCTGCCGAAACGCAGCATCCCCGTCGTGGTGGGGGCTTCCTCCTGGGCTGCGTCCGTCCGGCTCTGACTTGTTCCCGTGGGACTCGCAAGTTGGGAAGTGGTTTCTGTCTTTAACCTGCTTGTTTTGAGGCCGCTCTGCTTCGCTCCCTCCAGCGCCGTGCCCGGCTCCCCTGGCCCGCGGGAGCTTTGCTGAGTGTCTGGTCCCCAGGGGAAGGGAGCGCGTGGGTGCCTTCAGCGAGCTCAGGCAGCAGTTAAACCTGCAGGCTGCTGGGCTGCGGTTGCTGCTGGCAGAGGGTCAGGAGGTGGTTTGGAGGAGAAGACACCCACGCTCGCGACGTTCAGGTTGGTGGGTGCGGGAGCTGCCGCCCGTCCTGCAGCCCTTTGCCTGCGGGGAGCCAGGGGAAGAGCAGGGAAAAGGTGGGGGACGCTCAGGGGAGCGCGGCGCCGTCCCCCACGGACCAGCCGGCACCCAGCGGGCTGCAAGGCTCGCCTGCCTGGAGTCCTGCCGCGAGCTGGGCGCTGCGCCGCGCTTCCCGGGGTTCAGCCGGAGCCGAGCTTTGCAGCCCTGC
>NW_008825253.1:547069-562236 GCF_000699105.1 Pygoscelis adeliae
ACACGCGGACGTCTGGTTCCGTCTTCACCTCGGCGTGCAGAGTGTGCGTGACTGTGCCGGTGCTGCTGAGTTTACACCCGCTGTGCGTAGTTCAAAGGAAAGCACGGAGGAGCAGAGGCGTTGGGCCTGTAATCCCTTACCGTGTGTTGTCATTTTTAACAGCGTTGATGATAAACTTTACAGCTCCTAACACTGGAATAGTTGGCTTCAGGCTCTTTCACGTGCGGGCTGTGAACCGCATCCATTACCACTGAAGCCTGGTTTGTGGCCGTTTCTTCCCTTGCTAGAAACTAGACTGAGGTTTTCTTTTTTATTAAGTTGTAACGTTAGAATTTACTCTCCCCCCCAGGAGAGGAAGAATTAATCCTGCTGTGCAATTTGCTTCGGTACTATTGCCTCAAAGTGACTCAGTTTAAACGCAGCGGTACAGTTTGTAGACGTTACCTGGGCGTTCCTCTGGCAGTTTATTTGTATCGGGAGCAGAGATGGAGCCGTGTGTGTCCGGGGAGGGTTCCTGAACCGGCAGCGAGCCTGCTCGCGTTGATAGCAGCAGCACGCAGCTCAAAGGCGGGGAGAAGTCCAAGCTGTTCTTACTGCCACGGCAAGAACAGACACCCGGGAGCGTCTGTAGGAGCTGAGGTCTCGGGGTGTTCTGAGTGGAGGGTCCTTTGACGGCTTTAGCAGTGGGCGTGCTGGTAACTGGAGAAGAGACAAAACGTAGACCCCCAACTGTTTAATCTACAGCTAATTTAGCTTTATTTATTTGTGCACTTCTGGCCCGACGTGCGCGTTCTCGGCAGAAACAGAACGTGTTTCTTTTGCACTGATGTACAGAGTTCATGATCTCAGCACTTCAGCACAGCGGACTGACTTTGCGTCAGCAGTGGTAGCCCTTGCTGTAGATAAAAAATTGTATGGTTTAGCGTAACGCCGAGTGTTATAAATCTATGCGTGGAAAAGGACATTCACTGCAACTACCAACTTGCTTGTAAAATGGATAGGGTGGGGAGGGGGAAGCAGTGGGAGATTCTTGCCTTATGAACACTGTGAATTCGCTAATTGATCAGCAACACCTGAAAAATGTAAAGCTTTTAATTAAAAACATTAAAAAAAAGTCTTTGACACTGTTGGCTTGCTTTCAATACGGAGTGGAGGAGGCTTTGAGAAGGACACAGGCACGTACTGCCAGAGAAGCCGTTACAAGAGGCAGGTCAAGGTCTGACCGCTTTGCTTTTTGACAGCCCTAAGCTCAAGGTCTGCAGTAACCGGGTGAGGGTTATCTTTGAAGAGGGTCCGGGCAAGGTTTCAGTCTGGGCTAGATGCAGTAACCAGCTCCATCTGTTTGTATTTACTCTGAAGGAACAAAGCAATGCGGCAGCTTTGTTTTCAGTTTTCGTCCACTTAACTCTACTTTCTGCACAGTCCTTCTTCCTCACATAGCAGTAACTGGAAAAAGGAGAAATATTTAAGTGATTCAATAATGTGATTCTTAAGTTCGTATTCACTTGCAGCTGTCATAAGAAGAGATTCCGCATCTGCCAGCGTCCCTTCCCCTCGAGTTCAGGTACAACTGCAAATCCTCCCACTACTGCCTTCCCCTCCCCATATGCACTGTAACTCCAGGAAAGCTGATATTCGGATTAAACAGACCAAAACAGAGTTATTCATTCCGTAGTTTTTCTGTAAATAAGTCTGAAAACACCCATATGTAAAAATACAGATCGCAAGACAGGCACACGTCATCTCCAGTAACAAAAGACCAAATCTGTTTCACATCCATCTGCCTTCTGACAAGGCATCGTAATACGCTGCCTTAAACCAGATGTGGTTTTACTAACCTCTTGGATTGTTCTGGTAAACTACTTGTAATGATTACATCTCACAGCCGCCTTCTATTAACTTCTGTAAAGTAACACCTTTCAGAGACACCAAGGACTTTGTCCTTCGTTGGAAAGAAAGTCGGCAATAAATTCTTACTTGAAACACCGTAAAAAATTGTTTTCTCTGAGTTTAAGGCTACTATCCATCAGTGACCGGCTGTTGAGGATGGGGTAGATGTGGCAATTCTGTGACTCTCTCTGCTATATATTTAGGGAGAGAAAGAGAGATGTAATCGCCCACAGTTATAGACAACTGTTGAAATTAAAGGGGGGGGGGGGGAAATCACTGTAGCTTTTTCTTCTTCAACATTCATTCAAGTCACATTTCAGCAGGCAGTACAACAGCCCCAGAGAAGATGCTTCTCACGTGATCCCAGGCTGCTGGTACCCACCCCCTCCGACAGGGCAAAGCTACTGCAGCTGGACCTCAAGGGCACCCCGTCAGGGGCAGTGAAATGGAAAAACAGAGCCCAAGGTCTAACGAGACCATTTATAACTAAAGGAGGATGTCCCGACAGAGACACCCATGAAACTCAGTGCTGTGAAAATACAGCAAGGCCTGGACGAGTAATACTGTCACGTAGCATAAAGCTCATCTCGGTGAGGCTACAGTCTACTGCAAGCCAAATCCTTCAGTGCCTTAAATCCATCAGTTCTGGCAGGCATAGGGTTGTAAAGGGAGTGCAGCTTTAGTCCTTAAAGACTGCCTAGAGGCTAGGATGCATTACTGCTTCTTTTGACATGTGTTTTAAGTCAGCGTTTGGTTTTTATTCACATCGCTTCAATAATTATAAAGCTGTAGGAATTAATACCGCCTGCCTATGTGCACATTACCTTCTCATCCCTAACGAGAGTCAGAAATTGCAAACTCCCAGTGATAGCACAGAACTTCAGCTGTCTTTTGAGAATCTTAAATATAACTGAGTTAAAAAGGCACCGAGTATCTGCATCTGGGCTTCGCAGCGTCAGTCTTCACCATTTGATGTTAAATCCAGTGCTTGTTTTCTCCACCGCGTGGTACTCTGTGTGCAAAGCTTTTGCAGCCTTTTCTGACTCCATGCCACCCAGCCACTGCTCATACAGTTCATTTACAGCCGGGGTCTCCTCTGGAATTTCAGTCTTGAGAGACTCATACAACCTCTCGACTTGCTGAAGCTGGTCCTTGCTGGATTCACCATCTGGTTTGATCTGACCACCTCCATTTAAACAGCCTATGTGCAACAAAGTGAGAAAACGTCACTGAGTTTAGGAAGCACTTCAGCTTTATCAGAAAAAAAAAAAACCAAACCAGCCCCAACTACAGTTAATTTACTCTGCACCTGCAAACAGTTACAGAAATGAAAACACCATTATAATCGTGGTTTACTCCCCAGTTACTTAAGAGCAGCAGGGCAGGCCGCAGCCCTAGAAGGGAGATGGTTGGCCTGGTGTGCCCCGCTGCTAATTCAGCCTGCAGCCACCTGCGGGAGAGGGCTGCCGAGGCAGGCCGGGACGCGCCAGGGAGACAGAGGTTAAGAAGGAGGCGGCAGCTCTGGCTCTCATCTTGTGCCTCCAGAAAAGGGGCCAGAACACAATCCAGGTGAGAGCAGCCTTGGGAGTCTCAACTGAAGGTAAAATAAACATCCCTGGGATACGTTCTGGGTTTGCTGTTGGGGTGGAGGTGCACTGTGAGTTGAGCTACGCAGCGTGTGGTTGCCCGAAGCAGCGTCCTGGTGCCGAGCAGCCTTCTGGGCTGGGAGTTCCTCAGACCCTCGGGGAGAAAGCAGTCGCCCAGAGTACCAAGAGGGGCAGCTCAGCATCACTTCAGGCTGGGCTCGAGCTGCCTGTGCTCTCTGCTAGCAGATTGAAAAAGAACCAGGAGGGAGAAAAAGGAGGACTTGCACAAAGTGGAAAAGGGAATAAAATAGGTAGAAGGATACTTTCTTCACCAGCCATAGCAAGCATTCTCTAAAAGCATAATGGTCAATTTTGTGTGATTTTAGAGGAAGAATCTCCTCATGTACCAAAGAGCTTAGAAAACCAGGAGGTCCTCCTTAAAAGCCCTAGTTGTGCAAATTTTGGGCAATGGGATTTAACTGTAATTACTTAAATCCTGAAGAATTACTAGTTTCTAGGTAGGAAAATACACACACAAACAACTTTGAAATTCTGATGCTGTGACTATCACAACTCAAGAGTTTGAAGGCTTTGCCACAATATTCAGGATGTGAGAAATTGCCTATTGTTCTTATATTTTAATTATAGTTTCGTATAGCTTCTTACAGCTACGGATTGTAACAGTGAAATCCCTGTGCAGTCTTACCTGATGGGCAGGCCATGACTTCAACGTAGTGATAGGGCAATTTCCCTCGTTTCAGCTTTTGCACTAAGTTTTGTATGTTTCGAAACCCATATGCCAAAGCAAACTGGAGCAGCACTGCTCCATCCTTCTCCAGTGTCACCTCCTGGAAGTCCTTGTTTCTGAGGAACAAGAGCAGAGAAAACGTCTTATCCAAATTAACTTCTATTTTAAACTTCAAAGAGCCCTGTGCTAGAACCAAGTTCTTTGTGAAATCTTATTCAAGAAAGCTGTCCTAGTTCTTTGCCACCCAAACAAAACAGATGAAGGAACCAGCTTACAGCTCCTTTTGCAGTCTTGCTTGAGGACCTGCCACCTGAACGGAGTTTGCTGAAGAACACCTGCGTTGAATAAATCCTTAAAAGCTAAGCAAATGGAGCCTAAACAAAAGTTTCATTGCAATAGGCCTTCTGAGTTGGCTTTGGCCAGCTTATACATTAGTGAGGCCACTGAGGAAACTCTTAAATTGTAGTGGGCCATAAAGCCAGGGAGCAAACCATTACTGAAGGCTTCCAGACTCCTAAGGTTTCCTAGCGGAAACACCCATTCCTGATGAAAGAGTAAGTAAATTGATTTTTATCAAGTATTTCATATTGAGACTCAGGGGTACTGTTTCTTCTGCTTCCTCGACCAGAGAATCCTAAATGTAAATATTGCTAATCAGGGATATAATTAATTACAAATGGTACATTAATATTATAACTGGGAAGCTAGAAGGAATCTCAGCCGAATGAGCCTCCATGCCCAAACTCAAGTGACTTGTTTTCTGTCTCACTGCAGCATAGTTAAAACAGAGCCCCGAAGCCCCAACACAAGACTACTTTCTGTTCTGTGCTAGCTAGACTAGGAACAAACCGACTTTATCGGTCTGACTGCAGGTGAGGAAGCTCAGATCCACGCGAGCTCTGTCTTCTAAGCTACTCTGAAAAATTGTCTGCAACTTGATACTGGGAAAATCCATCAGGCCAGAATAAAGTGTGTGGGTGGTGAAGGGGCTAGAAGTCTCCAAGGGAAAGGCTGTGTGGAGCGCTGGCTGATTTATTGCTCAGCAACTGTGGGAGTGAGAAGCCAATTCCCATGCCTTGAAGTAAAATGTTTAACATTGCAAAGAAAGTTTCAGCCCATCAGCAAGATAACAGCATGAACAGAATGCAATAAAAATAGAGCTTTCTGTAGGACTTTAAACTCCTTACTTTAAAGGTTTGTACTGAATTGTATCTACTTGAATTCCGAAGAGTTCCTTGGCTGCGTACTTGTATATGTGCTCCAAATAGCCACCAGAACCACCTCCAGAGTGGCTAGTGAGCTCCTCTTGTGCAGCACCACTAAACCTGGGGGAAAGGAAGAAAGAAGCAGTTTTAGGGGAATCTTTGATAAAACAGAACAGCCAGCACGAATGCAAAGGTCCAGGGGACTCAAAAGCAACAGAACAAGCCACAGATGAGCTCCCTTTGAGCTCCTAGCTTTTCCCTTTCTCCTGGGAACCAACTATTTATAGCTTCAGAGCCCAGCAGATTTAACCCTGTGCTGCCTAGCATCCTTTGGGTCAAGCTCAGTGGAAATACCGTCACATGCCACAACAAGGCCTGACCCACGCACTGCCAACTTAATCTTCACGTATCAAAAATACGTTAGAGTTACAAGGGCAATTACCTGACACGCATATTTTGTTAGCTCCCTGTTTAATACCTCTACAAACGTCCTGGGTTACACTTAGAAATGGGAGGAGGGAAATAATGAAGCAACGGTGGTATGGGTCTGTGCAACCGATGCTCCTCTTGGAGAACACAACCTAGCAGAAGTCCTGTCCCAGTCAAGGGACATCTCACCAGTGCTAAAGCTTTTCTGCAACATCAACAAAAGCAGAGTTCATTATTGAAAGCTCTAGTTCCGTGTTACAACACTTTTTTTTTTAAACCAGCTACTTTAGATGTGGTTGCTGGGATGTGAGAGAACACTTCTGGGAGGTATCAGTGCTATGATCACAAGCACAGGGAGATGAAATCCGTGTTGCTGTGGTTTCATGTGCTTAAAAGTTACGTAACAAAGGTGAACAAACCGAACGACGCCAGGACGTTTGCTCCATACGCGGCTGTCCTCAGCGGGATCCTGGTTCAAGTTCAACACATTTTTGGTGTTGAACAACTACGTTAACCTAAGTTCTGTAATTCTAGTTCTGCACAAATAATTCCATCTCACTGACATGCCAAAACATAACCAACTATTCAGAGGTCAAGATAATGTTTCTTGGGAATAGCTCACCAGATGGAAGCCACAACAATAGCTTTTGTTATGAGAGAATAACAAGATGAGGGATCTGCTTATAAGCACTCATCAGGCAGTGACACTTGCGTTCTCCTACTAACAGCTGCAGAAGGGAAAACACTTGAATTCGGGCCAGTTTCAAGTCAAGTCGAAGATGTTGCCTCTTGCAGATAAAAACCTTAGCTTTGGAAGAACTGCAGAAGGCAACACTTTAGCCTGCAATCACCCTCAGAAACTATTTTTAATTTGATCTTGTTTACAGGAACTGAGCTGCATTAACAAAATGTTTCAGTGTGTCTGGCCTCACGTACTGCTACTCTCTTAAAATGAGGCTGCCAGTAAGCTTCAGTGCTGGCCTGGAGCAAATGGTTATACCGGCAAAAGTCCTGGGATTTCTGGCGCTTTATCTCATTTTTGCTGCCAAATGAATAACCTCTTAATGGGCTTTTCCACGTGCTGGAGGATAAAGCAGAACAACAGCCATTGGGCTGCTTATGTCAACGCTCCAAGTTCTGAGGAATCCGTGCTGTTTGTAACCAGTCAATTTACTGAGTATGTTAAAGCTAGCGAAAGGTTATAGAGGCACTTTATCACCACAAGCATGAGGCCCAGTGCTCAGAATGTACTCCTAAGAAGTTGGCCAGAGATTTTTATCAAGTAATTAGACATTCACTTCTATGTTATAACTGACACTTCCATAATGTCGTTTCCTAAGGGAACCCAAACACTTCAGAATCTTTTTTTCTTCTAATTTTCTATTAATTTCTATTCTAAAGAAAATACTTCTATTTTCTTTCTAATTTTCTGTTAGTGGTGTAACAATAAAGCAAGTAGAACAGAAGTACTCGTTTACATGGGCAACTTTTGAAGTTGTACTTTTGGGACTGAACCATGCAGACATTTATTTAGCTGAGGATACTTTTCTTGATGAAAGCAATCTGTGCATACGCTATGTCAGAAAAAGACACTTAATCCTGGAAAAAGTGTGCATAAATAGATCTGTGCTAGTGAATGTATTATGTGAAACCTATACCTACCGAGCCACTGAAATGGAGCAGAAGGAAACCGAGGCTCTGGGCATGCATGTTATTTTAAAACTCTTTTTTAAAATTAAGTATCCCTTACAGGAAAGGCATTGGACAGCAATAGACCATCTCTATCTCACGTTCTCCTTCTTTACAGAAGCAGAGAAGTGACCAATGTTTAAAACAATTAAAACTAATCTAGGAAACAGCTGCATGTAAGGACACTTCCCTTCATAGCTCTGTGAGCAAACATGTGCTGAAGAGACAATTCTTGAGCAAAGGCTGCTAATGGCACTTGGTTGTACTAGAAAGACTTGAAGCCTGTTTAGAAATAAACCACATTTCAAAACAAGAGTGTCACATCTGCAAGGGGTACAGCAGAAAACAGACTAGCGTCGCATTCTAATCACGTGCTAGATGCTGCCTATTTGGGGTATCAAAATCTCTCCTAAAAACTGAAGAGAGCCTGAGCAGAAAATTTTTTAGTCATATACTTAATCATTTTTTATAATTCTTAAAGGCTGCCACACACGTAGCCTTTCTGTTTATTCACATGCAAAGTGCTACAAAGACATTTCTTTTAAACTGAAGAAGAGAATGCTTTGGTTTAGCGTTCGGTGCGGAACCACCATTGCATGTCAATTTAGACGAGTCAAATGTGATTTTAATGTTTCCGTAGTCACTTAGATCTCTGTGCAGTTGTCACTTAACCAGATGTTACTTTTCAGTTGAAGCAACTAAAATCTCATCTGGTTTGCACATGTTTTAGGTCTCATTTTTTTACAAATAAAGACTCCCAGAGATTAGCTGAGTGACCTAAATATTCCTTATTTACGCTTTAATTCTGGAATCCTTACAGTAGCTCTGACAACTAGGAACAGATACAAGCAAAGTGAGTACTGTGCAGTAACAGGCTTTCTTTTAGCAAACTCTTTTATCACTGATCTAGATTCTTTCACTTTTCAAAGTTTGCAGGTCGATTTTTGCGGGATTCCACCAGCTATACTGTGAGTAACAGTAATTGAAGTAAATGACTGTCATGCAATTTGTACTTCTCTGCACAATTATTTTGCCATTATAGTCTTACTGAGCTAATTCTAGCAATCCTGCGGGTTTACGGTGAGAGCTACTAATCCTTGGACTACTAAAATCTAGAACAAATAGTTACAGATTCTCCAAAAGCGGAAATTCATCATATTCTGTAGATTAAATTTTTTAATGCACAATCGTACCGATTCAAGTGACACAAGAAAACAAATCAAATGCAAACACATGCAGCCTTGTGTAGAACAGTAGTGGAAAGGCAAATTCTGTTGAAGAACTCTATAAATACTGGATGAAAAAGAACATGACTGAAGATGCAAATGAGATTTTGTTCTTACACGGTATCCAAAGGAGCAGGATCTACATCTGATAGAGATACTCCTTCTTGTTCCAACAACTTTAGCACTTCTCCTAAAACAGAACCGCAGATATAAAAAGTTATTTTGGGGATAAAGGAAAACAAAATGCACAGATAAGTACATAAGACTGCATCTGCAATCTTTACCAGGACATGATTTGCATTATTAAAATGTAATTATACAGCAATATCCATATACTACATCCTCTAACAGAGACAAAGGGTTATTAAAACTGGGCAACGCCTTGCTCTGAGGCTTACAGAAATTAGCTGGACTACCTCTGGCTCTGCTTACCTGTGGTGATTACACAGTCCACATCACGCGTTTGGTACTCTTGGTTGAAAAAGTCTGGCCTTGAAGCCTCTAGCTTTTTGTCATAACAGGGCATTACTGTCACATGGTATATCTGGTCAGGCGTTAAGTGCTGGAAGAAAGACAAAGCGGCGCAGTTGGATTGGCCAATATCAAACCTATCTTGAGAGAGATGTTTTCCAGGTAAAAATGAGAATGATGAAACTAATGCCACCATGCCTCTGGAAACACTCTCCACTATTACTGAACTTTTTTATATAGATATATATGTATGTACACACACACACACTTACATATACACTAAATTATTTCTCTCACAGAACCCGATTTTAGTTTGTAGCAAGTGTCAGCAGTATGGTCTTTTACAGGTTTCCCCCAGCTTCTTTTGCTAGTGCAGATGATCCAAACAAAGTCAGTCAGTGAAATCCTAATTGTGCAGTTAGAATATGCTTCCTCCACGCTACTGAAACCCCAGCCCCTGCATCAGCAACTAAGAAATGATCAGGCGTCAGACAAAAACCTCACGACCATCCAAGAAATAAGTACAGGCCAAGGAAACAAGTCATTGACTCAAGGCCATTGTTTCAGTATCTTGTGCCAAATATTCTTAGTAGCTGCCAAGTTTTCTAACAAGTATGCAGATGTCAGCATTTACTTAATGCAAGTGTTAAACCACTGCTCATTAATGGACAATAAATCATAAAATCAGAAGTGGTGCTTAAGTTTCTTACTGGACAAATCTAGGCTATAAGTACAACTCTAGTCTTTAAATATCAAATTTACATTTGGAAAGATTCCAAAGGTTAAAGACTGAGAACAGAACTAAGTCAAACTGAAACAGAACATTAAGTTGGGAACGAGCAAGTAATTTTTAGACAAGACATGATCTGCACGTATGCACTGACTGAAGTTTTGTCTCAGGATAATTTATTTTAAGTTATTCACCAACTTTAAACAACATGAAAATACCACACACAGACACGATGGGAGCAAAAGGACACTGAAAAATAAGTTTCTCTAGCCTTCCCAAATAACACACAGAGGTTTTAAGTAGTCCATGCAGCATGAGCTTAGTGCCACTGCCCTAGTTGCTAACTTCTCATTAGATAAAACCGAAGTGAGAAAGATGCTGCCTTTGCTGGCTTCTGCAAGATAATTTTTACCTTTAAACTCTAATGTATAACATGTAGCAAAATAAAAATATATCAGCTTAAAGTGTTCCATTTTAGCAGTTTGCCATTAAGCACAGTATACTTCAGACCCTTACCTGCTGTTCTGCAAAATGGTCCTTGACCAAGGAGCCCATGACCTGCTGGGGAGACTTGGTGGTACTGATATAAGGAATGATGAAACTGCCGTGGGTTTTCTCTGCATAGCAGATCCAACCTATAAAAGTGTAATTAGCAAATTAAATTAAAAATAACAAGCACCCCTTCACCCTGCTCACCCTCCCCCCCAACCCCAGGCTTAGTACCCATTAACAACCATTTTCAGCCTCACTTCAGCACAAAAAGCGAAGGAAGTGTAACACAGGATTCATTTTAGAGAGCTCATTAGGTAATTTTACAGCTCATTACTGCTATTAACACCAAGATCTCTTTGTATTGTGAAGAGAGTAATCCTCTAAGTAAATTTATCCATTTAAACTTTTCTGACTAGCTTTCTGAATTTTTGTTCTAGTGTACTCAGTATGCCATTTTATTATTTCCATAACTAATCTAATACCATACCTGGACAGGCAGAAGCTAGCATTGGCAAAGCCTTTTTGTCTTCAGATTGCTTTCGAAAGCGTTTTACAAACTCTTGTTGGCTCTCCAATAGGCTGAAGTTTCTTGAGAAAGTTGTATCAAATACATAGTGCACACCTAGGCAGTACAGCATCTGTGTTAAAATTCACAAGAAAGATGCGGCAAACTACAACAAAAAGCCTCCACTCAAACCAGACTGAAACTTATTTAGGTCTTATTTACAGGTATCAATCTCTGCAGTTGAGAGTGAACCTTTTTCCCTAGCACGTCAGCACAATTAAGATGAGCAAAAGTGACAGGAGGACTGCAAATCATTTAAAGTTCCTTCCTTCCATCACTCCAAGTTTATTTTGCGACTGAAGTTGTAGACAGTTTGCATTTTACCTAATGCCAGTTACGAAACATTATGAGTCTGCGGGGAGGTTAAATCACATCAACCTTGTGCGCTCATAACAGTTATGCTTAACATACACCCCAGCAGTCCCCTCTGTGACTAACAGAACGCAATACCACACTTGCCTAAACTCTTTAAGAATGAGGTCAACTTCTTCGCTGTTTCCAGAACATCCATTTTACATCTTGCAGCTAGTGAAGCTCTGGATTGTGGCGAAACAGAAACCACCACCAATTTCTGTTCATTGGGAGCCGCAGTCTTTGAAAAAACCAAACAAACACCACTGTTCAGACAGTATTAATACGGCACATGCATTACTTTCAGCACGCTAGAACATCAGAAAGTATCTCTCAGCTTAACTCTGAAGTCAGTAACTTACTACGTTAAAGGTCCTTTCCAAATCCATTACTTTTTAAAAATCGGAAAAAACACAACAGTGCACGGAGAATGTCCTCAGATCCTTCAGATCACCGAAACTAGTTTTTATGTGCACTGTTTCCACGCACGCTTCTGCAGATGCATCATACCAATCTATTAAGTCTTTCAAACTCTGCAGCCTACCTAGCCATGACTTGTCACCTACCTTGTTAAAAGTTAGCATTTTGCAGAGCTCTTCGTGGCTCTGTTGAGTGATTAAAACACTCTCTGCTGATGTAATGCAGCCACTACACGCTAAACAGTCATTCAGAGTAATTTTAGCCTTTTCCAGTTTTTGTGCTCCTCCATCCTAGAAAGAAACAGATTAGACTCAGTTCTGATCACAGTGTAGAATTAGGTAGCAGTTTTCCCACCTTTACTATATTTAGTAACAAAGATGTTGCCCTTTTTATGCTCTTGGTTTATCGTCAAAAGAAAGTATCTTTTATTTTTAGTAAGATGAGGAGGAAGACAAGTATCTTTGAAGTTTGCTGTTTTTAAAAGGATTATTTGGCACACAGATGCAAATATGCTGAGGAACTTCGGGAAAATTTTAGCAAGACCAAGAACATTCATCAAACACAGAACAGCTGTTTAGGCCCCAATTACTTGTGCTATCTCATGGGCCGATATTGCTCCAAAACATGGAAATTATACTTTCCCAGAAAGAAATAGGGTCTGTGTTGCTTGTTTTTTCAACTTGGGGGTGGCTGAAGACTGGGTTAGCATGGCTAACATGCTACAGATTGCAGCTGCTCTTTCAACCACAAAACTGTAGACCACAGGGATCCCAAGCCTTTAAGCACCAGTGTCCAGTGTGCACTGAATATTATGCTGGCGAAAGCACGCCAGCTTTGTCACCCCTGTCAGATGCTGCTGGTGTTATTGAATAGTACTGGACTGTTTCCTCACAGGAACCTGAATTTCACTCCTTCTAAACAGACTGTGTAACCAGACTACAAGCTCGCTAGCATTTTTAATTGATACTGAGTGTTCTGCAATCTTTCTGTGTGCAAAACTTACATGGACACTGATGGGAGAACTGTATGGCAGCATATCAAAGTCAGTGTGTGGCTTGCCACTGGAAGGAAGTATTTTTCATAATATTTGACCTGAATAAGTCAGTTTTCCCACGAGACTCTCCTCTTAAACTTCACTTCTCAATAAAGTCAGAAACAGACCGAGCAATTAGGTACTACTAAATTAAAATTTTAAAATAAGAAACCAGACTTCTTTGGAAGTGCTGTATCCCCCTTTTTTAAGTCAAAAGGTCATCATCTGCTTAAAGTGAAAAGTACCGTTTCTAGATGAATTCCCAGCTTGGTTAACTAAGAAATGCTAACCTTTTCTGTGTAAAGAGGAAAATAATTCTCCGAAACTGGGCATTAATTTTGTAAGCAGGAGGCTTATGAATGCTGCAGGCTATTTAAGAAATAATTTGAAATATTATTAAAAAAATCAGAGCAAAATTTAAGAGTATCTATTTGAAACTCTTTACGAGTGACCTCTCCTGCTGTATGACATAATGCAATAAAAAAAGAAATTGTCTCAAATAATCTACGAATTGCTAATACTTAAGTACTGAGGGCAAAACAGACTTCTCAGCTTATCTGCTCTTATACTGAAAATCATCACTAATTAATGTCAGTGTTTCAGAGCATAAAAGATTGACACAAAATCAGAATTACTGCTTATAAAACCAGATAAGTAAAAACTTGGACTTTGGAAAAAAGATACGAGAATGCTGACAGCAATAGTGACACTTTTCTAACATCTTGGTCCGCTCTGAGGCATTAAATAGCTGTGGACTATTCAAACACTTAACAATACACCCACGTTTTCTGGATATTTTACACAATAATGAAGAAAAATCACACATACCTGATTGATCTGAAAATAGCTTCCATCTGCTTCAATTCTGATCTTAGCTGCTGCTTTTCCGGGCTTTTTTTCCACTTTTACAGGTTTGATACATTCCTGAAAGAGAAATAAAGCCCGAAAGTGAGGAGATGAGGTAGATTTAATAGAAACTAGAATGATCAAACCCAAACACTAGTTCTAGAGTGAGTGCCGCTTACTCTCCCTTAAGCTATGCTGGATTTACTTACAGCGTCTATAACCACCAAGGGAAAACGTAAAAGCACGAACTGCTTACCCCTTTTTTACAGAAGGAACACTTTTCCAGCATCATACCAAAAACAGAGGACAATTTTGCTGTTCTTTCTGAAGAACACAGCCGTGTTTTATGGCGCCTTGAAAAGCACAGAGGCTTGCCTGCACAGCCCTCCTCTCTAAAATCTTACAGATGATCGTGCATTCTTCATTGCAAATTTTAACCGATGGAGGCGTGGTCACTACAGTCAACATGTGGCTAGTGCCAATGAAGTTTCATTTAATGTCGAAAGGACTCTGACGACCTCAGATGGACTGCTTCCAGTTTTCTGTATTGTTCTGTGATGAAGTCTCAAGGGTGTTTTTGCATTTTGTGCCATTTTTATTGTTTAGGCACCTTATGACTCCTTGTCCTACTTCTACAGCTATTTTTCTCTTCGCCTTTTGCCACCCTTGCTCTGCCAACATTTTCCGTCCCCCCCCTCCCCAAATTAATCCAGCTTTACTACATTTTGCAAGATTCGGAGACTAGCAGAACAAGTCATTACGATTTTTCAGTTATGCTCACTGAATAAAACAACCATCTCTACTTCAAACAGAAAAGCGCGTCGCGTTATTTACATGAAAGACTTCACTAGGCAACCCAAGTACTGCAAGGAGAGCTAAGGGGGTTTGCTATGCCCCATTCCACTGCTCTCATTTCAGGATAGCTTTTCTGCTGTACTTGTCAGCAAATATGTCCAGGATTACTGTTTTGTACTTTTGCTAGTGCTTGAAGACTCCAAAAGGAGTAGTCTTGACCCGTCCTTGCTGCTCACTCCCACCTCTCTGCCACCCGCTCCTGTACACTGGCATGAGCGTCTGTGCGGTTGAGTAGTGTGCAAGGAAACTTGTTTAGGCTTAAGCTTTTTTTTTGGGGGGGGATGTAGGTTAACACTTAATAGGGCAGTTTCCAGATTGGGGTGGGAATGACCGACTGGCTGCTGGGCCAAGATTTCTCTCTTTAGCTGCTTGCAGAGGCTTGCACCGATCAGCGTTGCTGCCCTCTCTGCTCCCTGCGCACTGCCTGGAGGAGACACCGAGGGATCTCCGTGTTTTTTGCCTTCCACCTTTTTATTTAACAGCACCCGAAGGACGTCCGAAAGGCAGCCGGCCTCGGCCCCTTTGCCCCCGTGCGCGCTGGGGCGCCTCCCTCACGCTGCCAGGCCGAGGGGCCCTGCCCAAGCCGAGAGCTGTCTTCCACCTCCCCTCGGCGCCATCTTCTCACCCTCCC
>NW_008825253.1:562597-590115 GCF_000699105.1 Pygoscelis adeliae
GCGGAGAGGAGGGGAGGCCATGATGGCGGGCGAGGTGGCTGAGGCAGGGCGAGTCTACTGCTGAAAGGGCAGGGCACCCCGCAGGCAGCTTGCCTGCAGGGCATTTGTTGATTTATAGGCTACGGTGGAAGGTGTATTAGGCTGAGGTAAGATGTAGGCACGGTAGAGAGCGACGTATCATGGCCCTTGGCCTTATAAACAGTGTGAGGCCTGCGCTGGGTTTCTTCACATTCTTGCAGAAAGTAAATCCTCAAAACCCTCGGGCTTGTGGGGGTGGCTTGGATACCCGTCACCCTTCTTGGGACTGCTCTCCCACCAGGGTGGCAGCTGGTGAGGTTCCCGCCCACGTGGCGTAGGGATTTGAAGCTGTAAATCCTCCCTGAACAGCTTGCTGTGTTCATGCAAATGCATGATGTTTTGTGTGTTAGAGGTTCGAAGCTCTGTGTCAGAAATGATTAGTTCTTTGAAGGAAACAACTTTATTTGCATGAGAAGCAGTGGAGAAAGCGGTGTAACAATTTTTCAAGGTTGCTGGTAAGGCTGTAATGCTGTCAGGTTGAGAACTTGGCATCTTTTTTGCTGACCCTGCTTGGAGATTTCCCTATGTCAGTGGTGTTTCAAGGAAAGCCTTGCAAATTGGGGCTCTTACAGGATGCAACCTAGTGCATATTAACAGGAGCTTTATTTAACAAAAAAATATCTTTGCACTGTTTGTAGAAGTACCCTGAGGTACCTAGATGGAAAGTGCTAAGTGCAGTGTGCTGTTAATAAGCAGAGCTGCGTGTCATTTCCAGGCATAGCTGTAGGCAGAATGCAAGGAGAAACGGATAGTGTCTAGGGCCTGATCCTGAAAGCACTGTTGGGTTTTGTCCTTGCAGCCTCAAAAGCTCTGGTTGAGGTGTGAAGATAGGGCTCCAGACAACATACCTTACCACCAAATGCACCAGGCTGTAGATTTCTGTATGACACTAACATGCTGCAATTGCACCTCTAGATTATTAAGAAGCGATGAGCTCTGAAAAAAGTAAACACCCTTGTTGATTGAAGCGTGGTGTAGATTTCTCTGTTCCAGTATACCTTATCATTTAGGGGTAGGATACGATCTTACAAAGCAGTGTTTAGTAGCCAGAGGGGGAGAACACAGTAAAAAATCTGAAATGTGTGGTTTTTCGTATATGTGGTTGCTCTTCCGGTTACAGGAGGTGCTGAAATAAATATTAAGGCACCTAATCAGTTCGGAATCCACAGAGGTTGTCCACAGAGACAATGATCTGTTCAAGGGTCTGGAATAACTGTTCCACCTCCTGATAGCTTTCCCATAAGCCCATTTGGAAATGTTTTACTAGTGGAGTAGACTCCCAAGGGAAGGAGTGAAAGTCATCTGCGAAGTCGGTTACAATTAGGTTGTGCAAAGCGCTGGGGAACATGCTGTGTGCAACAGTCCTGCTGCTCCCTCACAGCGAACTAAGCGTGACCCAGTGTGACTTTCCAATTGACCCTACGTGCGGTATTCTGTGCAGTGATACTGAGCGTACAGCAGAGTGTATGCCAGGAGATCCCACTGCAAAATCTGGCACATCCTGTCTTTTCTGTGATAAGCTATTAGTTTCTATACAGTGGGAGAGAGTCTGCCGTTAGGCAGACAAGGAATAACCTTTTTGTATACTTTTTCTATGCAGATATAAGCCTTTCGGAATTCGTTTGCATTCTAAACAAATATAAGGGTGTCAGTACTAGGGAAAACTTGATGGTAACTCCTAAGTCCTCTTTCACTCACCTGCTGATGGCGGTTGTGAATATCCTGCTTCAAGGTGGAACCCAAAATCGGGTCCCAGCAAATCTGTCAGGCTCTGAGCACTTAGTTCCTACACAGGAAAAATAATAGTACAAGAATTAGGTACATTCATACAAAATTATGTGGAGTTGCTCATTCAGTAGTTGCATAATAGAGACTTTTAAGCCGTACAGCAGCGCTTGGATCGTGTTAGCTGTTCCCAGGCAAAGTGCAGGTGGGATTGTGCAAGAACCTGGCCCTGCTCTATACAGAGATGGTGGTGTCTCCAAGGCAGAGCTAGCAGCAGTGCTCAATTTTACTATGTGTTATGTTCATTTTTCCTGGATTAAGGCCTATGAATGTATTAGTGACCATGATGGGGTAGTAGGGGGCAAATGTGATGACATCTTGGGCTGTGATTTGGCCTTTGTGTAGGAAATCTTAATTCCTCTGAAGCCCAGTACAACATGTCGTTACCAAGAATGAACTATGGCATTGCTGATCACTCTGTACAGACTTTCAGCCCAATACCTTAAATTTGGCATTGAAGCAAACAAGATCTTGCATGGAGGATTGTTCTATGAATTTCCCAAGATTTATGTCAATCCAGTTTCTCATTCCTCTTTGGGTGTCGCAGGCAATCCCTAGAAAGAGGGAGAAAATTACAGGTCTATTGGCAAGGCAGTGTTACAAACTAAGACAACCTATGTCCTTTCAGGGCAGCCGTGATGATGCTAATGAAAGGCACAGAAGTAGGACACCATTCCTGTGGGCATTGATTGTTTTAGTTCATTTGTTGAATTAAGAGGCTATATCGGAGCCAGTTCTAACTCTGGGAAATGTCCCCATGCAGTGCAAGTAGGACCCACAGACAGGACCAGCTCCAAGGAGGCTTTAAATCAAGTCTGGACGTGCTCTATTCTGCCTCGGTGAAGTCGGCTCCAGCCACATGGACAGCTGAGTGAAGGTAGGAACCCACGACTGATATTTTGTAGCCTGGAAACAAACTTTGTGGTCACTCTCTATCCTCTGGACTTTAGAATTAGTCTACTACTTTGGTGCTGTTACCTGTTGAATGTGATTGTTGACTCAGGTAGGTTTTAATGTAGCTGTTATATATGTCGATTTTGTTGGAAGGTGAAAGGGACTCATAAGCGATGTTGAATCCTTTGACTCTGGGAAATAAAAGAAGACATTTTCAGAAAGGAGCTGCATTTGTGTGGAGTTTTAAGGAAGTTTACCCATTGTTTCCAACCTTCTGGGTGGTGCCTGAGCCTGTCACATCTCTTAATTGGGCTTCACAGAAGAGGCTTTTGAATATTTCCATTTATATGAACAGAAAAATGTTTTGGAATATGTGGGATTTGCTCACAGCTTTCCAATAGGGACAAGCAGATTAAGTGACCTGGAAGATCTCTATGCAATTCCTGCCTAGTGGTTCTGTGTTTGGTTTCAGCTAATAAACAGAACGGTAAGGAAGTCAGAGCTCAGTCCTTCTGTCTTAGAAATCCAAAATGTGGACATCTCGGCTGAAACACTAGCTTTTAACTGCAGTGCTGTCATAACCCTAAGAGTCATGGTAAACTCACATTGCTTGATAGGAATCACAAGAGACGTTGGTCCCCAGCCATCCCAGATAGGTTTTGTTCATACCAGGCAGCAATAAGAGCAGCTGCTGCTGGAACCAGGTTGCCCAGCTTTCACTGGAGAAGTTTTGGAGTTCGGGTCTTAGCTTTAGTAGTACTGTCTTCAGTATCGCGTCTCTAACCAGCGTGCTGGGTAATGAGGTCAGATTTACCTGTGGTATAAAGAAGAGCAAAACCATCAAATATGGCTTGGGGTTCTGGATAAGCATTTAAATCAGAAGAGGCTATTAAGGGAGCATCTGCAGCATTATTGTAACAAAACTAAATATTTTAGTTGCCTGTCCCTATCCAGGGTTTAAGTCTATTTTCTTGGTCGCTAGCTTGCCCCTTGCTGAGATCTCTCATATAAAGTTGTCTAGTATTTACCACAGCTCCTCTCTGCCTTTCAGCTCTGTTACATGTAGACAGCTGCCATTACGTTCAGACCGCAATGTGAGCTGTGCAGTGAAGGCAGTTAATCATGGCATAGAGCTTCCCCCGGTACAGTGACGTGGGAGTTGGAGAATGCCTGGGATTCGTTAGGACTGACCTGGCGAGCACACGTGTTAAACTGTCTCATGTATCTGTCCACTGTGTTATAGGATCCACACTCAAGTATTGCCAGGATTGAGAGTGTATCTTCCAGGCTGGTCAGTGTTGAGTTAACAGTCAACTGTGCCATCTCTTCTGGGGTATCGAGATCAGGAACTTCAAACTAAGAAGAAACACATGTAAGAGTTGTCCAAGGGCCATGTTTGCTGTTATATCAAGGCTGTGGCTGGCAAGTGGCTCTAAAGCAAAGTCCTCCACCAGACGGTTAGGGAGAGAGAATGTTTTTGTGGTACCGCAGATGTTTGTGGGCAGTGCTCTTTGAGAAGGAGACAAAAAGTAGGCTATGCCAGGGCAGATCCACATTTCCTTATGGAACAGTGAGGTGGGAATAGTCTGGTGCCACATCTGTTAGGAGGATGAGGGTGAAAAACCTCCAGGTAAAAGAGCCTTCCAGGGGAGAATGTCAGGTATCCCCCTGGAAATGGGCTGTTGCATATCAGCAGGAGTTCCTTGCCTGTGAAGTGTTTAGTTAGTTAATTAGTTTAAGTATAGTCTGTACCTTTTTAAGCTTTAAGGAGAATCTGATAAAACTGCCTGAAAACCTGTAGTTGGTTAACACTTGTTGATTTGAGATCTGCCAAGGAATATTCTTTTGGATCTTCAGCTTCCACTGTCACCTGTATGCAGCATCTGCCTGCAATAGCCCTTTCTCTTCCACCTCATCACTTCCATTTCCTTTTTCCTCCCACCTTTCCCTGCTCTGTCTTGACTATTTTCTAACTGTTGTCTTTTCCACACTGATTCCTTTGGCAGGGGTGACGTGGCTGAGACCGTTTGTAGGATGTTACCTGCTCCAGTCTTTAAGACCCTAAAGGAAGCTGCCAAATAATGATTACCAGGTTAAAGGGCGTTACGTAAGGCTGGCTTGTATGCCGAGTCTGTATGCCGAGTCTGTATCTCTCTCTACCTGCATACTAGGCGGTAGGTTTTTGTTCCAGGGATTCTGACCCCTTGTGTTAGCCCCGACAGTACTGTCTGCTCTCTGGGAATTTAAATAAAAAGCAACAGGAAGCTGAGCTGTGTAATGCTGATGTAAATACAGTATCTTCTTCAGCAAGGTAAAGATGTGGGACATTGCCAGACTGAATGTGTTTGTGTGCAGTTGTCTACCCAGTTAAAAGGCAACCTTGTTCTGAAATGTGTTTCTGTAAAAGTGGTATTGAAGTAACATTACTGTGTTTTTCTTTCTGCTCATATAAAAGTGTTTCTTTTGCTGAGGGGGGGAAAGGTATTGTGGTTTTTTTTTTTTAATAGCTGCTCTGAAAAATTCACACCTGAAGGCTTTCAGCACTGTGTTTGAGAGCAAAGCAGTCATTGCTAAAAGTTACAGAGAGTGCAGTGCCGAGGAGGTTAGATGTATCAAGGCTTTCCCCAAACCCTGATGGGTTTCAGGTCATGCGTTTTGATACAGCATTGTTCCTCACAGAATGAGGCAGATCGTAAGAGAATAGGAAATGACATCAAAGCAGTGGTAGAGTCTCCAGTCTGCAAGCCTTTTTGAGGCATTGTTCATAGACCAGAATCCTCTCACCGTGGCTTTGAAAGAAGTTTCTTGTTTGCTATAGTGTGTGTTCAAAGGCAGAGGGAGGTCACTTTCTGTGATGAAAATGAAGGATTTTTAATGTGGCGGCATTTGGCAGAGAACTTGCTAAGCAGAGTGAATGTCTGCAAGACACGCACATCAGTGTTTCTCCTTCCAGAGCTTCAGCTGCAGAATGAAGGGGAATATTTGATCCAGCTGCTGTGGTGCAGATGGCAAACGTTAACACAGACAAGTTGTATTGTTCAAAATTCTGCTGGAAGCTGCTCACGTGCTGTGGATGTGGTAGGCTAAGATGTTTGGTATAGAACAGCATGTTTATCTTTTGACTTCAAGTAAATAGGGGAATTGTTGTGAATTTTGATAATATTGGTGCTTAAGATTTAATCTAAGTGTTACAATGGGAAGTTTTCTTTATCAATGTAACTCCCTCACAAAAGCTCTGTGTGTCTGCCTGGTCTATGGTAATGGGGTGTGCTTTCAATATCTCTCTAAGGAGGTAGCCAGCTGGTTCATGTTTTGGGATTACAGACTTTTTAGTTTAGTTCAACCAGTAGCAACTAGTGTATTTGTACCGCTGCCTACTTTATCAGTTTAGTTTAAGTACCATCAGTAAAATTGTCTGAAACGTACCAAGTGGGTTGTTCAACATTGCTTTTATTGATGACTGGATAGGTAGTGTCACACAAATTCTTTAAACAAAATCAACATTTTAATAAATACTAGCACTGGCTAGTGTGTATGAAGTTAAAACGCTGTCTAAGGCGTATTTTACAGCTGTGCAGGATTTCTTTTTTAGAACACCGTATGAAGAAAAAAAATCTTTGTTTTTCACATGAAAGCAGAATTGTTGGATTTTCAAGTTGTACTTGAATTATTTCATTAATGCAATTTCTGTCTTTGCTGTGAAACCAATATTATAATAACATTTAGATACATACATCCCAATCAAATGTTAGTCAAGCAGGATTCAATTCCTGTTGGCCTTACTGCTGTTGCCCTTTGTCACATCTTTTCTTAATATATCATTTACATTGTTGTAGTTACAGCTTGGTGTCATACTGCAGGCAGCTTGAAAGATTAATTCACTGTGTCCTCAGGGTGTGCAACCCATTGCTACTGATTAGACTAAACTCAGAATACGTCTGGTATTTTTGTAGACCTGAGCAAATAACTTCTAGTATTTTTGAAGACAAAGTGTAATTTGAAGAGTCATTGCCTGGAGGAATTAGGAAAGGCAATAACCACATGAGCAATTTTACTGTGACCTTTTAGCCAATTTGATTTTAAAGATGATTTAAAAGAAGTTCCCCTCACCATTCATAGCAGAATATGCCTCTCTATTTCAGACATATCCCAGGCTCTTAGCATTGGTTCTGATAACAGTGATAACAATTAATACCTTTCATCAAACAGAGGCTGTGAAGAGAGAGGCAAGCAGCTGGAATGTGTATGTCAACCCCTGATGCTGCACATGGGTCGTGTCTAGTAATCTCCTGTATAAACTCAAGCTGATCCCTGCTTTAAGAGATGCAGCCGCTGTGTGAGGAATCACCTGCATCTTGCCCTTACTGATTATTGTAAATGCAAAGCCCAGGAGGCTATCTGTTTTTCTTGGAAGCTGGTGCTAATTTTACTGTTGTTCAGTGCATAGACTAGTAAAACTTACTCCAGCGATGTCTGGGTAAAAGGTTTGAAGTTCACTTAGTTTAGCTACTGAACAGATCTCTCCCAGATTCTTTTGCAACCAGTCTTTGGTCCCAGTTGTTCCATCCTGGCATGCTGATCCTGTAACCAAAACAGGTCCAAAGAGTTAAAAGCCACAACATATACTGAAGGAGGCATCTAGGCATCCTTCATGTGAATGATTAGCCATTCTTCTGTTAGCAGATACTTAATCTTCTTCCTATTGCAAGTGCGGGGTCTGATCTTTTGCACTCTGGTTCACTTCCAGACCGGGGAAAAGGTTACACCAAACGGAAATTCTATTTCTCTGCCTATATCTTATTCATTCTACAATATCATCCCTCCTTACACCAGTATTCCCTGTAGCTTCAAAAGGAGAAGTGATTTCCCTTCCTCTTTCACAGGGTTGTCGTGAGCTTCCTGGGGTTGTAATGAGCAGCAGAAGTGACTGAATCTCAGTGTTGGGAAGATGTGTGGTTGTTAGGCATAAAAATCTTCAATGTTTGGAATGCAAAAGATGCTCCATACAAATACTAGTGCTTTACTGGGAACTTATGTGTAGGCACCTTACCTGAGTCTGTGAACTGGGCTGTCAAATAGGCCTTCTGAAACTCATACACATCGTGTTTCTTCCTTGCTGGCAACACTGGGTAGACTCCATCAATTGCTGCAATTCTGGGGAACAAACCATATAACAGATGATTTCCATGTGGGTAAAGCAGCAGAGGTGAGTGTAGTGGGGTGAGGAGAGCTTCCTAATGCTGACAAACCAAAGGTGGCAGGTGCTAGTAGTTGGCCTATAGCATGTGGCAAATGAATTTTGTTTTCTGCTGGGCCATATCATTTATGGTGTGCTTGAGAATAAGGATTAATATTTGGTGTACCTTTATAAGAAAATACCCCCTTTAGAGCCAAGTCATTGACTGATTTTGGTTATACCCAATGATAAACATGAAGGTAAAAAGCAGCTCTTGCCTGATCAATAACTAGCGATGCCAGAGTGACTGCTCATGTAGCAACACAAAGCTAAAGCAGCTGCAGCCCTGCAGGCAGGCACTTACAAAGCTTGGTAGTATGGGCACGGCATGCTGAGGGGCAGCAGCTCCAGCACTGTCGCGTTCACGTGGGGGAGCAGAATGCGCAGTCTATGCAGCCACGTAGCTGTGTCTTCCAGGGACATGTCGGTAATTTGTGGGAAGATGATCTCAGCCGATGTCATTAGCAGCGTTTCTCGAACTTTAGGGCTTCCTAGGGAATCAGAGCTCTGAGGAAGGACAAAATTGAAGCAGGTGATGAGCGGAGTTGTTAGAAAGCCTTGAATATTGAAGCTAAGCAGAAAAAGTGGTGAAGGAAAAATTGGCAAAATAACCACAATTTCTCCTCTTTGCTGCTCTCCACCCCTTCCTTCCTCCCTCTCCTGTTTAACAATGAAAGTTGGAAATACGACCTGACTGTGGCCTTGTTGGGGAGTTGACCTTGGCAATTCAGGTTTTCTTTTGTCAGCAGAGTTGGACAGCAAAGCAAGCCAGGTGCTTGAATTTCCTTTCCCTTACACTCCCACAGCCACTGCTTTTGTTATGGCAGTCAGCAGAGTGGTCACACTGTGCATAAAGCGAGGCTGGGGCATGCTCAGGCTTCTCAGCCTGGCTTATTGTTGTATGAACAGCCTCAGCTCAGCAGGACCAGGGCAAGCAGCAGAGTCGCTCGCTCGCTCACTCATACACAATGTTTTAATGGATGTTAACAGTTTTAGGGGCCTGGGATATGGTCCAGAACCCTTCATAAGTCATTAGACTACCACAGAGCGAAGCCCTTGCTGTTTATGTCCTGGCTCTAGGTTGGAGTGGTGGATGTACTTCCCAAACTTCCTCTGAGGAGGAACTTTTTACACCGGTCTATGCACAGAGGTTAAGCCAGAGTAAGGGCTGGACTGCGATCAAGATCATACTGGAGCAGGAGGAACTCCTTTCTGGCTCATCTTCCAGATTTACTTTATATCTGGCCATGAGAGTCCCAGAGTTGGAAGTCTGAAAGTTCATCTGTGACCTCTTCTTCTCCCTAGGACTCGGTTATCACAGGCACTTGGGTTACTTACCTTCAAGACAAAAGTGTTGAAGTCCTCTAGGAAGACACTGAGGTACCGGAGAGGCTCCTTCTTGTTCCCAATTACCTCCAGGACCCTCTGGATGGCTGAGGGGCTGTAGATGGTCTTGGTCTGAACGGTCAGCTGGGCCAGTACCTCAGCTGAGAAAAGGTCTAGGGAGTCATGCTGAAGAAGACAGAGCATAGAGCGAGGTCTGGAGACCAAGCCACAGCATTCTCCCCCTGCTCATCTCTCTCAGCCCACCTGAGCTTTGACATACAAGGAACACTGACTTCTCCCTGGACGGGGTTTCAGACAGCAAGCAGTGCACAGTGTTTACTGGGATTAAATTTAATAATAGCTGTTCTCTGCTGCTAGACAGGTGATTTGTGAGAATGTTCTCAGCAGACCATGTGTAATTTAGTATCTGCTCTTCCTGTGTCTTATCAGCCACTGCTGTTCGGAGCTTGTCATTGAAATCCTTGCCTTCCTATGGAATTTATATTCTCCTGATAAGATGGTTATCTCCTAGAGGCAGTGCTTTTGACACTATTTTAGCATTAAAACTTAATGAGAAACAACTTAATGAGAAAAAAATGGAAGCACACAGGAGAAAATGAGCAACACAACAAACTAATCCAGTTGAACTCTGTTCCTGTCAGCTTGTTTCATGGCTAAGGATAAAATGCCAGATATTTTGTATCTAGCCCTTACCCCGTGGAAGTTGCTCTTCAGTGTTGCAAAATCTGAGTATGATCCAAAAGCAGTGAATAAACCAAAATACTGTAGCAGCCATTCTCTGTCTGCTGCAGTGTTTTGTGTGCAGGCGGAGCCTACAAAAGGAAAAGCAAAGCTCAGAAGACACATAATTTCTTTCACTGATGGTGTATTACACACTGAAGCGTGTAATACTGTCAGACCCCATTGGCAGTGAAATATATATTATAGTTCATGTTGCAAGCTCCCTGTGGGATCCAAATGCTACCAGACAGGAGCTGGGGAATCATTTAGCCTTTGAGCATACTGGGGTTGCCAGATTCCTGCAATGTCAGCATGTTCTAGTCTCATTCGTGATACAACTTCTGCTTTTTCACCTCAGCTCTCTGTGCTGTCTGAGAAAGGTTTCAGTCCTCCAAAGAGGAGGGTGGTACCTTTCTCTGACCACTGTGAGCTGAAGGGCTAAGCAGCAGGCTGAGGAGTGAGGGAGGACTCCATTAGGTATTAGTAGGAGATTCAGCTCATTTGTCCTCCAGGGAAGCAGCTTGTCCAAAGGTAGAGACAATTCTCTGTCTGCTGACTTCAGGGGACCCTAAAGGCCTAGCACTGGTTAGGCACTTAACTGTCAGATTGCTAAAATGATAAAATGACTCTTCCCTGCAGAAAGAACAGGTCTGCGTGTCACCTGAAATCAAGGAGGTTTTACGAGGTGGCTGAATCTTTCCACCTTTCCATGTTCCTGAATACCTGGAGGTGAGCAGGCCCAGACATTTGTTACCTGAGTTCTGCAGTTGGAAGTGAAGAACTCTCTTTATGAAGGAGTAGATGTGCTCTGGATTCTCGTAGGGCCCTTGAGCTTTGTGTTTATTCAGGATCTTCACTCTGCAGGACATGAATAGTCAGGGTAAGCCAGCTGCAACCACGTAATCCACAGCCACTGGGACAGAACCCGCAGGGCGCTCTGCCAGTGAGTGGAGAGGTGTTAGGGCTGCATTCAGGGGATGCTTCCACTCCCTTGATGCCAGGGAACAGACACTTCAATCAGAGTGTGACCAAAACTGCTTCTTCAGAAGATTAGGCTCTTTGGTTGGTTTTATGTGGATTTGCAGGTGTATGGGGGAGTGAAGCAGAGTCTCTGCTTAGGGTCTTCTGTTTGTGGCCTGAAATGTGAAACTGCAGTGGCAGCCAAGTAAGATCATAATGGTATTTACCAAACGAGAATCTTGGGTTTGGCACTGGTTGTTTGGGACAGTGGAAGCTGCCCTCCTCACCCGGTGGTTGGGCTCCCACCTTTACAGGCAAAGAGCAAAGTAAGAAGAGCATCACTGAGATTATAATGGACTTGATACCTACATGGCTGCAAGAGAGTTGCATGTCATGTCACTGGGTAAGAAGCCGAGATTCTCTGCATTGAGGCTGCTCAGGAAGAGGCCAAGCCTTCCTCCAAACCAGGCAACATAGTCCTCAGTAGAGAAGAGCTCAAATACTGTGCTTAAGTGACAGAAGATCTGCCCCAGGATGAATCGTCTCACGTCACCATGAGGAATCTGAGATAGATTACGCTTCAACAAAAAGAAAAAGATATCATTAAAAGTGTGCAATGCAGTTAATATTAAAGGTGGGACTGACTCAGGAGTCAAACTGAGGGCCAAGAAGTACACTACAGTTCTGAGAGAACTCTACTGGAGACTCATCGTAAGACAAGATGATGTAGTTAATTTAATTTGCAAATGCAAAGATTGCTGCTGTGTGTGCAGTTTTGGTACTTTGTCTGCTCGCTTGCATGTGGGGCCGCAGTGACTGTGCGTCCAGGGCTCGCCTCTTCCTGGGCAGTTAAGGGTGCACGTACACAAACTGCCTGTGTATCCTGCATGTGGCCTATAGGTACAGGCTCCTGGGGGATCCTCTGAGGATGCTCATGGCTATAGGCGGTGAAGGATACAGGGCTCTTACTGTTTGATCAAGGAGACCATAGTGCAATGCCTACACAATGACTTCCCTGACATTCTTTCCCTGAGACTTGTTAGTCTTTGTGACAACACTGAAATTCATATCGGGTTAAAGAGTGGCAGTATTGCAGAGAATCTGTATCCCTCCCAGGATGGGACCCAGGCTAATTAAGAGTTGTGGCCTCTTCCTACACCTGGAACCTCAGCTCCCGCATCAGTATGCACTTCATGTGTAAACTGTTTTATTCCAGCCTCTTGAACAGGAGGTGAAGTTGCTACCTGCTTTGCAGCTGCATTGAATGCATCCATGAAATCCCCAATGGTGCGAGAGCTCAGAGAGCTGAAGACCTTGCCTGCTTTGTCCATGTCACGCAGGACGTCGCTAGCCAGCGTGTAAGCTGCCAGTTGCTCTGGGCTGAATCCTGCCACAGCGTCAGCCTGTGAAATCAAATGTTAAAATTACTGGCCTTGCCTTACGGCAGCAAGTATTTGCTAGCTGTGAAAGGCTGTCAGGCAGGATTCGGGCCTCGCGCTGGGCTCTGTCTTGCAGAGTTACTTACAATGCTGAAATCTCCATTCATGTCAGTCAGGTCTGTGTACGTAGCCAAGGAGCTGAAGGAGCCCAGGTTTGTTTGTAGCCAACCCAAGCTTCCCCTGGTGTTCTCAACACATGGACCACCTTTTAAACAAAGCATAATTCAAGGGTGATATAACCAGCAGTTCAGTCCCCTGGTTCTCCTGTGGGAATAGTATGACTGTGCTGATACAGGAGTTGCCCAAAATGTCTAGGTGCCTGAACGCCTCGGTGATAGCTGCAGCACTGAAGTGACTAATGTCCAACATGTACCTTTAGACCTGTAAGCAGCTGGTAAGGAAGTAGCATTCCCATACCTTTTGGCAAAGGCGTAGGGATCAGAATGTTAAACTGGGGAGATTTTCAGATATTGTGGGAATGGCAGCCAGAGGGGTACTGATGATGGTCCAAGTCTCAGCTGGTGAGCTGCCACTGCAGTGAGGAGCAATGATTAGCGCCAGGGCCTGTCCTGGTCTCGGGGAAGGAAGACAGCTGCTTCTGCAGACACTTTTGTTCTCCTTCTTTCCTTGCTATAGAGCAAAAAGCAGTTGACATCTTCCAGTTTTAACTGGATTGTCTTTTTCATGGGTAAATGCCCAGTGTCCCCTAATTTTGTGAGTATGTTTGCTTCTGACAGAGATGCAGGGAAGTTACGGGAGGGAGAGAATATGGGACGCCTTCAGCATACCTCCTTGGGAAGCCTTAGCAGACAGATAGCTCTTTGCAAAGCTGTAAACATCCTCTTGGCTAGCGGGGGACATCTGTTGAAAGCTGCCTTCTAAGCCACTCATTCTGTGAGAGAAGGGAAAGCAGGAGGTTCATTATAGCAGTAAAGTCTTGTTTTTGGTGACTAGTCACCAGAAGTTTGTAACATGATTGCACACGAGAGCTCTGCAGTCTATGGCCTGTTTTCTCAGTGGTAACAGAACTTCTTTCATTTGCATTGTTAAAGAAGCATCATTATACCAAATCTGTAGTTGGATAGAGATGACACAGCACTGGTCAGAAACTGGAGCTGTGAGAGAATGAAGCTGTTGGGAATGAAAACAGGAAGGAAGGGTGAGCCTGGGATTTTAAGAGCCACAATATAATTTTGTTTCTGTATTCAGACAGGATCAAGCAGGGCAATGGGAATTCTCTTGCTATGTGCAAAAGCTGAAGTGAAAAGAAAAGTTGAAGTGAATGCAGGCAATGGAGTACTCACATAATTTGGTATATTCCACAAGGTATGTTCCTTGGGATAGCTGCAAGGGCAGAGGCGTTTATGCTGCCCAGCCACAAGCTGAGCTTGTTCTGGAACCAGTCCTTATACTGGGAGACGCTAAATGTAGTGAACTGGCCTTGGAGTTTGCGAAAGATTGCACTGAACATGGCATCTCGGACTTGCAGGTTTGCCAGGGATGGTAAGCCTTGCTGCAAGAGAAAGCAAGTAAGAACAGAAATCAGCTGTGACCAGAAGCTGTTTCCCAGCTCTTGCTGTAGCAAGTGTGTGGTCTGGGTGCAATAAAGCATTTGGCAGGGGAACCAGCTCTGGGAAGATATTCTTTAGGTCCATATGGGCTGAAGCCCAGTAGTTTCTGCAAGACACTGTTCTCACAGTTCACTGTGTACTAAAACGACATCCCCATGCAAGGATTGGTATCTCACCTGAGAAGCAGTGGCCACAAACTCAGCAACAAAGGCAGAGGTGTCCAGAGCTGGCCTGCTCTCCAGGGAGACCAGGAGGGTTTCAACCATGCTGGTATCATCCAGGACTCCGGGGTCAAAAAATACATGGGCGAGCTGGGTAGCTGTGAGATTGTCCCTTACATTGAACTGCAAAACCAATGGGACACGATCAGAGAGAAGTAAAATATTGCTAACAGGCAGAGACCTAAGCCATAGAGTTGGCTGGATTCCCCGCGTTGGGAAGAAGAGTTCTGCTATGGCTGGAGCAATGTCTGTTTACTGAATTAGATCATCTAGGAGTGTGCTCAGCCTTGTGCATGCAAGGCAAAGCTCTCAGGTCTGAGTCAGAAAACAAACTAACCCCACTAAAATCTGTCATTAATCTGGTGAAATCTTCATAACGAGCATTGGCTGCGAATGCCCCCAAGTTCTTTTGCAGCCAGTCCAGACTTGTTTCCTGTCCCAAAGCACACGCAGAACCTGCAGCACAGGAGAACAAGAGAGCGTCACTCACCATCCCTCGTGGTTTGCTAGAATGCACGGGAATCCTCATAACCCATTTTAAATTTTGGCTCTTGTTACCTGTCATGGTGCGTTGGCTTTCAAGGAAGGTCAGCAAAGCGCTACAGATGCCTTGCTGATTCATGGGTGACAGGGACACGTATGCCTGGCTCAAGGAGGACACACTGTGGAGGGAAATCACACGGGAAGGATTTAGTTACTGCTTTCCAGCTAGTGCCATGATGCTATAGATGGGAGAGATGTTACTCCAGCATGGACAGAGTTTCATGAAATGAAAGAGAGGAAGAGGAAGGGAAAGCTTACTTGTTATTAAATGGCACGTTGCTTAATTTCTTACTGGCTGTGATCTGTATGTGAAAGACTGGACTGCCAAGGGTGTTTGAGAGATCCCCAGGGCAGGATTAACTCTGTGCAGATGTTTGTCTAGGCTGTTGTCAGAAGTCTTTAGAGACTGTGATAGTACAGCCTCCCCTAGTGATCTCTTTGTGTGCTTCGTGAATCCATTAACCCCCTGAATGGATTACCCATAGCTCATGAAATGGGTAATTAGCCTCACTCCCTGTGTTGCCAGATTCATTTCAGAGCGTTTTCTGAATAGCCAATATAAACTGCTAGATCTGAACCATTTGCTATAGATACGGAAGTCCCATACAGATGCAAAAAGCAGAGCTGTGCCACAGCAGTGCATGAGAATCAAGTTGTGCCAGAAACAGGGAATTCAGGACCAGATTGGAAATGTCTGTTGTGGGCCCAACCCTGCTGTTTGTTTTCCTGTGCCTTTCCTGGGTCAGAGCAGGACTGTTGTTGGCAGCATGGTCTTCCCTGCTTTGCATGGCCCAGACGTGACTGTCTGTGCGGTTTCCTTCCAGTGCTGCCCTTTGGAGTTTATTTCTCAGCTTAATCTGTTTCATTAGGCAGGATATTTCCTGTCATCTCTTCCTGATATTTTTTCATCTTACTGCTCCTAGTTGCACTATTTTACAAGCAGCTAAAATCTATTTAATAGAAACGATAATTGACTTTGTACTGTATTAGCAAATGTTTTTATTTGCTTTTGTACAGTTTTACTCAAAGGAAGGAAGATCTGACCCTGGCTATTTTGTTTGCTTGATGGAGCATTTCTGTAAATGGTACTCTCTTGCACGGATGTTCTTTAGCACACCGCTGCCCTGGCAATTTCTCGCTCTTTCCTGACAATCCCCTTTTTCATTTTGCACACAGTAAAGAGGACGCTTCCCTTGTGTACTTACAGAGCTCTGAAACTGTCACAACCAGAAATGTGGGACAGGAAGAGTTCGGTGTCCTCCTTGCCAGCACTTGGTAGTAGCAGAGCGAGTCTTGCAAGCAAACGAGTCCATTCAGCAGGGCTGAAAGCTGGAAATTCTGCCTCAAGGTCTCCTGTGAACTGGGTGAGCATCTTTTTCCTCACATTGTTATTCTTAATAGTGGTTATTGCCAGCTGAAAGAGAGAAGTAATGAGCATCAGTGAGAAGGCAAGATTAAAAAGAGCCCCCAGTACAAAGCCACAGGGAATAGCATTGTAGAAGATGACTCTGAGCGAGTCTCAGAGAAGGGAAGATGCATCTTAGGGATGTCCTGTGAACCTGCCATATAGGCAGCCAACACCAAGGGATAGTTATCAGAGTCTCAGCAGGTGTCCCTGAATGGTGCAGGGACACTCTGCCACTCCAGGGCTCACTGGTGGCACTGTCTGCATGCTGGCCTCTTGTGACCACTCAAGCACAGGCAGATGCATGTCTCAGGTGAGAAGTGGCTGTGAGGATCAGCTTCCTCCACAGGGCCGCAGATCATGAAGTTCAGTAGTTCTGCTTGGTACAATCTCAGTGTTGCCATGAGCATGCACTTGAGTATCATCCAGCCATTAAGTTTTGGGCACTGGTGTTTGAATACTTTGGGCCAAACAGCCATGATGGGAGGTTGTACGTGATATGCTTTGTTGCAGTTGTTCACACTTTGAGACAAAAGCTCAGAAATTATCTTTGAAGGTGTCTTTAAGATTCTGGATAGCTGAAGTCCCACACTGCATGGGTTTACGCTGGACTTGCAGTGTTAATACCCCTACCTGGGCTGCCCCTCTGTTGAGCTGGTCTAAAAACTGATAGATTTCCTCTGATGGTTTGTTGTGTAGTTTTGCAAGGATCTGACACATCTCCTCTTCCTCATTAATGGCATCAGATGAAAGCGTCAGGGATGCTAGTTGTGGTGGGGATAACTTGTCCAAGACATCCATCTGTGAAAAGGGACACAAAGCAGACGGCAAACTTTCTAAGCATGTGAGAGCGATTTGTAAATGCTAGTGCTTCCACGAAGACTCAGGACAAATCTGCAAGGCTGGCATGTACACAGGACTTGTAAAGTCCTTTTTCCATCAGGATGTGTACTATCCCATTTCGGAATATTACTGTAGCTCTGCAAGTGCCACTAGCCAGTGAAAAGCAGTAAAAACGTTTGTGATAATTGGACACTAATGCCAGAGTATTTTTTACGGAAGATGACCCATCACCTCTCATGCTGCGTGGAGCATAAAGGCATTGCAAATGCATTGCAAATGCTGGCAAAGTAGTGTGTTTCATGGTGGAACACCGCCATGTTCTCACAGTGGATGCTAGTGAAAAAAAAAAAAATTAAACATACTTACTCCCACAAAGTGTTTGTTCCAAGTGACTAAGTCCTGATACTCAGCATATTTGCTAAAATTTCCAAGATTTACTTCCAGCCAGTTCTGAGTACTTTGGGTTGCACTGCCGCATGCAACACCTGGAAAAATAATGACACTGGGAATGCTGGGGACTACATATTCCTCCCTGATGTTCTGACTGGAAACTCTAGTCACTCCTGCAAATTCCCATTAAATCGTTGCAGATAGCAGAATACTTTGAATTCACATTGGTGTGAGAGAGACCTTCGTGGGCTTTGTTTATCTTTAACAGTGTTGGGCAACCTAATGTTGTGGCTGGCAATGGTTAAATTTACTAGCGAGCCATCCGAAATACAGGAGGAGTTGTGAGAATCCCATCAGTAAGAGGAAAAGGCCATAGTGTTGGAGCAACAATGTATATGCTTCTGTTCCCTTTCTTGTCATTAAGAGCACCTCAGACATTACTACAGGAATTTCTGCTGCTTCTCAAGCCAAGAGTGTGCTGGAAAGCTTTCAAAGGGCGTTCCCAAATTAAGACTTTTTATGCCATTACCTGATTTCACTTTTGATGTCAAGAAGGTTTTACAGAATCCAAAAACATGGGGAATGTTTTCTGTGGGGATGCCAGCATAGATTTTGTTGAAACCCTTCAACCTGCAGGAGGGAATGTTGGGATGGTCATGGGAAGTATTTTAGTTTAATCAAATCAGAATTTTCCAATAACGAAAGCTTTTCTATTAGAAAAATTTCAACAGCTTTCATCGTTGTTCATTATTGCAAGACCTTCTCAGAGAGGTTGTTAAGAAGTAGCTGCAAAGTATCTTCAGATCAGACTGAACATAGCCTACCTATGCGATAAGGCCATTTTTATTTTAAAAAAAGTATGCTCTCTACTTGGTGCAGTTGCTTAAGATAAAGGTCACAGAATTGCTAAGGCTGCTCTAATTAAAAACTCATTGGGTTTCAGTGTATTTTGCATGCAAGCCTGAAAACACTGAGTGTTTTACTGTCTTTACTTCTGCTTTTCAGCAGGAGCATTACACTCTGCTTTAGGAATACGTGAATGTATTGCCAGAAAGTCATATACAGCGTAAGTAAATAGAAATGCTCAGCTAAGATAGATGTGTATGGAATGGATGACTTACATTTGCTGATAGGAGTCACATGAAATATTGACAGGTATCTCTGCAACAATCATCTCATTCACTGCGTGCAACACATTTTGTAGAGCATCTTGAAACCAGTCAGCAAAGCCACCAGCTTTCATTTTGGGAAAGCTAGGAGCTATTTTATGCAAGGCACTGCTTAATAGGAGATGGGCAAGGTCGCTGTTCTGAAGCTCCACCTGCAATCACACAACACCTTTTCAGTATAGTTGACATGTAATTTATCATGAGCCTTCCGCAATTTAAGATATTGTTCAGGATTATTTCATATCTCTCCCTTCATGCGTGGGAAGTCACCGTAAAGGTGACTGGGTTGGTAGCATCAGGTGAAGGACCCAAGCAGGGAGCTCTTGGAAAGAGCGCATAGTGCTTGTCGTAGGTCTGTTTTTCCTGAGCTATACTCAGCTATACTGATACTTCCCATCACATCCTGCTGTGGTTCAGTATAGACCCTTGGAGGAAGAATAGCTTGATGTCTGGACAGAAAACCAGAAGGTTGCTACAACCCCAGGCCTTTAAGGAACAGCTCTCCAAGGATTTGACCTGTAGCCTTGTCTCAGGCAGGTTTCCCTCTGATGACAGAGTGAGGCTGTAGGACGAGCCCTTCTTTTCAACAGTCAGGGCTGGGGTTTGAGTATCAGACATCAGTGGGCATTGATTCAAGTAGCTGCAGTGTTTGGGCGGAGAAGCTTTGGAGCACAATAAGGGAAGTTACCGATGCCATGTCGTTCAGCGTGGCAAAGAACTTAGCAAGATCTGATGGTGTGCATAGGTTGTCCATGATGATGATCATGCTTGTTTCATCAGCCAGAGCCCCTGTTTCCAGTGTTAGTTGTGCCAGCTGAGCTGGTGACAGCTTTTCCAGAGCTGACATCTGAAAAGGAGCACAGAAACACCTGTATATTTATAACAGGGATCACTGTCAGTGCTGTGGCAAGAAGTTACGGATCAGGTATGTTTATGTAGAGAGGAGCAGACAATGCTTAGATACAGGAAGCTTCAGTATGTGACCTACCCCATTGAAATTTGGATTGAGTGAAGAGAACTCATGCAGAGTGGCGTGGGCACTGAAATAGCCATAGTTGGCAGCTATCCATGTGCTGCTGTTTGCATTTGGGGAACAGGTGACACCTGAAATGCAGAAGAGCCCGCAGTCAGTAAACCAGTCAGCAGTTTCCCGAGCTGTCGGTTAGCCTGGAAACAAAACCTGTCTAGCGATGGGACGGGAGGGACATCAGATCCACCTCAGCTGGATTCAACAGGATGTTAGAGTGAGGGGAGCAAGCGCAGTACCTCAGAAAGCATCTTGTTGTCTGTTGCCTGTCTAATTTGTGTTAGGACTCTCATACCACTGTCCATCGCTGTAGCGTCTAGGGACTTAACATGTAAAATTAATTGCAATAACAAGATCCTAGTGGACTTCACAGAGGGTCTACACAATTCCCTTTTTGCAGTTAAAACACTCCACTTGGGTGTAGTTTTTGGGTTAGAAGATTGCAAGCCAGGAAGTATTTGCCAAGCACAAAGATTAAATTCTACAATGGGAGAAAAAGAAAAGCTCTTGAGTAGCGTGTGTGTGATTACCTTGAGTGTTACGGTAGGCCTCCAGAAAGTTGTGTATTCTGCGATAGATGGAGAGTCTCTGGTCGTCTGTGTAATGCTCATACACTCTGTCCATTGCTTGCACGCTGTATCAACACAAGAGCAGAAGTAGGGTATGGACCAAACATCTGCAGAGAGCACTTTTCCCTTTGGAGGAAAAATTCAGGTGCATACGAAACATGAGCTGCAAGTACTAGTGTCAGTAAAACTGAAATGTTTAATTTGATCTGAATCAAACTGTTCCTTTTCTTCCTTGTTCCCTTGGTAACCTCTTGGAAAATGAAATGAAGGTGTACTCAGACATTTTATGCTAATCTGATGAATGGGTTTGGCTGATGCAAGACTGTTGTGAAGCTCAGTACGCTAAAAGCAGTAAGATGTCAGATACTCTGGGGAAAGAGACCCTATTGGTTTGATGGGGTAGCGAGAGCTTGGCCACCCTTAGGGAAGCTGGCTGCTCATGACTCACAGGTTTTGATGAGACTGGCAGTCAATATCCAGAGGCAGGAGCTGCAGATAGTTGGCATTCATAGCTGGCAGGAATAGCTGCAGCTCTGAACCAAACCAGAAGGCATAGTCGTTGGCTGTAAAGGTGCTGAGTGGTAAAGATTTAAAAAGCAAATCGAAGAGCAGCTTACGAATCCGGGGGTGAGGAAGGACAGTGAGATCCCTCTGGAAACACAACCAGCACAGAAAAATCGATTTTAGCAATTACTGCTTTCCACAGGTAGATTAAACTGCCTAGTGGCAAGAGAGGTTTCCTCTTCTCCCCATCATGTGGTGTGCAGTTTTCAGGAAAGCCACCGGTGTTTTAGCATGAATGCACAGTAGTGCAATGCAGTGTAACACTGGAGTAATGAATTTTGGAATTGAATGAGATTATTATTGTAGTGAATTAATGAAATAACTGTGCTCCACATTTTCCAGTAGATAAGCCATTTGACCACAACCTTAACTAATGAAGATTGTTATTCCTCTTCTGTAAGGGATGAGTTCTGAGTTGAAGGGAAACTGAGGTATTAAATAAATGTGAGAGAAAATAAATAACCTTTTTAAATGAGTAAGGGGTCTGCAGTGTAGCCCATAACATGCGTAAGAATAATCACTTTGTCTGGATACTCCTCTGTGATGCCCAGGCACGTGAGCTCTAACCTAGCAGTCTAAAGCCCAGGGTTTACATTGCTGTAAGAAGAAGAGTTTGTCTCCGTTGTGGCATTTTTAGTATTTCTGAGACTTGTAACAGGATGCTGTTCTCTGGGGTGGGAGCTTTTACCGTACCTCTTCTGCTGCAGTGTTCAGCTCCTTTATGAATTCAGTCAGCTCCTCAAAGGAGCGTTTCTCCATCTCCAGCGAAATCTGGACAGTAAGGCGTTCCCTCTTAAAAGCATTTGTGAGAACTGTCATCTCTCCTATTTGTCTGGCAGACAGAAGGTCAAGAACTTCATACTAATGAGGAAACCACAGCAGAAAGAATACAGACTTAGAAAGCCATTTGCTCATCCACTAATTACAGTTCTCAGCCATGTACTAGTTCATTGTTTATGTTTCTGACTGATAATGACTCATCAGAGCCCTAAAACCACCTGAATGTCCCCACCGTGCTACACAGCACCAAGTGAGAGCCTTCCCTAGCCTGGGTGGATAAAAACCGTATTATGTCCTAACACAGAAGACTGAGGGTAATGCTAATCATCAGCTGTTCTAGCTAACTAATGTAATAGCCGTTCTATTCTCATTGCTAATCACATAACTTACTCTACTGCGGTATTAAAAACTTGTGTGGCAATGAGTTCTGCAGAGGAGTGGAAAGTGTTGGGCTAAGAAGTGCCCCTACTTGATTGTTACACTTATATAAAATGCATGGAAGAATCATGAACTGCATTTAATACTAAAAGTCTGGAGGAAGACCTGATTTCTTTGGCGAGGATCTTCCCTTCGGGATAGTTATGGAAGAGGATCATACCTCCTGGAAGTTCAACTTGTGAAAAACATTCAAAACTTGTGATACCTTTTACAGAGCTGTCTTGAGTGTGGAAGCCTTGTAAGAAAAGGTTCTTTGTGAGATTCCTAAATAGTTGTGGGTTTGTCTTGGTTTCTAGTCTTGGAGTGTCAGTGTTGGCAGAAACAAGGATAAGAGGATTATACACTGTAGGGTTATGTCTGAAGGTTATAATAAAAAAATTCAGATAATGTTTTTGACTCACTGAAGTCATACCAGGACTGAAAGCCCCAAATTTTCCACAAACTGTTTATAAATTTTGTGCTGTCACAGCTACACATGTCCTTACCCCATTAAAGTCCTTGTAGAAGTCAGTGAGGTCACTGTAAGGAGCAAAATGTAAAAATCTGTAGAAGATGAGTTCCAGGAAACTTCTGCTGCTGTCATACGTGCCAGGAAATACCTTTTCTGAGAAAGTACAAGAAGTCTGTCAGTACACTGTGGTAACTGATCTTTTTTGTCGGTGCTCTACAATGTGGCTGAAAACCAGTTCTGTGGTCTGTGCTCTCCCTCTGTCCCGAGCAGCTGCAGGCCGTGGGGGTTTGGCATGCAGAGGGCTTTGGGGAGCTGTGGGTGACAGGCAGGGCTTGGGGATCCCCGATGGTTGTGGGGCTGGTTTGGGCACAGTGAGCTGCTGTTTGCCATGCGGTTCTGGCAGCTACCAGGGTGTTCCTGGTGGGGTGTTACTGGGAGAGCCGTGGTGCTGAGGTATGGAAGAAGTGTTTTGGTTCCTTGATTATAAGCTGCAATCGATATTTGATGTTTCAGAGGAAAGCCAGTACTCTGCCTTGGGAAGCCCAAGGACTGAAAGGCTGCTGGGCAACCTCCTCATGTTGTACTTGCTCCTGTGAGTGAATTCCTCTCTGAACCAAGGAAGGACAGGCAGTTGGCAGAAATTTTAGCACAGATGTGACAAACAGCTACTATTCAAATATGCTATGGAGCATCCCCGAAAGCAGACCAGTACCTGAAACAGCAAGTTGGGATTCCAGGATCCTCTTGATGAAGAGGTAGATAGCATGGGATGTGTTTTGTGGAAGCTCTGGAAAGACATTATCTAGGCCTTGCACTCTGCAAGGGTCAAGAAATAAGATACCATCAGCCTGAGACTGTAGAGACTTGTAATAAATAAAGTAGTTATTTATGATAATACGTCGTGTAAGTCTTGCCTCAACTGTAATACATTACAGCAATAATGGTAATAACAAGAAGTGCAAAAGGTACAGGCGTTATAAGGCGTGGGAGAGTTGGCATACACCCGCCTCACTCAGAGTATACTGTCCCGGAGCAGGGAACAAAAGGGGTGGAGGGTATGTGAAGATACCTAAGTAGAGCACAATACAGTACATGTGTATGTGGAAAATGATGCCTGAATCTCCTTTACTGCAAAAATCAAGCTGAGACTTTTTTTAAAATCCACGTGAAATGCTCGCACTTACTTATGCTGGGAAAGAAGTTGCTAAAATGTGCACCGCTTCCCCTGCCAGAGCTTCCCTGCAGTACGAGTCTGGCAGGCAGCACTCCTCAGCGCATGATACTCACGTGGCTGTGTAGGCTGGGAAGCTGAGGTCTCCTGGGATTAACTTTAGCAGATCTGTGTTTATGCTGGGCAAGAGGAATCTTAGGTTCTCCAGGAACCAGAATTCATAATCAAGATCAGCAAATTTATAGAAGTGCTTGGAAAGGTCTGTGAAGAGCGTTGTCAGCATTTCTGTCCTTACTTCATCATTTCTGATGCCCGCAATGCCTTTCTGTGGAGAGTGGAAATGTCTGTTACTTGGGAGCTGTTTGGTGGTGGCACGGTGAGGGGGATGATGACTCCCTTTCATCAGCATCCTTGTTTTACCTGGCAGCATGAGCAGGACTTTCTCACACAGGAGGTGCCTGAGAATCCCTGCCTTTTTAAAGGGGAAAAATGTTTATAATGAAAGTTACAATACCTTTGTCAGAGCCAGATTGAACTTCATCAGGAATTCGCTCATTTTAGGCTCTGAGATTTGGGGATTTTCACCCCTCAGGGCATTCAGGACGTCCCGCATTGTGGTCACGTTGACCAGCGCATCAGAAGTCAAACCATATTCCACCAGCTGCTCGATGCTCAGCACATCCAAAATTTTGGCCTAGGAAATACTAATGTCAGCCACTGAAGATGAGCTTATCCCCTCTTCTCTAGAACTAGCTGACATTTTTTTCACGATTTAGACACTTTTCTTTTTGCAAATTGTGTGTGTATGGGTCATGATTTGTAGAGGTTTGCTTATATCCTGAAGTTATTTCTCACATTCTCACAATAGCAAAGCTATTTCAGCACAGGGAAGAATTTCAAAATGCTTTTGTTTTGACTCTCTGAGGGTACCCATTCAAAATTGGAGCTTCTTTCAATGTCCTGCTAGTTGAAAACATACTACTATTTCTGGTTTTAGAGTTGCTGCGTAGAAGTGGGAATATATTCTATTACAAATCTTAAAATTAAATGCTTTAATGCTCTCTACTGTACAATAAACATTTCTGAAATGTTTATTTCTCTACACTTAGTGTAGAGATCATACATACAGGGTCAAAGTTGTTGTTGGTTGCTATGACTTCCTCGAGGGCTATATCATGAAAGAAGGATTTCCAGGTGATTTGTATCCATTCAGTAGTGGACTCGGTTGGACCATCTAAGTGGGAAAAACACGCAGTGACTCTCAGGGAATTACCCACCACGGTATGTCCTTCTTTTTAAACAATACAGTTATTGCAGAAAAGTGGAAAACTCGGATCCCAATTGACTGAAAAGAATAGCTGCCTATTTACTGATACATTGCAGTGTCACTTCTAGCTCAAGAAAAGTCTGAGCCACAGGTCACTTCGAAACCAGTGAAAAGTAAACGGGAAATACCAGATTATGCTGGTTGGGTTCCTTTACTCCCCCCTAGACATCGCTTCTGACTAGTGCTGGATACAGGATGCTGGACTAGATGGGATTTGGTTTTTTTCAAAGGGAAATGAGACTTTGTACCTTGAGAAAGTAAAATCAATGTGCAATAAATAGCAATAGAGAGGGAGAAGAAAGAAAAATGAGGATCCTCAGATCAAGTCAAGATACTAGAGATATCCCTTAATCCTTTTTTTTTGTAGTTTCCAGGAATATTCCATCGTGTCTTGGGACAGTCGCCAGAGATCAACAAGGCATCCTGGTGTGAGATAGCATTGGAAAGACAGCATTTTGCCACTTGGACAGCCCTCTAGAGCACTAGTGCTCGCCTTTGTGTACAAGTCTATATTGCTGTTGTTTAATACATCCTGGGAGTCTACCAGCTGAGCCCCCGCTTTCCCGAAAGAATCTATTAGCTGGAATGTGTGGCTTCCCAGTGTTACCTTTCAAGATCTGGAGGTTCCGTGCAATCCAGAGTGCTACATCTCTTCTAGAGGACTCAGTCATGTATCCGTAAGCGTTATCAAGCGCAGTAACACTGGGTGGACAAGAAAAAGGACCCAGGTGAAATACATGGGATGACAGATTCTTTGTAACTTCCTTTAACTGGAGCCTTGGACAAGAAGAACAGTCTCTTCTCCAAGATATTGTGGCCAGTTCCTTCACCTGGAAATTTCTGCTGAGGGACTTAATACTCCATCCCTATTGTACAAATAGCATCTGTGGACCAAGGCCAAGATTTGATATGGCTCAGCTCTGTAACTTCATCTCAAACTTCTGAGAAAATTACTAAGATGTGGGTAAGAGCTGTGAAAAAGTACCCAGACTAGGGCCATCCAGGCTGACAGCACGTCATCTGTCTTCCAGATTTGAACCTGACTCCAAAAGGAACAGTGTTGCCCTGTTTACTGGCTGAGGAGAGATCCCAGCCATGCCCAGAAGACTTACACAGCAACTAAGGAGTCATAATCCTGTAGCACAATGAGGGCGAGGGTTGATTCATTGATGACAGGACTCAGGAAGTACAGCTCATTTTGGAAGGTGATGTTCCAGTCAGCAGCAGTGTATGTCTTCATTTGCTCAGACATGCTGGTCAGGTATTGCAGGAGGAGCAGCTGAGCAATGTCATCATTTGGCAGGACTGTGATCTTACACTGAAACAAAATTATGTGATGAACACATTGGCGCTAGGGCAATCAGAACTGTAATGCTGCAGTTGGGGAGGGAGCTCTTTAAATGGTTTTCTAGGCCAGAATTTTGGTGAATTCAAAATAGGAGTGAACAATACTCTGTAGAGTGCAGTCTGTGTCACTGAAAGGACCTGATGTATACAGATGTTTGAAGATCACTGTTGTAACAGTGTCCTTTCAAAATTACAGTATTTGCAAAGCCATTTTTTCAACTAATAACTTAAGATCGCAAGTCTCTGCAGGGGAAATGGAGGTTGCAGAGAACATGGGTAGTGTCTACCATGCTTGCAGCCTTGGTGAACTGTGTCAGAATCTTCTGAACATCCTCAGCTTCGCTTTGCTGGAAGAACTGGACAAGCTGGACTGCTGCATCCATACGGGTCAGTGTGTCCGAGTATACCATCATGTCACCAATCTGGGTGGGAGTGAGGAGGTCCAAAATGGCATACTGGAGAAAGACAGAGGAATTGAATTCTGTTACCCCATACCTGGGCAATTTAATTTCCATCCTTTCTGGCACATACTCTCTTGAGTGCAAAGGCAGCCTGGATATGTACAGACTTACCGCATCAAAAGGTTGGTGGTAGAGTGAAACCAATTGAGCGTAAGGTGCTTCTGTGCAGAATTTTCCAAAGAACTGTAATAACCAGTCTCTAGTTGTGGTTTGGGTGGAGCAGGCGGGACCTATGGGGAGGGCACAGAAAAACAGGTAACAAGGGAGAGTAGATTCAAGTACACATCAGTACCCAGGATTGCCAAAGCACCTTGAAGGCAAAGGAAAGCGTCGAAGTCCCTAACTTTGATGGCTTTTGCATCAGCCCTCCAGTGGCATGCTCTGCCCTCTTTTATTTTCATACTCTGAACAGGAATGAGTTCTGAGAAGAAACACTTGTTACTTAATCGAGCAGTTTGGAAGGTATTGAGCAAAGCAAGAGATTGATTAGCTCTGTCCCACAACTTGCAGAGAGTGACAAGGCTCACAGAGAATTAGTTGAACTGATAGGGATTACCAGTGAGCTCAGACTGCTGGGTGAGGAATGCCACAATGTAGTTATATACGTCCATTTTGCCAGCCGTAGGGATTTCAGAGAAGACTGTATTGATCCCAGTAATTCTGTAGAAGAAAGAAACCTGGAGTAAGTGAAGGACTCTTGGGAGCCGAGCACATTTGCTGAATAGCTGTCATGAAAAATGCTGGGGTTGTTCTCTCTGGCTGCCTTGGAAATAAATATATCG
>NW_008825253.1:590169-598617 GCF_000699105.1 Pygoscelis adeliae
AAAGCCTGGCTTCATTGGTGCCTGGGGAGTTTGTCATTGGTTCTAGTGGAAGCAAAGCAAGTCTGGATTGGGGTCTTCTAAATGTCCTGTCCCAAGAAAATGTTTGAGTCCAATTAATACCTGCATTCAGCAGCTTGTGGGCTAATTCATAAAGCAAATAAAAGCCAAATAAAGTGACTTGCCAAGACATGCAAGACAAATGAGTGAGAAGAGTGAGAGTTACTTCTTGCCTTTTTCTGTCACCATGGCACCGTGTTCCCTCCTTTTGCAGTTCATCCACTGCACTGGATGATTCTTTTACTAAATGGCTTAAATCTCAAGTAACAAAACAGCCTCAGACAGGGCGACCGTGACTCACAGAGACTTGTAGGAACTGCAGGACATGGTGTTGGGGATGTCCTGAAGGATGGTGGCATGAATGGCTGGCAGAGCAGCCACGAGCCTCTTCTGAAACCAAAGGTGATAGTCATCATCTGTGAAGGTGGGGAGCGCAGAACGGAGCTGTTCCACTGTTCTTGCCAACATGGTGCGCTTCACCGCCATGGAGATATTGAAGGTGTTGGCAAAAGGCTGCAGCGGGAACACAAAATGCAGCCGTAAGGCTTTGGGAGAATGTTTGAAAACTAAAAGAGGAATATTTCTGGGTGATGCAGTTTCTATTTCTACCCCAACAGTAATAGCAAATCATGCAACATCCATAAGGATTTTACAGCATTGTAACAGTGCAGCCAAGACCTGACTAAATTACTGTGAAGCATCAAGTTACACACAGGCAAGATTTCTAGCAAAATCAGCATAGAAGAATAGAGATTTTTTTTATGTCCCCACTTTGATCTTCTGCAGCAGGGAAATGCTTTGAAACTAATTCAGCCCAGTAGGAGAAACAAACTTTTGTGTTCTCCTCTAGACCTTCAGTTTTCAGGGATGTCAGTCTTCTGTGTTTGGGAGTTGTTTGAGGCAGCCAAGCTGGTATAGCTCCTGATGCTTACACAAGATAGAAGAGGTTTTCTGAGTTACTTTTGATTTATGATACTAAATATATTCCCTGACACCTCAGACTCTTTGCACAAGTCCTGTATTTTATAGGACAAAATATGTGCTATATAGCACTATTTTATAGTTCAGTTCCTACCGAGCCTCAAGAAATGGCTTGGTCAGCTGTTTTCTTTGCCAGGTGTGTTATTTTCATGGTCACGATCGTTTTCTTTTCTAGTTTCACGGCATTATTGTTTAAGGGAGAATTACAGGTCTGACTCTCACCCCTTTGCTACTCTTCCAGCTGTCACCTGGTGGCTGCTGCACCTTGTATCTTGGTGCAGGCTGTCAGCGGCCATCAGTGGTAGTTTAAGTGGATATGCTGGGCTAGGAACTGCGACACCTGAGAAACGGGCATACAGTCCTTTCTGCCAGCTCTGCTGCAGAGCCTTGAACAGGACGGGGGATACCAGATATCAATTGCTTTCTGCTCGTGTTGAGCTTTGTTGCCTCTCAGAGAATGCTGAGCACCCTGCAAAGCCAGGCCCCAGGGGAAGACTGAAGGACCCAGCTGATGTGACAAAGCTGCTAAGCATCTGAAGCTCCTGCTGCCTCCAGGAGGTGCTTCCAATGTCTTATGAGTATAGCCCAGATGAGACTCTACCTCCACACTAGACTCCTGCTTTCTCATCAAACAAGGTGGGAGCAGCTGGCTTCTAAAGAGTTCCATTGTTTGCTATTTTAAGCAAAAAATATTAATAAGAGTAACAATTATGGTTTCTGCAGGCCAGAGGCTAGCTTTATACCATTCTAGGCATGTGCTTCATCTTCTGGATGAATGCGGAGAATTAAAGACAGTTGCTCTGGTACAAAGCTAGCTTTCATAGTCCTGGGAAAAGCTGAGTTAGTCATGATGCCATAACCCAGTAGGAATTCTTCTCTCTGTGGTCAGATCTTACCTGAGGGGAAGAGATCTGCAGGGTCTGAGTCTTGCAGACTGAGACTTTGCGTATCTTCTGTTGGCTTGATGAAAGGTATAGTATTTACAAGGAGCCAAGAAGAGCCCTTAGCTAAATATTGTATTGGAGGAGCCTCAGCAAATAACTGGGCATTGGGTGCACAGTCAGAACTATGTATGTGGGAGAGGAATTGCTACAGCCTGAGCCAAGGACAAATAGTAAATTTATATGAATTAATATGATGTAAATTAATGGTGCTTTAGGGACCTCTTTGAGCCTTATTCTTTTACAAAGGCTGGAGATCTGGCCTGTGTCTTTCAGGCATTCTCAGGTGGGAAGGGGTCGGTGGCAGCTGTGTCAAACCCAAGCACAGACTATGTGTGTGAGGAATGCAACGTGCATAATCTCTTGCTGGCCTTGAACCTGCTGCAAGGTTCCCTGGCAAACCTGTTGTATCACCTTCCTTTTACTCTAGGTTACTGCGCATTTACCATGGGAAGACTTCTGTCCTCACAAACCCCTGCCACTGAGCCCCATTAACAAGCTGTCTGCAGTTACCTCCTCTGAAGCAGAGTTAAGCTCATCCCAGTAAGCGGCCAACTCATGGAGACCCGGCAGCTCGGTTAGTCTGTCAAAGATTCGTTCAATGTTGGCAACAGAGCTGAACACATCTTGGGACAGCGTTAACTGGGCAAGCTGGATGGCAGTCAGGTCCTCCAGGTGCGCCATCTGGAACAGAGACAGAGAGAATTAATTATAAATATATATTTGTATTTTCTTAAATTGACGCTGTTGGCATGTGTGTCTGCAGCTTTCCTGCACACCCTGTCCTCAAGGACAAGGACTGTTTCTCCTCTGGCAGATGCAGGTTATGATATTTAATGTTCATCATGGAGCAACGGTGTGAGACTGAGGCAGACTCTGTTCTATTTTTTGTAGTCTTGAAACCGGAGAGAGTATTTGCATCAGAAGTGTTAGTTTTTAATGGAAAAGATTAATTTTTGAAAGGCTAGTGAGAGATTGTGGGTGTTTGCTTGGCCCAGGTGAGCTGAGTAGCTCTCAGAGCTGCTTCTCTTGTTGGGGTGAGAGTGAGGCAGGCCCCAGTGTAGGGCAGGCATACACTCCATGGAAACATCCCTTCGGTGCCCTGTGGAAAACAAACCCAGTTGTCTGATAACCAGCTCTAAACTCTTCAAATACAGACAGGGAACCTGGATGAGATACGGAGATCCTTTGGCTCCCGTGCAGGTGCTCTAGCTGTGCACCCGTCCTTTCTGCTGGATGTTGTGTTACGGCAGAATGAACCAACTACACAGGGATTGTTGGAACTGAAATGTAGGGGGATAATCAGAAACTGTAGCTGAACTCTTCCTGTAGTAGAGGGGAAAATCCTCTCACCTGAGGGGGATGGAAAAAATTCCATTGTTTCTAATTAAGGAGGAAAGGGCAGCACGTTTTCATTTCGTGTTTGTTGTTCAAACTATTTTGTAATACTCTCTGTCTCTCAGAGTATAAATCCCACTATGAACTGTGTGACTGTCTACAATGGCAATAGAAGTAGTTTTGCTCTATGGTGGTAAAATGTCACGAAGTGTCTAAATCAGTCATCTTACCCCAGTAAAGTTTTCATAGGCAGCAACAAAGTCTGTGATGTTAGCAATGGATCTGAATCTCTGGAAGTTAAGAGTCATCCAGTTTTCATCCATCTGACAATCTAAAATGTAGCAATAACAAATTATTCATGTTTCAGTTTAAGACTCACAAAACCTAAGATCATTCCAGGGTATTTATGGAAATGATAGAGGAAATATTTCCATTTATCATGCGTCTAAGCAGTGAATCAAACTGGTTTTAACCAGGTTGGCTCCTGTCAGTGCAGTTCCTGGAATACTGTCACAAAGTGGTGTCTGGTAATTTCATGGAAATCAGGACATGGCTGCTTGGTTACTTTTCAACTTTTATTCCTTACAAACATCGTAAGACAAGGATGTTGAAAAGGAAACATAATTCAGTGGTGCAGTAAGTCCTAAAAGCAGTTTGTGCTTGTAATAAGGATACAATTAATGTTATTTAAAAAAAAAAAATTGCCCCTCTCTTCAGTCAACGAGCAAATCTGATGTTGCTCCTTTGCAGGAACAAGGGCTGCTCTCCATTTCATATCGGGACAGCTGCACTAAGGTGGAACTGGCTTACTGAGGCATAATTGGGAGTGCAACATTTACAGTCTACAAAAGCCCTGGCTCCAAATTATTGAAAACTCCTAGGCACAGGAGGAATCCAAATGTCAGTGAGGTCTGAGGGACACCAGGCACCTGAACAAACTCAGAGGGAGGAAGAAGCTCACCTAAGTGAGGAAGAGTTTGGACAATCCATTGGGTTATGTCAGTCTTTTTCTCTGTTGTCATGTCATCAAATGCATAGTCCAAACCTCTCACTCTGCAAGACAAGGAGAGAGAAGACACATGTCAGCATCAGTTATTTGCTGTGGCTTTCACAGATCCAAGCTAATAAAGTTTTTAGCACAGACAGCCAGAAATGTCTTCTCTGATGGGACAGATGAATTCACAGCCCTTCCTCTTGCTTGTCAGTGAGATCCCTCCCCGTAGCCACAGTGACATTCTCCTTTACGGTGCACACAGATGAGAGAAACTGAGCTGGACTTACATCACTTGTAAGAGTGGGCAGTCACTGATAGCTGGCAGTGTCATTAATTCATCGTGAGTGATGGAACCTAGATACAAGGTCAGTGTCCCATTGAACAGGGATTCCAAGTCTGTTCTTGTCATTGAGGCAAAATGTGGCTTCAGGATCTGGAAAATGCCTTTGAGCATTATGTCACGAACCCCAGTGCTTGTTATGCTCTCCATGTGCATCTAGGGAGAAGAATAAATGGGAAGTGATGCACTACTGCAGTGTGATTCAGATGCTTATCTTTGGGTCTCCGTCATTACGTGTGTTAGTGTGGCTTTGTTCTCACAGAAATGAACAGCAGATTTCATGATACAGGGCTGGGTAGTGTAAATGAAAATGTGCTGTGTTTTTGTTTCTGGTTTTTTTTTTTTCCCCCTGCTGCTTAATCTGAGAGACTTGATAATTCTGCTTATTTGGAATCATGCCATTATGTTGTTTTATAGAAATTTGCTTTGGAGAAATCTGTAGATGATTGTGCAGTCAGGAGCAAGAGCAAATGAAAATGAGACCCAACAAGAGGAAGGATGGTGCCCATAGAAAATAGAGTCTGCAACTGGAGGAGCTCTCTTACCTGTGCTGCAAGAGAATTAACTTCATGCAGAAAGGTGTGTAGATCAGAGACATTCCGGGTTTGGAGGGTTTTCATAATCTCTGTAACATCTGTCTCTGCACTGGCCCTGGTGTTTTCGGTTAGGATACGGGAGGTGATGAGTAGCTTTCCTAGCTGCACTGAAGTTAGCAAATCTGTCACCTCAAACTAAAAAAGAAAGGAAAAGAATGTAATCCGAGAGGCAGTTAAATGCTCCCACCAGTTCTTGTCTTTCTGCATGTGAGTAGCCACTCAGAAGCTTACAAATAACCGCAGGCCAACGACGGTGCCCTACGGCCATTGCAGAGCGACACAATGGAGCAGCCTTGTGGAAACCCAATGGGAGCTTTGCTCTGCGTGATACCTACTCCGTTGAAGCTGGGATTGAGGCGGAGGAAATCACTGTAGTCGGTGTAAATACTAGAGAATCCAAAGTTGTCTTCTAACCAGTCTCGGCTGTTAGAAGAGGTGAACGTACAAGCTACTCCTGCAAGAGACAGTATGTTGGATGGTCAGAAGCTAACGGAGCCTGTTGGCAGGAGAGAGGGGAAGCTTTGTCTAACGTGTCAGACACTCGTCTATGCAAGACAGCCAGATAAGCGTGTGCTTTTGGAAAAATACCTCTCTATAGGAAGGTGAGGTAGAATGGTGCTGTAGCCGCAGCTGGACCTTGAAAAAGCTCAGAGTGGCTATAGGAGATAGAAAGTGGTGCTCAGGAGTGCCAGTCAAGAGGTTGAAGTTTCTTCCCAATTTCAGATACTAGAATCATCCCACCCTTCTGCAGTTTAGCTTGGCTGTGCTGCACCACAGAGTACTCCTGGGATAGTTCACCCAAGAGAAGGCGGGGGTCTGCTTGTTTTTGTGAATTTTGTTGTAAACCTGAAATTATGACTATTATTGCTCATGTGTTGCTCAAAAGTAGTGTAAGGTTTTAGTATTAAAGTGCTTACAGGAGCATAAGAGAAAGTAATATGCAGTAATTTGTTACCTTCTTTTGCTGCTTGCCCATTGAGAAAGTCCATTCTGGCCTGGTATACAGCTCTCTGCGTGTCAGGATATAACTCATGGTGCACAGAATTCAGTCCTTTGTAGCTGTATATTGATAAAAATGAAACGTGATTTCAGTGTTTCATATCAGAGTATTTATAAAGCATGCTGTACCAAAAAAAAGAAGTAATTTTTTAAACCTAAGATAACCTTAGCCAGTGAGTGAAAAGTAGAATGGTTTTGAACCTTGTGGGAGATTAATGTTCCCTTAAGTGTTGAGGTGCTTTGTTCATATATCATCTATGCAAGTTCAGCCTATACTAATAGTTATTTTCATTGTGCTGTACTGCTTTTTCTGGAGAGACATAACATCATTTATCTTGTGGTCATAATCTAAAAATTATCATTTCAAAATCTCCAGGGCAACATTTGACAATATAATTAGAGAAGTGCTGCAGGTTCATTTTCATGGTAGTCTTAGCAGCGACAGGTAATAAAAACGTATAGCAGTCACAAGGTTTGCAGTGAGGAGCCATGTTTATGTATTGTCTCTGCTAACCTTGTTTCTCAGTAAGTGCAGATGGCAGGTATACTCACATATCTTGGAAATCAGTGCAGCCTATTTTCGTTGGGAAGAGCCTTAATATATTTGTATCAGTAACAGCTAGCATCCTTTTCAGTTTCACCTGAAACAAGTCTTTCAAGGAGGGTGAGCACAGATCTGGGAAGTTCTCTCTGACTTTGGTTAAAATGGTCTCCAGCATTGAGTACATTGCATTGTGGTCAAGTGGAGGAGTCAACGTTGAAGTTGATAACTCGGTCAAGTAGTCTTCAAGGTAGAGGACATTATTGGTGCTGAGAACTTGTGTGATGGCAGCAGCTAGGCTGCTGTTGGAGAGCACGTTGCTGAGGACTGTAAGCTGGGCTAGCTGGCTGGCGGTGAGGACCTCGAGGGCTGTAAACTGTGGGTAGATAGGCATGACTAAAGACTTGGTGCAAGAGTTAAACTACTGAACAAGTTGTTACGCGAGATACATTCTTCCATACAGCACTGTAGTTAACAGATTGTTGAATATATGATGTAAGTCTAGTAGGCGCCATGTGGGTGTGGACTGCTGAAGCCTGACTGTTCACTGACCTGTAGCTCTAACTGCCAATACTACAATCCTTAGGCAAGAGAAAGTTTCACTTTATCCCCCTGCTCCTCTTGCTTGAGTGTTCACAGCCTACTGGATGAAACAGCTGAAGGAAGCCCTATTTTCCAAGTGATTTCTTACCCCATCAAAGCTGCTCCAGCAAGAAGTGAGATCATTATATGATGCATAATTTCGGAAACTCTTCCAGTTGATCAGTAGCCACTCTTTTGCTGAGCTTTTTTCACAAACTAAAACCATAAAATAATTTGTTAGTTATTGAGACAGATAAGGATGGGTCTCCTTTGAGACCATGGGGATTTGAGACCATTGGAGGGAGAGTACTGGGAAAAATGAAGATGAGTTTGACCCAGAGAACATCACTCTCACTGATCTCCTCTCTTCTAACATAGTAGTTTGGCCTGAGTTCAGAAAAGCTGTTTAAATGATCTCATTGTGTTGCTGAAAGCACGGGCATGGTACTGAATAATTTTTGTTTAGAGTACTTGATCATCTGATCATCTTAACAGCTAACCCTCATTCTGCAGACAATAGATGTTAGTAGTTTATATGGGGATCTCTGTTGAATCTATTGCAATTATAGCAGGAAAATTTGGACCGTAAAGAGTGATCGCTAACCATGTGTGGTAAGGAATCTTCTAATCCAGTCAGCTACCAGTTGCCTCGTGCTGTTGTCCATCTCAGAATAAGCAGTGTCCAGAGCTTGAACCCTAGAATTCAAAAGGGACAGATGAGACAAAACCTGTTGCCAGCTCCTGGTACAAATAACAGTTTGTTAGCTCATATTTCCCTTCATTTCCTTCTCTAAGTTGAACATTAGAAATTCTCTTTGAGTGCCTGGTAGAAGCTGAGATAACCCTTCATGTTCTAAGGTGAATTTGTAGAGCCCTGTTCATATCCCAGCTAATTTCTTCACATCTCCACCCTGCTTCACGTCTTCTTCCAAGTTTCTACCTGTCTCCACTCATCTCCTTCACCAGCTCCTCTCTCTGGGAGAGGTCCCCAAGAGGCACAGAATATAATAGCAAAAAATGTTATTTATGTCTGATAAATATCTGCTGCTTTCTTATATGTCTGGAATAGAAACCTGCTT
>NW_008825253.1:598652-600299 GCF_000699105.1 Pygoscelis adeliae
TGCTGAACAGCAGTGCAGGTGTGTGAGGCACAGGTGAGTGTTACATCCAGTTGTACCCTATACAATCAGGTGACACTGATTACAGTGAGCACGCTACACTGTCTAGATGGTGTACTGCGTTTGTCTTGTTGTTTGCTGGCAGCTTTCATGCACTGGGCTCTGGGATCTCGTTCTGTCTTTCATTTTTTTCTAGCCCTATCTTACCTGTTCCGTGGATTGATCTTAGTAAGACAAATTAGGAACAGAGATAACTGGCAGGAAAATAGACACCAAATTCAAGTCTTAAAAAATACTGTTTGACAATGCAGTGTATTTCCTGGTTCTATCAAACCACAGGCTCACGCATACCATCTAATTCGACCCTGAGCTTAGATCAGACGTACACTGTGGCCAGGCCATCGCAAGTGACTGGAAGCTGTGCCATGCAGTCCAGGATGCTGGTGCCAATGGAGGGAAGGTAGGCATGCAGGGTCTCCTGGAACCAGGATGCCAGGAAGCCTGCATTTGCAACTTTAGGATCAGACTTCACGACTTCCCATGCTGCATTTAACATGAAGGCTTTGGTGGCTGATGCAATCTGGTCACTGCGGACCTGAAAACAAGACGGAAAATGCTGAAAGTATTGCTAATTTATTACAGGTATTATTGCCATGCTAAGGGGTAGTGCCAAGACCAGAAACTCTTGGTGTTAGATTCTGCACAAACTCTGGAACAAGAATGCCGTCCCTTTCCCAGGATCTTCAGGTTGGTTGTTGTCATGCTTGTCCAACTGTAAGCGACTTGGCTCTTCTTGAGAAGATACAGAAATTGCCTTTGTGCTTTTAATCCCCATATGTAGCCTCAAATGAGTTCATCTATACTGCCTTGAAAATTACTCCTGAGACTGGCTTCAGCAAATCTGTTTTCCTTGGTGCTGACACTGTACTAGGAGTATGAAAATGGCATGAACCGTGTCCGGGCTGAAAGGTAGTAACTTGTTCGGGTAGGCTGTGCTCTCTTCAACAGAGACAAGAAGTAAATGCAGGTAGAGAAGGAGGAGGAGGTGTTCAGCTGAGTAAGTAGATTCATCACCTCAGTAGCCAGACTCCTCTCCTGTTATTGTTAAGGAGAATGGGAAAATAAAGTTTTGAGGAGAATTTGGAGGGGAAGAAGGGAAGAGAAGGCTGGTTTGTACTGAAACTTGTGCTCAGGTTTTTGTGTAATCATAGTAACAACATACTAGAGACCCAGGGCTGCAGACTCCCCAGGTAACTGTTGGCTAGTTTCTGCTCACATAGCAGCATAGGGAAAAAAACAGTCAAATACTCAAGCAGCTGTGGATGTAGCCCAAGCTAAAGAGCCCCTGCGTATGGTCTGAGGAGGGAATTGCTAGTGGTCCTCCCCTCTGATGCTAATATTACCTGCACACTGATTTCATTCAGAGCAGTTTGCAGCACTTCACTGTTGACTTGTTGAAACAAGAGCAGGAAAGCCCCTTGGTCCAGGAGAGCAGTAGGGTCTGTGATATAGCATGTGAGGATGGCGGAGAGTTGTCTTGATGTCAGTCTGGTGCCCTGAGACAGACACAAGCAGTTACATCAGAAAAAGGGTAAAGATCTACAAGTCCAGGGTCAGAGTTTGCAGTTCTCTTGCTCTCCTTGTTCCTAT
>NW_008825253.1:600565-612589 GCF_000699105.1 Pygoscelis adeliae
TGGAAAGGAAGCAAGAAACTTGAACATTTTCCATTAAATGTCTGATGAGAAAAGGGCTTGGTAGGCTGCAAAGGGCTCAGGTTCTTTTGGTGAAGCTTTTGGGAGATGTTATTTTAGCCCTAGCATGATCTCTCCCAAGCAGTATGGATACCAGTTCACAGGGGTGCCTACCTGCTTTCAGACGAGCAGTATGTTGGAGCTGTGAAAGAAGAAAGAAATGTATGTCACTGATATTGTAGTCTCTCCCTTTGAGGATACATATGATGCTTTCCTTTGGGTGCAGAAAGTATTAAACAGTCCTTCCAGTTTCACATTTGACAACCTCTCCCTTCAGCTCCTTGTGTTTGCTATTCACATTGTATGTGAAATTATGGGTGTATAATAGCATTTCTTTTCAGTGCTGGGCTGAGACCCCTGAAAAGCTCTAGAGAGCCCTTAAATAAATGATGCAGAAATTTTATGTGGATTCTATTCAGGGAGATTTCCTAGGGGCATCAGCTTTCCAAACACTTCCATTCTGCTCTTTTGTGTGCCTAGACCCTGTCCAACATCTCAAGTGTACAAATGGTATCTTAGATACAAACAAAATTTTACTTACATGTGAGGAGTGCTGGACACTGGGAAAAGAAAGGAGAGAAAACAGTGGTTAGGACAGAGGACAGAGTATTCTGAACTACGTGAAATAAGAGGTAGTTTACTCAGGCTGCTAGCTGCGAAGCAATGGCTCCTGTATTACTTTGCCCTGTTTGCATCGGATAAACCATTGAGATGGGTTGAAAGAAGCCCAGTACCACCATCCATCTGCTGGTTAGAGCAGGCTGGTTGCTGTCGGCTCAGGACAGACTGACCAGATTCTCAGCTAGTGCAGGTCAGTGTCCTGGTGGAGCTGCACTCTTATTCCAGCCAGCAGATCAGCTTTAAAGCAGGAATCCTCCCTGGCTGCGGTATTATACCTTCTCTCCTCCAGCTCATGGGCTTGTGGAACTTTGGGAAGTATTGTGGGTGTTTGCTGGGAACCTCATGGAAGTTCCCTTGTACTAGATTGCTCTTCAGTGGCTGTTGCTGAGTGAATGAAATTGGATTTTGCCTATTATATGTGGCTATTGCAGGTAACTGATGTTACTTTTAAATGTCTGCTGTATGACCATTAACCCAGAAACAAACTTTTTACAGCATTCAGTGATGTTACACACATACCTGATTTAAACTTTTTACACATGGCCCTAGGAAAAAAAAAAAAACCACAGATGGAATAGTTAGATGGGTGGAAATAAACTGATTTTCTTCTAACTATCATAGACCCCTACAGAAATGCAAGAACAGAGACCAGGGGAGTATGAAATGAAGCTCATTTTTCATCCTTCGCTGGTTTACACTCCTCTTTCTTAAGTACTCAGTTCTATACTAATACTGAGCACGCGTCCTAATAATTTGTGCTGGTTTTGTTATGTAGCACTACATGTTTCGTGTTGGACCCCAAACCACACTGCAAAGTCTTGACAACACCAGAGAGACTTTGCTGTGTGGGAATCAGCCCTCAGCATGGTTGTAGAGCTGAATTGACTTACCTAAAATGAGTAAAGTTATAAGTGCAGTTAAAAGTGGTGGCCTTTCTTTTCCCTTCATTGTTCTTCTTTTCTTGAGTGGATCACCTTTTCAAGCCTAAAAAAGAATAAATGATCTGTGAATTGTCTCTTTTGAGTACAGATACTCTCCTGAAATTCTGCGGAAATTCTCCTTACTGCCCAGATCGTCAGGACCAGTACTCTGCAGATGGAGCTGGAGAACTGTGGAGTGCTCTGAGCACATCCACAGTCTGGCTGTAGACTTCCTTACTGCTCACTCTTTAATTGCTGTAAGGGCTTTCAGGCTTTTCTGAGATGCCCTCCAAGGGCTGGTACGGGTCCCTGCAGAGTGAACGGAAGCTCACTGGCAGTGGATGCACTTCTGTAAGTTGTCTCTGTGGCTGTATTGGAAAGCTGCTCTGGGTTTGTGCATGCTGCAGCTTGGAATGTGAAGCTGTAAGGCAAAGGATCCTCCTGGCATCTCTGCTCACATCCCTTGGAACCAACAGCATCTCCATTATGGTGATGGTGACCTGGGTTCGCCTTGTTCCTGGGGTGGTTGTTAGTGCCAAGGAAATTTCAGTGACCTCAACACTCATGAAAGGAAACAGACTGAGGGATGGGTGCCTTGTACAAATAATCAGAGCTGGTATTAATCACCAGTGAACAAAAACATTCCTCCAGCACTAAAAGAGACTCCTAAAATTTGATTGTATTTCTTCATAAGAGTGTCTTTCTTTGTGAGTTGTTACTTTTTTTTGCCTGATGTACTTTCTGTCAGCTATCGCCACCTTTTTGATGACCAGAGACAGTCAGATCTTGCTTATATTAGAAATTCTCAAATACAAGCGTAATGTTTTTCTCTGTAACATATCTCACTGCAACACAGCACAGAGCCTGTGCCACAGATCCCTCCAGTGTTTCAATCAGTTGATAGAGCAAAGTTTCAAGTATCCTATGTCCTAGAACAGCCACAACCACTGACAAATCACTGTTTTGAAATGGTGTCATATTTTACCCATGTTTTTCATTGTGCCTTTCTGCCTCTATCTTTTCTCTGAGCATCTTGCTTTATTATTTAAAAAAACCTTGAAAGTGATAATGGAACGGCTGGAATTGGCCAAGAACAACTTCCAGTTCAACTGGAGATCAGTTGCTCTGCCAAATTACGTGGAAGAGCAGCAACATACACATTCCTACATAGACTACCAACTTGCTCATTAATAATCATTAACTTAATTATTTAGCTGGAAGAGAAAGCAGCCATACCTCCCAAAACTTACTTTTTCTCCTTCCAGAACTTCGTGAATCCTAGAAAGCAGCACGTAGTCCAGCAACTGACTGCAGAAGTAGCTCTTTCTCCGGTGTCGCCTTTTATATGGTGATATCCAGCTGATTGCAGGGGACATGGTGAGTGATGCCAGGTGACTTCTTTGACTCTGTTCCAAGGAGCAAAGGCCCAGCCCTTCCTGAGGCATCCTCAGATGTCACATAGCTTGTGTCACTTGTTAAAAAAATTGAACTCCAGTAGTAGTCTTTGTCCTTCTCCACCCATTCAGCATGGAAATGAGCTGCCCTAAAGTGAGAACAGCTTTTAAGTGGGAAGGGTCAAAGAATTGATGAAGACTTGATAGTGCAATTGCGTAGACAAAATTTCTGTATTATTTTCCCAGGTAGGTTTGTGGGGGGCAGTTTAGCATCCCCTGGAGAGCTCAGAACTTGGCAGAATTAGAGCCCTCTGTAGTCTTATGCTATTAAAGTTATGACTAGCCAACAAAGAGGCATCACATAACACTGTTTTAATAAACTGCCGCTGCAATTACTGGTTGTCATGCACTTATTCTGCTTATTGGTACAGGAAACATTTCCTCAGTAGTGGCATAAAGAAAAGCGTTAAATCTATGTTAGCTGGAAGGACAGTTTCCTTGCAGGCTTGTTTGGAGAATTCTGATGTGACGGGATGGGTTAATCTGTTACATTGTACTTCTGAACCCAAAGGGATTGTTTGAATAAGCTCACAGTCATTACATTTTCATGTGATTTTTTCTTAACTATTTCTTCTATTCAGCTGTCTCTTTTTTGGTTCAGAAAAGTGCTGCTGTATCCTAAAAACTTTGAAATGGGTGCAAACTCTTGCTGAATTGAATGTAAGAACTTACAAATGGACTCCTCTGTATTAGACCAGTGAATCCCTGGTTTTGGCTGGCTGTGTCAAAGGAATTCCTAAGCCAGGGGATGGAGATGCATCTTTGTGTTTAAAGGCCTATAGTGGACTTGTCTTCCATGAATTTGTCTAATTGCATTTTGGCATCTCTGGTATCCTGTGGCAACAAATTCCATCACTGAGCTCCCAGTGTGTGGAAAGATGCTTCCTTGTGCTTCTTTGGAAGCTTCTGCCCAGTAACAGAAAGGTTTGATGGGATTTTGCTTCAGAGGAGGTTGGTCAATACCTTGGAAGTATCAGAGGGATTTGCCAGGGGCTGCACTGCTGCTCCACTGGGCAATGCAGGAAGGTGGGGGAAGATAATGGCCGCTGCAGCCACCCAAATGGCCAGAGCCACGTGAACCTTGGGTGGTCAGCCGTGTGCTTGAGGTCAGAGAGCTAAGGGAGATTTTAGGAACACTGATGAAGGCTGATAAGTATGAGACCAGTTTGTTTTCTTGGATATCTCTGATTTAAAGAAGGTTTGTGGGTTGTGGCTTAATGTCAAGAGGATGGTTTTGGAAGAGGAAGTCCTTTGTTTCTGTGTTGGTCCCTGATGTAGTTCTGCAATGTGATCGGCTTCATTTCAGTAGTGAAAGGGAGGTGACTATTTAGCTTTAGGGGAGGTGAATCATGCTCCTTTATCATACGTGGTCATTTCTTTAATCCTCGCCATTTTTAAGGACTGTGCCAATCTCCTGTTAATATGGACACAGCTGATTTATTATCACCTGCTATCTTTCAAAGCTTTACTTTCTTCAGTACACCAAACGCTCGGGAGTCCTCTGAGGCCTGTGAATGTCTGTTAAAAGCCTGACCAAGTATTTCTTACTTGGGTGACTAGTTGCACAGGCTGTGATGTGACTGTAAGAGCAGATACTGCTCATGCAAGTGAGAGTTATTGAGTTAGACTATAGTCAGAATCTGGAAAATTTGAACACTATCTTGACATTTCCTCTTGTGTCACGAGAGCCCTGAGACTGAGCTGGTGAGAAATAATAGTGGTTCAGAGGTTTTTATGGTTTTATTCAGAAGACATTCACTCCTGTGCTGTATTTTAAAGCCAAGGTTTGCTTCCTGGTCACCCAGTCTTTCGCAAAGTATCATCAGTAATATATGATTCACAGTATAAACCAGTCTTGATTTAAATTAGCACTAGAATGAACTGAATGAGATATTTTGCACTCTCCATTAACCATTTTGGAAGTTGTCAGATACTTTGGAGACCAGCTGTACTTTCACAAGAAGATCTTGCTGGTGAGATCAGTGGGTATTTTGATCTCTGACACGCTAGGTTTGGTACTTCTTGTTCTCAGGACAGATTCCAGAGTTTTATCTTTAATTGAGCAGCTTTTGGAATGGAAAAGAGGAGGAACAAACAAGCCACTACCACTTGTGCTGAGAACTCGGCCCAGGGGCAGTGGAGTGATACAAAAATGTGTGTTTTTTCTGAAACAGTTTTGAGTTTTGAAGGAAATATCTTCTACTCTGCACCTCACTAGCAACCAAACCAAGCCCCATGGTAAACAGTGAATAAAACCAGGCAGTTGCAAGATGATTGGGTGTGAAGAAATCCATCCTGTACAGGTCCTGAGAAAGGAAAACGGGGCTCCTGTGCTTGTCTCCTCCCAAGGACTGTTGTTTGGCTGGTGAAAGCGCCCATCAGGGCCACCTTTTGACATGGTTTATGACAGGGGCTTATTATAGACTACCTCTATCATCTCCTTTGGCCTATTTCAGTCCCCAAATTTCTGCTGACGTTAAGGGAGCAGCCATGTGCTGCTGCTCTGTATGCATCCTCTTCCAGGCCACTCACTCCAGCTCCAGGAGGTGTTATATTCCTCTGGGACTTCCATAAGGAGTGAGGCAGACCTTGTCCCATGCCAGGAGATATCCCTCATGATATGTCTGCTCATGGCTGCAAACAGGTTAATTTGGGGGGGGAGGGTGGGGACTTCTGTGTAGTCTGATTGCCTTTAATCCTACTTACTTCCCCGTTGATCTGTAAGCACAGCACATACCCTGAACTTACTTAATGCGCCGAAAGACCTCACCTTCCCCCATTGTTATATTGCAGGAATAGCAGCATTTTGCTCATGCAATCTCCACGTGGGTGCAGCAGGAAGGTGTGACTGCAGGGCCCTGGGGTTAGGCTTAAGGACTCCACACATCCCTATTCAGCAGGGAATCCTCCTCTCAGAAATGCGCGGGTAAGTATATCCTCAGGGCAGGCTGCGCTGTAGGCAAAGAGTGTCTCGAGCAGTACTGGAATGAGATTTACCCTGAACAGAAACCTGGCACACCGCCTGCGTACCCCTGTGTTCTCTGGGGCGTTGTGAGAGGCAGCATTTGAGCTATCAGATATTAGGGCTGCAGTCTTCCTACATGTGGTCAAGGATATGAACTTTCTTTAAATGAGGAATCAATCCCACGCTTGACTCTGCAGGCACTGAGTTATCAGTGTCTCACGCATTACTTCAGAGCACAAACATGTTCTATAACTATAGCAATAAACCAGAGAGCTTTTATATTTTTAGTTGCATTAAGGTAAACTACATAGATTTGTTGCTTTCCTTCATGTTTAATATTTAGCAGTGTGATTTACCTCCTCCTCCTCTGTTGGCAAAAGGAATTTTTAAATTAAATCCACAACTATTGCTACTTACAGCAATTCTCTGTAGGGGACATGTATGTATTTTGTTCTGTTTTGTTTTTTCTAGGCTATCTTCTGTATTTTGCTTCACCTATATCATCTTAGATGCATGTGAGAGGCTTGGAATAAAAAACCTGCTTGTTTCTTCCTGCACATTACAACTATCTGTAAATATGAACACAAACCTGAGTTTAACCATCACATCCCTGAAATGGATCAGTGTGCATTTTTTCTGCCTGCGTGTACTGAGCTGACGCTCAGACCTCCTTTCTTTCTGAGAGAAGTGCCCGTACCACCATGACCATCGCTGCTCTCGGTGGATGTTTGCAGCTAGTCCTGCCCGAATGTCACAGGGGCTCAGCAGGGCTGGGGGTGTTTTCATGTCTCTCCTGCAGTGCACCCTGCCAGCTAAACAAATGCCTACAAGTGCATTGGTTATCTGGAAAGGGTGTTGCAAGGTGTGCCTGCACCGCAGGTCCTGTCCCAGGCAGCGCACACAGGTGAGTGCCACCCGCTTGCTGGTGGCTTTTGTATGGAAATGAAGACCGGTGACATCCTCACTGGTAGCTCCTTGAGGTATGGGGCCCACAGCCACTCAGGTGAGAGTCACCGGGCAATTCTGCAATGAGGAAAAGGCCGATAACAAATTATTGACTCTATTATCAGTAGCCCATTACAATTACTGCATTAGGGGATCAGTTCTGGGATGTAGCTGGGAGGTAGCTGCTCCTAGGGCAAGCAAATGTGGGAGTACGGCCACTCTCTTGTGAAACACAGTCTTCACAGGGGTCAGGCCTTCTTACCCAGTGGGAAGGGAGTGTAATGGGATGGGGATTACACCTTATAGCGTATCTGCTCAGGGCTTAACTTAAACTTGGTATTAAAACTGGTAGCAAAGCTGAATCACCCTTAAGGTGTTGTCCTTATATGGATATGCTGCAGTAAAACAAGACCACTGAAATTCTCACTTTGCCCTAAGCTGGCACAATCTTTCTCATCCAGCTAATCCTTTGTCTCCAGGATTTAGCCACCACCATACATCTGAGAGGGATTGTGTCAAACAATGGGCTGAAAGTCTCAGTGAGAGAGAGAGTTACAGTGTGTCACAGACCATCTGATGGGATCAGGGAACTGAAAGGAAGGTGAGTATAAACAACAGCCCAGCTGGAGTTAATTTTTGCTTATTTATTTCTCAAGAATGAATGACCTGGGAAAAATGTTTTTCAGAAGCACCTCATTGCTGAGATACTTTGTTATGCTTCATCTCCCAAAACTTTGTCAGCCTCACTGCTGCTATGCCATCTATCTGCCTTGCCCTTTTTTATTGATAATGAGACAATACTGTGACAAAATGGTCCTTTTTTGTGAGCCTTTTGTGGTGACAGTGGAACTGGTTAAAAAAATAAAGGATCTGACTCTCATTGTCATTTACTTTTTTATGAATCCGGACTCACTTCAGCGACTTTGACGTCGTGTCTCCGCAGCGTGGCCTGTAGCAGAATCTATCACACCTCCTTCATTTACTCCTTCCCCCATGAGACTCCATGTGATTCATCTGGGAAGTTAAGCTAGATTCCCCAACTGTTTTCTGCAGTACTGTTGTCACACATAGCCCGGGGTCTCAGCAGCGTCTTTGCGTTAACCTGCACTTTCCTTCAGAGGCTCCCTCCATTTTGGATTTGTATCCTGGCATGTTAGTCTCCTCACGCTTCGAATGTAATTCTGTGCCTAAAGGTGAGCTCAGTTTCCTGGTGTACCTTAGCACACGAAGGAACGTCAGTGAACCATGACATAAAAGAGCGTTAAGTGGCTTCAGAATTATTGTGCTGCTGTGGTGACGTTTGGGTTTCATGTCCTTGCCCGTCTCAGGAATGCTCTACATCGCTTCAGGAGTAAACAAGACCACAGAACAGGCCATTTCTGTTCACTGGTGGTTTAACTGTGGAGGTGAAAATCTCCAGATGTAGCAGCTGGAAGTGAAAAAAACAACTGTTTTTAGAGAGGATGGTCACAGGCACTTTAGGGATACTTTTGGATGGATAAATCCAGTTCCTTGCCACCACTGACTAATTGCCCTCAGCAGAGATGCTAGAGGCTGACTTTGGCTCATATCATTGCTTGTTGGTCAATCTCCAGCATAACGTAGCCTTATTCTGGGATCCTCTGTGTTTCACTCTGAGCAAGAGGAAAATCCCTAGTGATGGAGCTGAGTTTTGCGTTTGTCCATCTTTATTCTTTTTCAGTCTTGTCTCTTGATAGCTCTTGGACCCACAGCATCCCAACAAGGCCTATCTTGGTGCTCTGACTTTTGTTCCAGGCAAAGTGTGAGGAATGTTTGGCAGAGGCCTTTGCTAGCTTTAAAGGCCCGTAACCATTTCACAAATCTTTTTTTTGCAGTACTGCAGAAACAATTTTTGGCACTTCTTGGTCTTGAGGCTTGCTGCTGTTCACAGATTATGAAACTAGAACAAAGCAAAGTTCACCTTGCATTTGAGTGAGACCCATGTATTCCTCTTTGGTCTCGCCTCAAAGTCTCCAACATTAGCTGGAGCAAAGCCTAGCTTTTCCTTCTCCAAAAAGATAGTGTATTATATTGTACACAGAGGCTCTCCACAAAGGACTGTGGTGCCCAGATCAGAGCTTTCAGCCCAGGCTGTGGGGAGCAGTGACCGTGCTGTCCACATCTTGCAGAACACGATGTTTCCAAATGATGTTCACTTAAAGTTAGCAGATAAAATGGCCGAAATGGCCAAATCCCACATCATAACCCCAGAGCCCATTGAATTTATGTAATTGATAAAGGTGAATTAGTAAGACAACACTTGGGAAATATTTCAGATAGCTCTGTTACATGGTGATAGCCCATTACATAGAGAGGCGTTTCCTTTGCATTGCTGGAGATTACAACAAAAGCGCTTGAGATGTGGCATTTGGTAAAGTGACGTCTGCATGACAGAATCCAGCCCTAGCCCTTAGTGCGGACACATGGCCCGTGGGATTGGAGGTTTGGGACTCGGGTGGTCTCTTCCCTGCTTTGCAATGCATTATCGTGTTACAGCAAAGTTACTCTGCTGTGAAGGTGCTGCATGCTTGTGAAGCCACCTTTGGGTGTGGGAGACCCGAGTGAGTTCCTGCCCTGTAAAGGCATCAGCGTTAGAAGGGTGTGACACAGAACACCCTGCCCTGAATTAAAAATCAATCAATGACTCAAATCTGGATCAAATCCAGTGAGAAGCAGTTTCCCATTTTCAACAAGAATTGGCTGAAGGTGGCCCTGGGTGGCCAATTTCTGAAAGCCCTCAGTTGCTCAGTTCTTTCTGAACTTGTCCGAGATCTGGGCAGTTTCCTAAGTTTTGTGAGTTATTGATCAATGTCTGATTTGCTAACTGTGACTTTTTCTTAGACCGCGTTCTCAAGACGCTCAGAGATTTTGCCAAGCAATGTTTTATTCTAGGGATGGAAAAGGACTTTTTCTTGGCAAGTCAAAGGGCAATGTATTGTTAGATGTATAATGTAAGTACATAAAACTAGGAGCTAAACAAGCACAATAGAAAGATTTACAGTACAGGCTGAAGAATCATGGTATTAAGGAGGCTAAGTCAGCAATAATTAGAGACTCCTTTTTTTTCTTTTTTCAATAGCAGTTAAATCTTTTTGGAAATAGCTGTTGCAGACGTTACACAGTTTCTGTGTCTAGGCTTAAGTCAGCTTTGACAGTGACATCAGTTCATCCCACTTAGTTTCATATAAGCTGTTGCTGTAGCATGAGGACAGCTATGGAGGCAGATTTTTACTTTTCTTCATTTGACAAGTCACCAGCAGATACTCGCAGAGAAGGAGAGAACTTGCTGGATCATACAGGATGGTCAGGGGCTCAGACACAGGAATGGTGGCCATGTGGTCATCTGTCTAGAGGGGCGTAGTGATGGGTACACATTTCTGTCTATGAGAAAGAGTCACAATTCAGAATGTGTTTTTGTTCTGAATTGGAATGAAATCAGAAGTACAAGAATATATGACTGAAAAAAAGTAACAGAAATTACTAACGTTTGTCTTGAATACTTTCCAGTAGAGTTTCCACAAGAACGGATACTGTTTTGTGAAATCTTCTAGCTTAGTTGTAACAGCTTCTTCCCCATGGCTTTGTCCCCAGATGAGTGACTTAGCAGAGACCTCCAGTGGCAGCAGGAGAGACTCCCAGGAGGGAGCTGGTGGGTTAGCAGGGCTGAGCTCCTGGTGCCCTCTGGTGCTTGCATGCTCCTTGTCGCAGCCTGGTCCCAGGGACGTGCTTAGCGGATGGATGTCCTCAGCACACAAAGCAAGGGAAAAGGTGCTGTGGAGGCGGCAGGGCTGTGCACAGCTCCGCTGGCTGAGTGCAGTGACCCTTATGGGTGGGTACCTGGAGAGCTGACAGGTTGCAGGAGGCAGGAACAACAAGAACTGACCCTGCAGTACTTCTCTTGCTTTCCCCCTCCCCAGTTCTCTCTACAGCTCTGACCTTGCCATGTAATTTTTGACACATTGCTTAATGTCCTGTATTTCTCTTGCCTTTCCTGTCCTCAAAAATAAGGACACAGGCAGGCAAATGGCCTGCCTATGGCTCCATGTGCTGTTTTGAATGTGATGTTCAGCCAGGTTCATTGATTGTCCTGCTTGGTACATATTTAGTTTTCATCAGACACATACCTGCAGCAGGAAGGGGTTAAACCTTCAGAGCAGGTCACTACAAGGGGCAGGACAAGGCTGGATACTGTGAGCTGAAGTAAATCCCCTAAGTGGGTGTGGGGAGAAGGTACTTAAGAAGAGTGTTTAGGGCTGGTGGCCTTTGGCTGAGGGGGGTTTAGGGAGAGTGAGAGATGGGTTTTAGTGGTGCTAGAAATTGAGTTAGGCTTTCCAGTTTATCAGTTGGATCTCTGGCTTTCATAAGGTGGGTTCTCTCTTTTTTCCTTCTTTTTTCTTAGAGCTGTGTGTGACCTATCACCCACTATAGGTGACTATGCACACACACGTGCATGTATATCTATGTATTTATGTATAAAGGAGAGGACAGGTTAGACTGCTCTGTTGCATCGCAAGGTGTCAGCCTTGCTGTAAGGAGAAGCAAGTTTCTTAGCAGGTGGCTGACTCATACAGGAGACCATTTTCTTGAAGCTGTAAAATACAGAGGCAGAGCTTCTTTGTACTTGAGAGTACGGAATGCCTGTAAATTATAGCTATATTTTGCTGCACTTGCGTGTATGGTAGAGATGTCCAAGTGCTGATGATACTTGCAACAGAGCCAGAGGGGGCAGGGGCATTGCTGGGTGCCCACAGCACCTCACCCTTTCTTGCCTGGCCCTCTGGAAGGTGAGTGTATGCTTTGGGAGGACCCGCTCAGCCAAAGGACATGGGAGTTGTGAGAACGCGGCACAGCAGCTGACACCAGTAGTGCTGTTCCTGGAGTGCTGGGTGCCAAATTCTTTTAGTGCTGTGAGCACCATTGTACAGCCGGAACTGAGGGCTGAGGGGCCAGCGTCGTGGTAGCCTCGTTCTTCCTGAGCAGCCTTTCAAGGCTGGGCTGGGCTTCTGGGAGCATGTGTCAGCTCTGAACCCCTCTTCCTGCT
>NW_008825253.1:612608-630191 GCF_000699105.1 Pygoscelis adeliae
AAAACTGGTCTTCCAATAATGTAAGCGACCTTAAAACTGGTCATGCTTCTTACTCCTGGCTGCTGATGTGTCAGGAGTGTCTCCAACAGGCATAGCCTCAAGACCCTGCCCTGATGGGTAGGTAAATGGGTAGGGTTAGGGCATTGCTAAACAACACTTCTGCTCTCTAGTGCAGCCAGTCGGCCACCAGCATGAATAGAAACCTTGCCGAGAGAGGAAAATCAGATGTCAGAGTAATTACTTTTTTTTTTTAGCTTGGTTGGCCTTATAATTCAGTACAAGATTTGAGTGTTAGATGTAGGTGGGTTTTGACTTCGTGCAACACAAACATTACAGAGGGGATTACAGAGGAGAGAGGGAGGTAGAAAGCAAGCAAAATCTCTTGTGTAAACCTCTGGCAAGGTATAATGTGGCGGTTGGGTTTTACTTCCAGCTATAAACTGATATTTGATGCTATTTGGCTTTTTTATCCTGTCTTAGTCATCTCCACTGTCTTCGTATTAGTCTCCATGACACTTCCTTTAGCAATGTGCAGAGAATAGCTTTGGGAGTGTTGCGTGGCCAGAGCAGGGTTTGCTCTGGAGTTACTACAACAGGGAATAAATCAGGGTTGGGTTTTAGTCCTGAGATGACTGAGGATTTGGCGTGTTTGATGGTGGGCAGGTCTGTGAGACCCTTGGCTTTCCTCTCCCCTCCTTTGCAACTTAGAAGTGGCCTGAAGTGAAGGCCTGTTAGTGCAGGCAGGTGAGGAAAGATGGTCTTGCATGAGATGTGAAATACAAACCTGCAGTGTCAGGTTCTGGTGACCCCAGTGGCATTTGTAGGTGTGGGCCCAGTAACATCTTAAAGCCAATAATGTTTCTTTTCACATGTTCCCTCCTTCTGACTGAATGCTTAAGCAAACAGAGGTGAGACAAGCTGCTTATTGAACCAAATATTGCCTTGTTTATAAAAATCTGTCTAGCTGACATTTAACAAGCAGGCACGTAATACCACGCAGTCACATAGCTGGATGTGATTATGCATTCTTTTAATGATCTACGCTGAGATAAGAATCAGTCCTGTCAATTTGAAACTATACTTGCATTGATAATAAATCTGAGGGTATAATTTTTGCTCAGTTGCTTTCTGAACCAATGGCTGCTTCTAGTGTCTGCCGCTCCTTGAGACAGAGCTGTGCAGTTTAATTGCCTGTGTGGAGAGTCAGCTCCTTTTCTGGTCTGAACTATCCCTCTGGTTCTGTGAATCCATTGCTTTTGCAGAGAAGGGTGGCTATGCAGCCAAAATGGGCCAAAATGCTCTATGCTGCAAAGGTTATGATGCCAGACATCACAGTTGTCTATTCATGCTAATGCTTTCTTATTACCAGCACTGACCACAGCAGTATGTTCAAGAGGAAAACCTTATTTATAGGTTACCTGCAAGATGGGGCTTTCAAAAAATGCATCTTCTGCCTTCACCCAGAACCTTTCAGGCTGGCAACCCAGAACACTGCTCCAGGCAAAATGGTTCTAAGACTGATCCACACTTAAGCCGGGAGATCTGATGAATGCCTGGAGAGCCCTCCTGACTCTCTCCTCTGTGATTCTGCAGGTAGGTGACAGAGGTTTTGGTCCATAGCAGCAGGAGTGAGGGCAGGAAGCAGTGAGCTACGGAGCAATGCTAGTTGGTTTGTTGCCACTGAAATCACAGTTCTTACATGGGGGCATTTTTTTAGCAGTGTTTCCTTGTTTGCGTTTTTGGAGAGATAAGGAGAGGAGAGGTTTCACACAGCCTTGCTTCAGTTATTGGGGAGTCTTCCTTTGTGTGCCAAGTCCCAGTAAGCCTGAGTTGTGTACAGGGAGGATAAAAGAAGAGCTAATTGCAAGTGAGGACTGTATCGTAACACCATTTTTGTGGGCTTGGAGCTGTTTATACCTTAGACCACAGATTTTGCATCACTTCTGTCTTTATCCTCTATTTCTGTCAGCTCTAGATGCAACCCTTTGCAGGGGGCTCGTGCAGCTCACTCTAGCAGACTCTACCAGCAAGCCCGTCTGTTCCTTGCCCCACCAAAGAGAAGAGGTTCGTTTTAGGCTGAGGCTTGACCTTCATGTCTCTTTCTTTCTGGTTTTCTGTCCAGTCTCTTTTGGAGATCCTCCTAAAAGCTGCTGTTTTGTCTGTCACCTTCTGACCTGTGGTCCAAAGGGTAATTCAAGCAAAGGGTTGGACACTGCAGCTCTGTCACGTTGTGCTCCTCCAGGATTCTTTGACGTAGTCTACCTTGTCTGGGCATTCTGGTGTGATTTTGTTCTGAAACCTCCTCTGTCGGTATCTACGTGTGAGATTCATTCTTAGATGAGCTCACATAATGAAGGGATCTATTGTGATGGGCATGGAAACAAAGAATGAATTTATTTTCCCTTTTAGAGTTGTATGTCTCCAGATCCTCTTTTTATAACTGGATCACGTTGTCCCAGCAGGGCTCTGACATTCCTTCTTCATGAGGCAACTAATGATTCTATGATTCTATAAGAAACAGAAAAATAACGTCAAGTTTTTGAAAGATACCTTCTCACTTCCAGTAGCTTCCTTTGCCTTTCTGTTCAGTTATGACAGTTTGGTTTTCTTTGCTAGGTGGTATGCATTTGCTTTCAGCCTTCAGTATGCCTTTATATAATTTCCACAGCACCTGCAACATTTTAGCCTTTTAACTGCCCCTTTTGGTTTTTCTTCAGCAAGCTTTCTTATTTTGTGCTCTGTTGTTCCTGTTCTTAAACCTCTCCTTCCAGTTCTGGGTCATGCACTGTGTTTAGGGTTAATGAGAAGGAGTGCACTGGTGGGGCTGTCTGGACCCAGTGAGTCGCGATGGCCCTTACAAGGTTACAGAGGAGCTCGGCTGTCGTCTGGCTTACATTAGTAAAAAGCCTGAGCCCCGTCCTGTAAGGGTGCTCTGCTGAGCTAATGGGAGACCTGACTTTTCTGAGAAAGCACAAAGCCCCTTTTGTTCTGGATGAGAACCACAGAGAAGTGCAATGACTTTGGGCTGAGCAGGGCATGTGGCGTGCGTGGTGGAGAAGGGATTGGGAAGGATTTATTGTCTGTTGCCACACCTGCTTTAATGTGGCAGGAACACCTCGGCAATCAATTGTACAATTTAGTATTACTGAAGAACACTTGAGCCATACTTGATGCTACACATGCACAGTCAGGTTGGGTGAGAAGAGGGTTATTAAGGCACTGACTCATTTTCCCATGGTACAAACCACATCTCAGACTTGTCCCACTCCTGCCCACCCACTGCAGATTTCATTGCCTCCCCTCCTGCCCTAGCCTCTCGGGGTGTGTTAGAGATTGTGATGCAGAATTGGGTTTCACTCCCCACTTGCTATCACCAGGAAATCCATGCATTTGAGAAGAGGGGGAGGTGACATGAAGGCATTGGATTTTTTCCAGTTTAGGGAAAGGGAAGCTTGCAAAGAAGGAGGAATGTGAGAGGGAAGGGAGGTAGAGTGAGGTCTCCTGCATAATCATGTTGAGCTAGAAGTGACTGTTATTACAGGTGAGCTCTAAACCCCCCCTCACAGGCCTGTGCAAGGGCATGCTCTGTGTTCCCATTGTCTGCAGCTGAGAAGCCTGATGCTGCAAAATTAGAAAAGTTCACTCAGAGATCACTCCCAGCTCTGTACTTCTTGGATAAGAGACGATCTCTAGTTGTCTCCCGCTGAGAGCAAGTTTTACCAGCATTCCTGTTACATGCTCTGTGTTCCCATTGTCTGTAGCTGAGAAGCCTGATGCTGCAAAATTAGAAAAGTTCATAAAGGGTGGGGACAGCAGTGCTTAGGAAGGGAACATGGTGCAGATGAGACTAATGACAGGGAGGGCTCTGCTTCTGGGGAGGGGGTAAGCTGAGAGCGTGCTAGGCTCTGTCCCTTGAAAGACTCATCTGCCCAGGTGTGGGTAGCGAATATCTCATTCTTGCTTGGTCACAGTTGCCACCTGGATCACTGCATGCTGCTAAGGATATTCAGATAATAGGAGTAAAGCTCCTAGTCCATGTCCCTTCTGGTTAGCATGAAGGTTATTGCTGAATTATGGGCGCATAACCTGCTTTTCCAGAGTCGTGTCACTTTGCGCGAGACTCTGACATTGTCCCCTCTGGCCATCCATCAGGGTGATCTTACCCTGCTCTGATAACCACACTGACATGCTAAGCAGTGCTGAGCCTCCTGCGGTAACGTGGCTGTGTCCCTGGGCCGGGCTGGGCTGGGATCTGGCAAGTGCAGGAAGACCTGCCACAGCCCAAACTGCCGTTCCCAGCATTCAGTACCACAAAGTGGTGAAGCTGGATGTGGCATCACATCCAAAAGCTAGAAATCCTCCAGCTGGAGGCCTATTTCAGGGAGCTGTAACTCTCACTTAGGCTTAAGTGCATCTCAAGCAGATGCAATACCACAAATCAGCTCCAGCCTTATTCTATGTAATAATCAGAATTTTGCTTTGGAATGAAGTGTGCAAAAAATGTGATAGTGGTTCACCTCTTACTGTGTTGAAATCATTGCCTCTCCTCCCATCTTTTAGGTCCTCTGTCTGTCTTCATCTCCTCAACGGTATGCTCTTTGAATCAAAGACCTTCTTGTTCGTACCACACCTAGCACTCTTGGATCTGTGCTCATGGCTCATAGCTGCTAAAGGATGAACACATTTGGGTATCTTAGGATGCTTGCCAGGTAATGCAGCCTGGGGAGGACACAAGTTCAGTCAAAATCAGATCCCCCTGATTGCTGATGCACAGGTCGGGGGAGGTCATGGGGAACAACACCATGTGTGATTCAGCTGAGGAAGGAGCAGGGCAAAACCCATTCCTCAGCTCCTGCAGCATGCAGGTGCTGTATAAAGACCCCTTAAAACCAAATGTGACCTCTTTAATAAGAACATAGTTTAGTTTTTAAAATAGAGCAGCCTGCAGGAATTGGAAAGCCCATGAAGTTATGTCCTAGGAACTTTGCAGCAAGGAAATAAATGAAGGTTTGTTGAGGGAAAGGCCACTTCTGGTGATAGGGAGACAGGGATCTCTGGGATTATAATTCTGGAGCCATTGGATAATAACATCCCTGCTTAGTGGTCTCATTGCTGTGGTGTTTGTGAGCACTAACGAGCTGCTGCAGTGAGTGCTGATGCAAGAGCCCACATGGCACTTGGGTGCAGATGCTGGGCACCTTGGCATGCGGCCAGCGTGCCGTGAGCACCCCTGAGAACCTCAGCAAGCAAAGATTCACCAAGAAAATAAGACAGATGGCCATGCTGTGTGGGATTTGCCTGCACCAGTCCTAGCCTTTTATCCTATTGCAGGGTTGCATTTTTTTTATTTCATCTATCCTGATTCCTCTGTCCTGAGTGGAGAGTGTCTCAGTTGAGTGACCTCGCTGAGCCTGGAGCAGAGTTCCCGGTTCGACATACCTGTGATCTGAAAATGGCCTGCCTGGCCAGCAGAGGAGCTGCCATGTATTTCTCTTTGGGGTTTCTGAGGTGGAGATGACTGGGGTAAGCAAAAATTTCAAGAAAAGGGCCAAACATTTCAAGCTCCACTGAAGCAAAATTTCCTGATGACAAACATTTCTTTAGTAACTAGAGGAAGGTGGTCCTAGAGTTGCTCTGTCCTAGGAGCGCAGCTTTATTTTTGTTGCCTCCTGTAAATGGCAAACATGTCCTGTGCAGGGCAGGGAGGGAATGGACTATTCACTGCTCTCATCCTGCTCACTCCGTGCAGCCTCCATGGGCTCAGGGTTTCCTACTGTATCCTAGGAATGACAAGCATTAACAAATAACACACATCTGTTTGTACTGCTAAGCATTTGTATTCTCAAGAACTTTCAGGTGTGTCCAGTGCTCCCAACCCCTCCTGTAATTCCAGATGCAGTTTTGAGAAGCCAGAGGCACACCCTGGTTTGCTCAGTGAAAAGCAGCCCTCTGCGGATCGTAGCCCCGCACACTAAGTGCCTGGCGAGTAGCGGCTTGGAGGTAAGCGCCACAGTTAACCGTCCGAGCGGGGTTGTGCAACCTCTTATCCTCCTCTGCCAGAAGGGAGCCTGCTGACTGCAGGGCATCGATAGCAGTGAGTCTAGCTTAAATAACTCTGAATTCTCTGCATGCAGCTCTGTGCTTTCCCAGGCATAGCGGACCCTCAATAGTTTTTCGTGTGCTTCGGGTCTAGTTTCAGATGGGTTTTGTGAAGGCACGTGTCAGTTTACTTGTGAGACAGTCACCTTTTAACTTTCCTACTCTGAGTTTGGTTTTGCAATTAAGCATTATTCATGTTTGATTTTTCTTGGCTGAAATAAGGTGATTCCTTGCCTGTATGGGTGCTCTGAAGACCTTTGCAGAAATGTCGCCTTTACTCCCAGGGCTGGGCTTCCTCCTTTTGGTTGGTGAGTATTACTGTGAGGGTGACGGGTGTCCCGGGAGGATTTTCCTTACCAGCAGCTGTAGTTGAGATAATCCTCAAAAGGGAAAATTGTGCTGAAAGACCTTTGAACATTACTTTGGTGGTTGCTGTAAATCCCCAGCCTTTAATTATGCTTGTTTATTATTGTATCTGTGAACCAAAATATGTTAGTTTTTGTAATAAACAGAGTGGAAAGACAAAATTGGAGTTCATTCTCCTCCTGCCATTGCAGAGCTGTCTGCTGACTGCTCCTTTTGTTGGAGTATCCAGGTGTCTCTGGGAAAGCACTTAAGAAATAATCTTAACTGAATCTGATTATCTCTATATTCCTCTACTTTTCCTCCTCCTGTTTTTTGGTAGTAAGGGATTCCAGAGCAGGATCTTTGTTTCTTTCAGAAAGTGTCAGTGCTTTATTCTTCCTTCCTCAACAGACTTGAGATCATGTTTGCAGTGAATGTTGGTGACAATAGGACATGAACTTGTAACATTACAAACAAGGTAATGAGTCACCAGCTGGGGAACAGCTACGTAAAGGGACCATCATTTTCTCTGCAGTAGACTTAGTTATCAGTAATAAAGGAAGGAAAACAAATAAACAGATAACTTTTTTCTTTTCTTTATTTCTTTAATTAACCAGTTGTTGCTGTTCAAAAATGACCAATGTATTATGGACACCCTGATGAAAATGTGATTTTTCCAATTTTCTATTAACATCCTGTACAAGGAGGGATGTCTCTGTCCAGCAGAAGTACACGGGTTGCTTATAAAAGTTAATGACTCTTAATGCAATTGCTTTTAAGTCTGGCAGGTCAGTAATTTTGGTGGTGTGTTCTCATGTTGGCCACTGGCTCAGCGTGCAGCCGTGGGAAATCATTCTGTTTCTTTGGGCCGTGCTTGCCCCCATCCATCTACCCATCTTCTTCTGTAAATGCCCTAGATAACTGGAGATGGAGGAAGGGCAGAGTATCGGAAATGTGCTGAGCTTGTAGAGAATTTGCATGCAACAGCTTGCATGCACTGCCGTTTTGGGGATGGATCAAAGAGAGAAGAAAGAAAACACTAGTTTCTGAGAGTCCCTAAACAGGTTTCTGAAAGGGAAGGACAGGAGATCTAAGCAGAGTGGTGCCACACTGTCAACAGGAATGGCCTTGTTGTAAAGAAGCACTGGGGAGACCAGGCAGTGCTCAGCGACCTTGTGGCACAGAAGTGCCCTCATGGAGGAGGAGGAGGGACTGTGGAGAGCAGGTGAACTGTGAATAGCACAGCATACGTGGGTGAAGGGGACAGTCTCTCCCTTATGGAAGGCTTCACCGCAGCCCGGTGTGCCTGTGCGCTAACAAAGCATGGGAGTGAAAGCAATGTTTTGGAAGAGTATTGCTCCCAGAGTCACGCGCACATATCTTAGGTGGTTCATGACACAAGCTGAGTCCATAGCCTTTGTTGTGATGTTGTGAGATGAAGGATTTATTGTCATACAATGAGGATTTTTGTGATAGTAGGTTGGGGTCCTCTCTGATCTTGCAGAGTGAGAAGCCACCCTTCCTCTTCCTCCTTCTCCCTGCTTGGGTCACACTGCTCTTCGGAGTCAATGGTACAATTTGCGTGCTTAAAGTTAAACATATGTGTAAGAGCTTTCCAAGAGTGGGGCCAAAGGGCTTGGCTGTATGTTTCCAAGGTCCAGTCCTGAGGTGAGCAGGAAGTGATTATTGCGGTGGAAACAGCCTGGCTTTGTCTGCAAGCAGGGAAGCGTGGCCTCAGGGCCAGCCTCTGGCACTGAACTCTTGGTTATGATTTTGGTAACTCTTTCGGGACTTTCTCTAGGAGTAAAGTTAATGTATGTTTGGCCTAGAGGAAAGCACTGCATTTACCCAGCTCTGGGTATGTTTCCTTTGCTCGTTACTTAGTGACAGTTCTCCGTTAATTAAATGATTAAAAAGGTGTAACAGTTAGTAATCAAAAAAGCTGTTATACTAATTAGGGACTCCTCTCATCCATCCCTACAAGCTATTTTATAATCTCCTTCCTAATGCAGGTCATTGGGCTGGTGAACACATCCACAACCAGGAAAGCCACTGCCTTCCTCCTCCTCCTCCTCCTCTTCTTCCCCATCACGGTTCAGTGATAAGGGTCTCCCATCCTGATTTCTGTGCCCAAATATCACTGTGGGTTTGACTGGCACTGCCCTGGGCCAGCTTAGCCCAGACCCTTAGCCGTATATGGTATGGAGCGACCACAGGAGGTTGCTTCTGTGTTTTGGTTTCGGGCTCAGCTCCTCCACTTTCCCCCTATGAGTCACTTCTAACCAAATATTTGTAGATAACACCAAGCCTGACCATGCTTCCCCCAGGAGGGTATGAGGGCTGGGAGTCACTGATGCTTTAGAGCCATGGAGCAATCGTGCTGAACCTGAGCTCTGCCACACCTTTGTGTGCTTGCTGGGCACTACTCAGCCAGCCCTGGGCTGGCTGGTCCGTGGGTCCCAGCTGGGGGTCCCAGATGAGACATGGGTGGGGGGTGATCTCTATAGCCACTTCAGCCTCCTGTAGTGAGGCCACTACAGTCAGCTGTAGTGCCTGATCCAAAGTCACTGAAGTTGGTGGTGTTCTCCCTGCTGAGAGATAACTGCCAAACTTTCAGTGCTGTTACTCCTTGAGCAGATGAACAAGGCTTGCAGAGAAGCGAGGGTACTCTGGGCTGCAGGACAGCTGGACTTGCTGTGGTCTGCCATGCACCGAGGTGGGTCAGAGGATGTAGCTACAGGGGTGGGAGGAGAATGGTGCAAACTGGCCATGCCGTGTGGTGTGGTGGTGGGCAAGTGCGGCAAGGGGTGGCTGTTGCAGACAGCTCTGCAGGGCCCTGGTGCCTCACTGTGGGCTGAGATCAGGCACAGCTGCCCCAGGAGATGGGTGAAGGTGACAGTGCTGACCAACCGAGTCCCGAGTGTGCCATTAGAGAAACACACTGACAAAAACAACTGTGCAGTGGTTCAGTGCTAGCAAATTGTGACAGTCAGCCTGACAGCGTGACCTCAGAAGCCTCTAACCATTGTATTCTCCCTCTCCCTGCCTCTCATTTCATGTAGTACTTGTTGCATTCACTTGTTCTGTCCTGTCATAAACTAGTGGGAAGTCCCTACCTTCCATTTTTTTCTGTACACGGGATGATGAGCTTGGTAGGCTCCTAATCTAAAGTAAATACCACTAATGCCAGGGAGATTTGAGTCTGGGTATGTTGTTACTGGTTTCCTAAGCCTGCATTTTGCCACCTTTCCAGCTTCATGGCATTGGCAGAGGAAATGCAAGTTGCCATCAGGAACGATGTAGAAGTTGGGAAACAAGGAACAGACAAGTGGAGGGCTTGCACAAGACCTGCCAAGAGCCAGCAGTGACAGGTTGTCTTCTTTCAGTAAATCCCTGTCAAGCTCTTGGGCAGGACTGGCATGAGAGCTGTCATACACTGGTGTTACCTGCATTGTGTGCAGTTCTGCAGCACAGGGTGACTTTAATCCGGTTGAGCACTTAGCAGGAAAAATGTATGAAATACAGTACAGGCTTGGCTACAATTGACGTGTTGATGGCAAAACTATAAGAAACAAGTAGAAGCTGCAAAGCTAAAAGCATCGTGGAAGTATAAGCATGGTGAGCCTGGCGTCCCAGGCTGGTCGGTGACCATGGGCTGGCTGTGGTGCACAAAACACTGGGCAAGGAAGTCCTGGAGAGAAGGACCATCCCCAGAGTGTTTCTGCCCCTTTCCCTGCCTTTTCCTCTTTGGGGACAGAGATGCATGCAATCCCTCATGTCATCTAAGACACCACATTTCTGTCCTCTGTCAGACTGACCCGGAGTGGATAGAGGAGTACGTCATGTCTGCTCACCCAGTCAGCTGTCACAAAGTCAAAGAGAAAACAGCAGAAGGGGCTGACAGAAATGATTCTGTGAAATACTGTCAAGAATGAGGAATAAAATAATGTAGTGAGATGAGTGATGTTCAGGGTCTGTTAAGCCAGATGGGGGCTGGACTGTGGGAATGAGCTTTGTCCTGGATTTGCCGCTACAATCATGATACATTGTCTTCCAGGTTGGCAGGTTGCTGCAACTTCTGCTGGGACATACCTGGTAAGGCAAACTTGCATGTTTAAAATACGTGTCATCCATGTCTTTACTTGCAAAGCGTGTGTGGGTTGGTGGTCAGTGTGGGCCCCTTCCTGATAGCGGTGCATTGACGGGAATCAATTGCTACAAGCCAGATCCAGTGTGTGTTGAGCATGGAGGTGGACGGTAAGTGCCCTTCCCCTTCTTGTCTCCCAAGCAGTGAGTGGAGTGGGGATAGCTTCTCCAGGTCTTTGCAGGGCTTCAGTGCAAGCACATCACCAGGCAGTTCAATGAAGGTGACACCCACCAACTACACTCAAATCATCAGAACAGTCCATCCCACTGGCCCTCATGCTTGAGTGATGGGAGGACTCGCATAACCCTGAACTTCCCAGCTGTTTGAAGTACAGAGCCGGTACTGATATGGATTTTGCAGACGGCAACTACCTAGCATGGCAAGATGCAAGCTATGGGTCCTAGGCACTTGTGTGTTTTCAGGCCAGATCTAAGCACAAATGGTTGCAGCTAACATGCTTGTCTGTATGCAATGATCACAAATAATGTTGTGCTACCATTGTAACTGCATGCTAAGATCATCTCTCTTCTCTCTTTCTCCCGGCACAGTGCTCCAGCTCCACTGTCAATGGTGAGTTTCTTTTCAAGTAATCTCCATAAGGAAGATTCAGACATGGTTCTGTATACATATTCCTATCACAGTTCCTTTATCTTTGTCTCTCTCTCTTTTGGGGGGAATCAGAATCTGCCGTGTGTGCTTCAGTGAAAAGGTATGTGAACCATCAGCAAATTCTCTTGGCAGCATTTTCCTTGGGAGTGATACTGGTTTGTTGGGGATGTCACTTTGGGTAGCAGGAAGCCTCTGAAAGCAGGAAGCCTCTGAAACCAGGTGTAGCACCTTTCTCCCCACCAAGTCCCAGGGTTGCCTGTGGGCAGGGAGGGCTCTAGTTGTGCTCATTGAAACAGTGAAGGGAAAATGCCTCCCTGGGTGTCTGTGCAGGACAAAAAAAGGCAGGGCAAGTCCCTGCTGTGTCAGCCAGCCTGATGCGGTGGGGATTTACTGCTCTGAGAGCCTTGCCATTGGTGCTGAGCTTAGCTTGGCTAGCGGTAGGGGCCTAAGACTCAAACAGGTCCACTTCAAGCTTTTATTGAACTTGATTTCTACCTAAGGGTCAACAATTTACAAGTACCCTCTCCCTGCTCCCGAACAGTGCCAGCAAATAATTCTCATCATCTGTGTTGTTTGTTTGTTCCTCTGTATTTGTTATGTGGGCTGTGCCTCGTTGTTATGGCTGCCTGGCATCGCTCCTGCTCCTTGATGCGTGGGCTGGACCCCTTTACACAAAAGTAGCTAATAGTTGTCCCTACTGCAGGTGAACAAAACTTCAGTGAATAAAAGCATGTGGTCAGGGCCATTCATACGCCTTTCACTGACTGCCTAGGCAAGGGCAGCTGCATTCCATGCCCGCGTTTGCAGACATACTGCTGACGGAGTGCCAGCTCCCAGCCAGTTCTGCCCCCAGCTGCTGCAGGTCTGGGGCAGCTGGCATGGAGGTGATGTCTTTGCTTTTTCCCCACCAGTGTCAGCCAGGAGATGCTTCTTGAGATAGCCCGTGTCCAAGCTTCCCCCTGCAGCCTCACTTTTGGTCAATACGCCTGTGCACAGGTAACAGCAGTCCCCTTCTTTTCATGAGCTAGTGTTTTGTTTTCTTTGACAATAGTGTAATTTCTATCTTAAAAGGAGTCCCACTGTCGGCTGTGAATGGCCAAAGCCTTCTGCAGGCTTGGGGTCTGGGTTGTCGATGTTTCCCTCACAAGGCTGAGAAAAGAGATGGGGTCAAGCACACAGGGACACAGGAACCATCCAGAGCACTGAGCTGTGGCAATGTCACCTTCCCAGGCAACACGTGCTCTGCGTCTGAGGCTCAGGAGCGGCTACACCACCATGGAGGCCTGTCTTTTCCAAACCTCTCAAATGAGAAAGTGGGACAAAGGAGATTTCCAAAACAAATTGGCTCTTAAAAACTGGCATCATAGTGTTGAAACAAATCTCTGCATGAGAGTAACCCTGGTCCATTGGGGTAAACCACTTCTGAGCACAATAAAAAGTGCTTGCGGCGTGGAAAACATCATCTGGAATATTTCAGGTTTACTTCCCTTCCTGCTTTTGTCATTATCTCTAAGTTGCTGTGCTGCCACTAATTGCAATTGAATTGACAAAGATTTGTATTTTCCCATAAATGTTTCTAACAAAAAGATGTAATTTCTTCAGGTATTTGTTGGTGGGGGTTTTGGGGTTGGTTTTTTTTTTCATTATAAAAAAATGTTTCTGGAATGAGGAAGTTTCTTACGGAAGTTTCCACTTTGATCAAATGGCCATTGTTTTTTTTTTTGGTGGGAAACCATTTTGAATAGTTTTTTAAAGCCACTCTTTGCTTGGGGGGAGCACAGATTAGGTAACAGAAGGATCCAGCATTTGGAACTGGGTAAGTTTAGGCTTGCTTCAAGTCAGTGTAAGTTGGACTTTCTTCCGACTCTTCTGTCAACAGGTTTCATCACCTTGAGGTACTGAATGCTCATGTGTAGGTGAGCTAGTGAAGCAGACCTGAAGGAGATTGCATACTGCAGCATCTCTAAATACGACATGCCTTTTATTATCTCTATATGGATTTCCCCCTTTTTTTTTTTTCAGAGTGCTTGGCTCCAGGACCTTCAGGATGATTTCCTCATATCCTTATATTCTTGCCTTACCCCTAAAACTGCCAGTGCTATGGATCTGGAATACTCCGTTCTGTTCTTTTCCAAATATGATGCCAAGAAGCTTCTAGCTGCTCTGACTATGTTCAGCCAGCGGGTGGGTATCACATATCCAACTGTTTGTTCACCTGTAACATTAATGCCAGTGGAAGGCATTAATTAACATTACCAGAGACAGGATTATTGCTAGGGGTGATTCTGTTCATTATGTTCAGATTCACATGGATTTCTGTTAATGTTTGATTAGAAGTCCATATTCACTTGAATTCATGTGTTTCTTCGTGTCTCTTGCCTGCAGTTTTCTCGTGTGCCTCTTTCTCTTGAGTGGAACATGATCTTCATTAATGGCCTGTGGGAGAAGATGTTGCAAGTACCTGATATTGACAGCCCACCCGTTTTGTTTCAGTGGGTCCACGAGGGGCTTCAGCCATTCCTGGTTGAGCCCAAGGCCTTTTCTTGCCTCCGTGCCAAAAACATATTGTGTGAGACATTTCGGATGATGTAAGTGCTGAACACAAACATTGTTTCAGTCCCGTGTTGCCGAGATAGGAAAGGGGCCCTTACTCCAGCCTCCTAAAGCAAGGGGCTAAACCCTGTAAGCACTGTGAACTGATGGAGGCCCAGGCGGGGTCTCTGAGAAGCTCTCTGCAAGGCTTCGTAACACACCTCCTGACCCTGTAACTGGTCCTCCCCATCAGTCAATACACGTGTAATGGCCCTGCTAGCACTGCGTTTCCAAAGCAGTACCGCAGGGTTGGCAGTGCAGCCCCCAAGGTGATCGTGGGGGCTCTTGTGAAGGGAAGTCATATTGGTAGCTTTGAAAAGGGATGCGATTGATAATATCAGTCTTTGAGTAACAGCCATTTCTGTGAGAATCCAACCCTGTCAGGTCTGACTTCATCTGTGTTTGCGATGTCTGCCTTTCTTATCCATCTTTAGAGTCGCTGCCCTGAATGGCATATATTCTGAGCTTCCAGTGGAAGAACAGAGGAATCTTTACACCGGGATCAAACACTATCTCATCCAGGATGGTAAATGACTCGATTTTCTTTAAGAAACAACAGAATGCTTTAAGCCACTGATGTTTGCTACAACATTAGCTGCAATCCGTTACAGGGCTGAGGCTTCACAGACTTTTTTGTGAATTTGTGTTGCCTCTTCAATGGAAATAGGCTGGGAATATGACAACCATAAGTGGTATCAGGAATCATTTCCCTGGCTGAGGGCTTTATTAATCCAAGATTTTTATAAATCAGCACAGTCAATCCTGTGCTGACTTACCTCCTGTGCAAATGGCATTTACTGCTGTTGTTGTGAAAGAGCGGTGCAGGGTTTGGTTCTGAGAGCTAAAGAATTCAGCTCAGAAGTTAGCTCAGAAAGGGGACCCAAGTAAGACACTCCCCTGTCTCCGGGCAGTAGCTTGCATGCAAAAATTTAACGTCCTGAAAACAGTTTTTTGGCAGATTTGAAGGGAGGAAGAGAGAGACTGGTGATGAAACATTTGGAGGGCTGTGAAAGAATGAGGCATCTGTCCTGTCCCCTGTAATCTGAATGCACACACGCAGATTTGAGCATAATGTGTGATCAGAGGCACTTAGGGAGCTCTCTGCTGACTGAGTTCTCTGATAGACTGAAGCCTGTTCCGCATTCGGAAATCTCCAATCTCCACTGATTTCCTGATACAGTGCAAGTCTGTAGTTTCATGGTGTCTGCCTGTTTTGCAGGATCAAACCAGAAATGCTACAGTGCAGCCGTTCCAGGTCTGAATTCCACTGCTTGGTTTGAAAATTATCTGGGATCCTTTTTGGAGCATGCTACTGCTGGAGACCTGCAGCTTTTTGGTGATGAACCAACAGTAAGTGCAGGCTCATCATGGCGATGAAGAGCCTGCAGTGTGCAAAATACTCTGTGCCTGGGAGGTCGTCTTCCTGCCCTGACCAAAATTCACAGAGGTGCTGCTAGCAGGAACATTTCTCTTGTTTATTTATGGTGAACAGTCACTTCAGTCCTTAATTTTTCCCCCATCGTGATTTCTTGTGATAAGAGGCACTTGCACAGAAGTTGGTTTCACATAGGTAGTTCTGCAGAGAACAAACTGGACTCAATAGGAGGAGCAAACCCAAACTTTATTTCAAGACTGGACTGATGTCTGGGCCTGGTTTAGTGAATGACTGTACGAGGCCTGCATGTGTGAGTGGTGCTGTAGGGGCAGGGCCACGTCCTTTAGCAGCTCTTCCACCTTTGTGCCTTACAGCAGTCATAGAGTGAGAGGCTTACCATGCCCTTGGAGTGCAAAGGTAAATAAAACAAGGTCCCAGTGTATTACTTGAAAACAAAAAATAAATTTCCTCACAACTTTAAAGCCAGGTGAAAAAACCCTTATTGCTTGAAGTGAGGTTTGTTCAAACTGCCCCAAGTGACTGTCAGGATTAAAGTATCCACCTAAATTATTTTTGGGTTTTTTTTTTCCCATTTCAACACCCTCAGCTTCAAAAATTTGCCAGGGATCCAGTCAATATACAGATGATCAGCAACCTCACCTTGCTCTGGGAGACGGCTGTGTACTATACCTCGCTACTGACCTCTGGACCTGATTTTCCCTTATCAAGGTACAGGACCTGACCTGACTTACTACTTGACTTATGGTTTAGCATGGCACCATGACTTACCAAAAGTTTGCTGAGTGGTGATTCTGATGGCTGCTTCCGTGAAACCTTTAAAGCATTTTTCTGTTCCTCAAATAATTGCGTTGCACTTCATCCTGGGGAGGGACAGACCACAAGTTCCAAATCTTGGGAAATGACTGTCATGCAGCGCCAGCCACCAACTAATGACCAACAGCGCATCGTGCATGTTTTTGCAGTTTTGCATGATGGAGCAGTGCTCTCTGTAAACAGGAGCATCAGCATCGTCAGAGCTAAAATGAATCAGGAGAAACATGCACTGGAAAAGAGCGTCCTTTGGACAAAGAGGAAAGATCTGACAGAGCCACTGTCTGTCATACTGGCAACCTCTCCTCCTTGTCTTCCACCTGCAGTCTCCCAGACAGATTTGTTTGCTACTTGAGCCCCTCGGCAGTGAGCAACCTGAGCAGAGATGATGCTTTGAGCTTGGCCCAGAGGATCAGTAAGAACTGCCCATTGAACCTGACACACAGAGGAATAACTAGAGAGAGAGCTCCCTCCTCCCTGACAACAGAGGAACTGCAGGTAATCTGTCCAGCCCCACAACTCAATTCTTCATTCACCTAGGCAAAATTTGTGAGGGTTGAGGATTCAACTCTCATGCCTCCTCTTGTGTACACTCCTGTAGGTCACCTTTCTTTTCTTATTGTGGCATCTGCCTGGTGTTTCATAATCTGAAAATTCTCTGGGTGGAGGCAGTCCATCAACAGGCCTCATCACACAAGTTTGAGGCAGAAAGTCCAGTGATTTAAGACATCCAAAGGCTGTAGGATCCAGTAGGCTCATGTCATTGCTCCTCCGACTTTCTTTTCTGTCTGTGTGGGACCTTTTCAGGTTGCATCCTCTTTGGTGAGAAAGTTTGAGCATTTCCCTCCTGCAATCCTGCATGCGTTGGGCCAGGCTGCAGTTGGGCTGTCCATATCCGACATCGAAAATGGCATCAGTGATAAAGACCTTGAAGCATCTATTCCTGCCCTGGGTGAAGTTCGCGGCTGGAACGCTGAGCAGTCCAGCACTATTATCAACAAACTGCTCAGCTCCGGCTATCAGGTACAAAGGATAATGTCCACAAATGCACCTCACACCCAGTATAGCTAACTGCCAGCAAATGGTGTTTGGCCCTTCATGTACTCATGCCTGCATGCATTACCTTTCAGATCCTGGACGGACAGAGCCTGGCAAAGCTAGGGAGCTTGGTGGCTGGCCTCAACAGCAGCACGCTTCGAAGTCTGTCTCCAGAAGTGATCTTGGAAGCCATTAAGTTGCCTGAGTTTGTTCAGCAAATGGTGACCCTGCCCTCTGCTCTGAAAAGGACATTTGTGGAAAAGGTGAAGTTGTTTTTCTCTTCAGGCGTCATAAATTAGCAAAGCTCCAGTGACTCATAGCTAAGAACACTGGTTACCTGGGGCCAGGCATTGACACACACGCACCTACACACCCAGACAGCATTCCCTTGGGGGTGTTTGTCATTGCTAAACAGAGTGTGCAGCAGGACAAGCATCTCAAGTCCCTATCACCGTGCCTGTGTAGATGTCCTTGGCTGCCAGCCAGCATGTCAGCTGCCAACCAGTGTGTCCTGCTTCACCTCTTGTGGAACAGGGCAGAAGCGACC
>NW_008825253.1:630202-633524 GCF_000699105.1 Pygoscelis adeliae
GGAAGAGGGCAGAAGAGACAGTTGTTTTATGGCATGGTCCTAGAAACTACTCCCCACTGACTTGAAAAGATGCTCCCAGAGAAAGGATATTGTTATGGTTTGGAGTGAGAACATGTGAGAAGTGAGGGCGGCTTAGAAAATCCCTTTTAGGGTAGACCGATCCTTCAGCAATGCACTATTTCACTGCCCCCATGTGATTGTATAGGATTTGGACACCTCTCTGCCTTTTTTCTTGCCATGACTTTAGCCTTCAAGTTGCCTGTGTAGCATTCAATTTTGTTGTTATTCATCCTCCCTCTAGTAGGAGAGACTCTGATCTGTGTTTCGCACCAGAGGCCCTGCCTATAGCATGTCCTGGGGCAATGGGGCTGCCAGGGCTCTGTGTGAAGCGTTAGGTGGATCTCATTCACCACAGGATTGTTCTGCAATGTGCCTTCGGCAAGTTGAGACATTGTTTGGGTTGGCAGAGAGGAAAGATGCGTCCCTCCTTTCTGTCGGGTTAAACATTTTTAGGGCATAAGGCCAGGAGGTAGGAAACTGATAAGAGACTGAATCGTTCCCATTCATCAGGAACCCCAGGTATTAGCTCCAAGCAGCTCTCCTAGTCTGATGAATATGTCAAATGGGAAATATTTCATAGTGTTAGGTCTCTGAGAAATGCCTGGATGATCAGCAGGGAAATTTACCTGGCTTCTTTCCAGTTTGTCATTTCTTCTCCAGCAATTGTTTATTTTAGCCAGAGTGTTTGATACTTTTCTTTCTTAATAGATTTCCTCCAGTGTAGGCCACCCTGCTGACCTGGTTAAATATATCCCTGATGCTCTGGCCAGTTACATTCCAAAATCATTGCTTGTTTTTGGGGAAGAGAAGCCCAATATTCAGGATCTCAACAGTAAAATGTGGACCCGAGAACAGGTAATATCCTAGCGGCTTGTGTCCTTCTTATCCCTTGGTGTCAGCCTTGGACTCTAGAGAGCTGTAAGTCCGCTCTGCACATCTGTCTGAAAATGCAGGTGAATGTTGCAGAAGAGCATGGTAAACCATTGACACTCTGGCTTTGCTTCACAGGCTGCCATGTTTTTCAGTGATGTGATAAAGACAGAGCCTGACTTCAGCAGGTAGCGTTTTTCTTCTCTCCTTCCATTTTCCATGTTTGTGTTTGCTTTGATTGCAATTTCTGTGTTTCCTTTGGTACGTATGGCGTGGTTCCCATGACAGGTGGGAAATATGCAAACCCAAACACAGGCATGTAGCATCAAGATTTACCAGGGTGTCAGCTGCAAAACATACCCATAAGCCACACTTGCTTTCTAAAATGATGCTGCTGGCTCAGACTGCACCTGGAACCTTGCTTCTGACTGCCTCTGTGGAAGGCGTTTCTAATCGGAGAATGTGTCAGTCTTCCACACTGCTACTCCAGGGATTAAATTTAGTGGGGCTGATATATGTCTTTTGTCAGCTCTTGTATCTGAGATGAAAAATTCTGAAAACCATGATGTATATCTGGAAAAAGAATGGGAGTCGACATCAGTGTCCTGCTGATTTCACAATAGAAGCTTTTCCACATAGAAAGCTATTAAAGTTTTAAGGACTCCTCCCTGAGCTCTCCCAGGCTGTGCAAACTATGTTCAGTGATAAGGATCTGCACAACTCCATTTCACTTTCAACATGTGGTATGTACTGAAAACACAGGGAGGAGACTGATCTTGTAAATCAGGATACAGCAGTACTACTTGGGGTGGAGGTCCCTGCATTTCTACTTCCAGTACGAGTCTCTAGATTATGTTTATTTGACCAGCGATGGCTTCTTGATCTCCCATATAGGTCAAGACTAGCAATTTTGAGGGGTGGAGTTTGGAGAGCATTAAGGTTTGAGAACGGGGGAGGTTTATGCTTGCTGTATTTGTCATTATAAATGTGGGAGATCAGCATTGAATTTTCTCCTGAAGTCCTTGCCCCTCCAATTTGCTTTCTGTAAATGTTCAGGCTTTCCCAGTCAGTCCTCCAAGGCTTCACATGTGCAGCTGCCAATGAGATGGAAGCAGAAAGATTTCAGGAGCTGGCCAAAGTCATGAAGAAGAAGAATGTCAAGCTAGAAGAAGACCAGGTCAGTTCCCATATTTCGAAATGCTGTGTTTGATGTTGTCATGAAGATAGCAATGAGGATTGTTCAGCAAGAACAAAAACACTTTCAGCTTAAGGGACTAGAACAAACATAACTGGTCCTGGGTCTCCATCCCACAGTTCTGAATTTTCCAGAAGAGAGGATAAGTCAAAACCCAGTTGGCTAGGTTCCTCAGGAACCAAAACCTCCGATTTCTGTCTTTTTCTCCCCTCCCCCCCCCCCCCCCTTACTTTGGGGCAGAGTAAAATCCTTATATTTGTTTTATTTTTTCTTATGTTTTCATGCTGTTTTCTTTCTCTGATGTAAACCGTGCTGTCCTTTCAGCTGAGTTGCTTAGTGAAGATGGTGACGCTGCATGGGATTCCCAAGGATTTAGATAGCTATCCTAAAGACCTGTTGCTGTTTTTAAGGTAACTGTGCTATGGTTTTCATGTTGTTGCCTTAGTACTTAGCGGGAAAAAGAGGTGTTACTTTATAACCTAGCTGGTAATGACTAGTTCATATTTGATGTATATTTCAAACTTGTTCAGGCCTCCTTACAGGGGGGAAAAAAAAAATCAGATTGCAGAAAGCTTTCAAAAGGGTTTTGAGGTCCTTTCAGATTCAACCATCCATCATATTAATATAAACAGTATGAAGCTCTTTTTAAATATATCTGTTTGGATATGAAACCAGTATGTGGTTTTAGTACTTTCTGGCCTCTGTGAATGTGCTTTTCCCTTACAACATCAAAGAAAACAGACAGTAGAGTGGATTTCTGTTTTCCAGTAGCTACCCACTGTGGTTCTGTATCCAAATCTGGAACAATTTTAAGCTGAGTCTCACAACAGATTCCTTAAGGTGAAAACGAATTTTTAAAAAATGTGGACTAGGATCTTTGGGAAGAACAACTGCATAGAGTTTAGTCTGTGGATGTGGAAGATGTTATATTGGACACAGTGTATGTTGCACCCTCAGCAAGTTTGCAGATGACACCAAGCTGAGTGGTGTGGTCAACACGCCAGAGGGACGGGATGCCATCCAGAGGGACCTGGACAAGCTCGAGAAGTGGGCCTGTGTGAACCTCATGAGGTTTAACAAGGCCAAGTGCAAGGTCCTGCACCTGGGTCGGGGCAACCCCCGGTATCAATACAGGCTGGGAGATGAAGGGATTGAGAGCAGCCCTGCCAAGAAGGACTTGGGGGTACTGGTGGATGA
>NW_008825253.1:633676-644045 GCF_000699105.1 Pygoscelis adeliae
AGGAGGGTCACAAAAATGATCAGGGGGCTGGAACACCTCTCCTATGAAGAAAAGCTGAGAGAGTTGGGGTTGTTCAGCCTGGAGAAGAGAAGGCTTCAGGGAGACCTTATTGCAGCCTGTCAGTACTTAAAGGGGGCTTATAAAAAAGATGGCGGCAAACTTTTTAGCAGGGCCTGTTGCAATAGGACAAGGGGGAACGGCTTTAAACTAAAGAGGGGTAGATTTAGACTAGATATAAGGAAGACATTTTTTACACTGAGGGTGGTGAGACACTGGCACAGGTTGCCCAGAGAGGTGGTGGATGCCCCATCCCTGGAAACATTCCAGGTCAGGTTGGACGGGGCTCTGAGCAACCTGATGTAGTTGAAGCTGTCCCTGCCCACGGCAGGGGAGTAGGACTAGATGACCGTTAGTGGTCCCTTCCAACCCAAACTATTCTATGATTCTAACAGCCTTGAACCTGACCAACTGTTTGATATCATTCACTAGAATTCATGGAGTATTTGTTTTTCTAGTTCTTCAGACTATGCAGCGACAGGAAGCTGTAGACAGTACTTTGCTAATATTGGGAAAGCAAATCTTGATGTTCTGCAAAGAGAGTCGCCTCAGCGGAAACAGCTGCTCTTGGAGGCTTTAGCATGTTTGGTACGTGGTGAGGGGACAGCTCTGCACAAGGCTGGGGAGAACTTGGGGTTCAAGAATGCTCTTCTACAGTGGCATCCAGTTCTATTTAATGCCTCTGTCTTGCATTACTTCAGAAAATTCCTGGCACACAAGTAAATGAGGAAAACGCAGAGATTCTGGGACGCCTAGTCTGTGACCTGGGTGGAGAATACATTAGAAGTTCTGGTGGGAATTTGCTGAAGCAATTAAACCAGTGTGAGTCTTTCCTGCCTGATCAAGAAGAGGCTATTAGGAGTGTCATCAGCAGTGGTAACACTACATTTGGGTATGAATTTTTCTTCTGGGCATCAGCAAAACAGTTCCCTTAAACAAAACCGTTGTCCTGTTAAGATGTGAGTGAACTCCAGCCAACCAGCTTGATCAAAAACTTGAATAATTCATTGCTTTTGAATTTCACATTGGGCCTTTTACATTGTTTTATTTGAACTTCTTTCAGCTGAAAAGTGTGGCTGGAATTCCACTGAAAAATACGTTGTCAGTTCTGTGTCTCCCCTGCTCTAGTTATAAAAGCCTTTCCTCTGGTCTATTTTTCATTAATCAAACTTCTCTGAGACTGTCCTGATGAACACATGTGGGCTTTAGCTGTTTGTCAGCCACTGACTTTCAGAAGACATTCTGTTTCTACCTGTCAAACTGACAGATGCTTGATAAATCCCTGGCTATATCTAGCAGAGACATTGTCCAGGGGGGGCAAAATATTTTCCCTTCCGGTGTCAAATGCCCTGAGATCTTGGCACTGAATTGGGCAATAGGAAGCAGCAGATATTCTTTGGGTTTCATGCTTAAGAAAATAATGTATTTGTTAAATGCCATTTTCCTATCCAGCTGCCCTTTTTCATGTTATTAACAAATGCTCCTGCTCTGGTGGAATGAAGTTTTGTGTAACAGAAAGTGATCAAGAAGTTTTAGGATTTAAATCTTGTATTTTCTTAACTTCAAATGTTAAAAGGACATAATCCTGGCAGCTTTTAAGGTGGTTTGTTTTGGGTTTTTTTTTGTTCTTCCTTGAAAGCTGATCCCTGCTAATTTTGTGTGCAGGCCTCTTGTAGCATGGTCAGCTTTTACCTTGAATGAGCTCAGTGGATTGATTCCTGTTTTTGATCACAGCATCTTGCAGAAGATCCCCAAGGTGGGTTATTCATAGAAGTGTGGGGAGTTTGGGAAGCACTCCTAGGTCCTGCAGTATGGAAGAAGTATGATGGGGGTTGTTCAGCCAGTATGTTTTCAGTAGTGTCTTCATCTAAAAGTGTGGTGCCAAAGGGGATGGATGGTCTATGAGAAGTGAGGGTTGATCAAGCTGACAGCCTGGAACTGCAAATCTAGATCGCTGTCATCCTCTTCCTGTACCTGTCAGAAGAGTACCAGAGGTGGAAAGCAGTAGTAACTATATACAATGCTTTGTGAGGAGATAAAATCATTTATGGGACGTGGGATATGATAGAGTTTAAGGACTTAGGAATTTGCCTTTGGCTCACCAAGGAAAGGTCTCTAGGCTTATAGCAGCATATAACATTTTCTTTGCAGAATGCTTTAACTCTTTGGCTGAAAAACTTTGCACATGATTCACCTCTGTCAAGGGAACAACTGGCCACCATTGTCGAAGAACTCCTGCCTACTAGGCATAAGCGTGCTGATGGTATGGGAGCTTTCTCTGATCCATAATGGCAGCATTCCCCCAGTGTTAGGGTTGACCCTAGTGCTTGTGGGTCTCCCTGAATATGTCTGAGTTGAATTGTGAAATGCTTGGTGGTAGGTCACCCAGGAGGAGGGTGGAACCATGGTTGCATACCTGTCCATCTCCAGCGAGGGAGCATTCAAAGCTTGAAGCAAAAGGATTTAACACTGAGCACATTTGATAATTGCTTCAACAGGCTGCCCACCTGGCAGGCAGATAACAGAGAAGGTTCTTAACGATGACTTGATGCCTATTTGGTACACACCTGGGGAGTTACGTGCTTGCCTGAAGAACGTCTCTCTGGAGAATCACCTCTCTCAGATACTGACCTACTCCTTCACTACTCAGCAATTAGCTGTGCTGAAGACGAATCTGGATGAGGTAATGCCAAGCTGAAGAATGTCAAATTATCTGCTGATGAGATTGCTCAGGGACTTGTCCAGTTGAGTTTAAGTATCTTCAAGGACTGAGACTCCACCATCTCTCTGGGCTCCTCTTCCAATGTTTGACCACCTTTACTGTGAAAATAGGTATTTCTTAGTATCTAATCAGAATTTTCATCGCCTGTTGGCCCTTATCCTTTCACTGTGCACCTCTGAGAAGAGTGTGGCTCCATCCTCCCTATAATCTCCCATTAGATAGTTGAAGACAGTAATAAAATCCTTGCCTAGTCTTCTCTTCTTCAGACTAAAAACCCCAGCTCCCTCAGTCCCACTGCTCCACTTTGTATGTTGTGTGCTTCTGCCCCCCCGACCAGCGTGGCCCTCTGCTAGACTTGCTAGTCTTTGCTAGACTTTGTCAAAGTCTTTCTTGTACCAGGGAGCCCAAAACTGGATGCAGTATCCAGATGGGGTCTCGCAAGTGCCAGCCAAATGGAGGGGAGTAATCACTTCCCTTGACCTGCTGGCTGTACCGCTGCTAGGGAAGCCTGGTATTTGATTAGCCTTCACCACTGCAAGGCATACTGCCCACTCAGGTCTGTGTTGAGACAGTTCACAGTGCTTCAGGTTTTGGTCCTTCCTCCGGGGCCTGCTTGCCTTGAGCTATCAAGCAGAAAAAGGACAGATGGGCTCATGGAATCTCACTGGCTTTGGTTTCTTACTCCTTGCAGTCCTTTTGGGCTTTTCCACATTAATTTTGCAAAGAGCATAAATTCATAAGCACAGGCATGATAATGAGTGTTCAAAGCGATAACAACGGTCTTTCCACAGACGTATCCTGATGGGTATCCTGAAAGGCTGATCCCCAAACTGGGCCCTCTCCTTTCTTTCATCACCCTTGAGGACATTTCCAGATGGAAGATAACTTCAGCTGACACACTGGCTGCCTTGCTAAAAGATCAGCCCCCTGATGATCAGGTGGGGATTTGGGTTTGCTTTCTTGCCCATGTTTGCTTCCTGGTTTGGGAGCTGGTGGTTTAGGACTAGCTTAGTGGGTTCAGAGGTGATTGGCCCATCCTTGAGGTCCAAACAAATAATTTGAAATGATTCAGTTTTATTTTTGCAATTATTGCATTTGTTTTTCTTTTGAGGATGAAAACATAAATTCTGATTCAAGTTAACTTTTGAAAAAATTAAATGTGTTTCTAGGCTTCTGCAATAATTAAACGATATATTGGCTTGGGAAATGCCTTGAATGTCACTGCACTGAATGCAATTGGTATGAAATACGTGTGCCTTCTCAATGCAAATGAGTTGAATGCGATAGACTCCAACAGCTTGAAGTGAGTCAAATATTGTGATGCTCTTGGCTTCTTGCAAAAGCACTTTTCCCATCAGCAAGTGCAGTTTCCTTTTCTCTCCAGTCAGTGAAAGGAAATCTAGGAAGCAACTTAGTACCTGCTCTGTGTCCAGGTTTAAAAGCCTGCTGTTCTCTGTCCTGCCAGGGAGGGCTCAGATTTGCAATCAAGCTCTCTTTACTGCATCTCAGCTGACAACAGATATAGTTTGCTTGCATGCTTTTATCTAGAGGCAAAAGACAGTTAATTAAATTTAATTTGAATTCCTTTGAAAGGCTGCTAAATGAAATTAATGAAATAATGATATCTTTGCAAATACATAAACTTATCATGCACCATCAGAGCCATCATAACTTAGAAGACCTACCATTTTGAGCAGGAGACCGAGCCATTATTTTTTTCGCTTAGCTTCTCTCCATACCTCTTCTATCTGCTAGGGAGAGGGGGTAACTTGTTTTATGTAGAGAATCCCAGAGAGATACTCAGAATAATTCAAAATTTGTTCAGGTTGAAGATAGTAAAAACTTTTCTCTCCTTAAATCTTCATTTTTCTGCAGACTGGCATCTCTGAATCTTTCAGCCTGTTCACAGCTTGCGAAAGACATCTTATATGCTAAAGCAAAACGTGCTTTCTCAGACGAGGACTATTTACCTGCTTATTATGGGCTTATTGAACCATATCTAGGTATGTAAAAGAACAGTATGTTATGGGGGGAGAGAGAGTTCTTAGCCAGAAACTGAATAGGCATCAAATACCATCTAAGATGTGGGAATTTTCAAAGCCAAGTTGTTAAAAGTTTTGGAGAGTTTGGGTCCTTCCAGCTTGTAGATGGCGTAAAATATTCTTGAAGGATTCTGTACCTGACTTAAAGTTGCCCAAATCAATTGTCAGACTATCACAGGGAAAATCAAATTCGTGACTTCCGGGATGGGTAAGATCTGCTAGATCCATGAGAAATCAAGCTGCTAATGCTTACCGCTTATCTCATAGCCATTCTCCATGTCACAAAACATAGATTTTTCCCTGTTATACCAAGAATTTATTCACAGCCTGAGCAAACTCTTCTTACCCCTCTGTCTAGCGTCTGGCATTGTCACAGATTGGTTTAACAGCCAATACAGTAATACCCCCCAGCAAAATGAAGTAGCATCCATATATTTTGCAGTTGGAACTCACTCTGTTAGCACCCCAAGCCTAATAAATTTTGGAGACGTCATTATAGCTCCAGCTTATACAGATAGACAACACTGCTCATTTGAGGACTGTCCTCCATGCATTGATATACTTTCTCTTTTGGGTCCCAGGGGGTGCTCCTGGTGCGGATCTCAGAGATCTAAGCAAGGACAATGTGAACATGAAAGTTAGTACTTTGGCGAAGTTAAGGACAGACTCTTTGATGGTGAGCTGAATCTTGAAATTATTTGACTCCTTATATCATGTTAAGTGGTTGGTTTTGGTTGCATTGTCCATTGGTGTAAATCAGGAGTCACTCCATCAAATTCAGAATGATGCTAGACCAGTAGAAGGTGGAGTACTGGCCTGAAACTTCTTTAAAAATGTAAATTGGAGTCATACATGGATGCTTAGCCAGTCTTACTGGGGAATTTCTTTATAGCAGGCTCTTGTAGCAGTGGTGGCAGGAGCAGGAGACAAGCATCCACTAGACTACACTCCACAGCTATGTGACAAATCTTTTAACAAGAGTGTTAGCAGTAATATCATCGATTTTGGAAGAAAGCCCAGAGATTTGGGCAGGGACTGAGGCCCCAACTTGGGTGTAGGAAACTTGTCATCAGCGGATAACAGAAACAGGCTTTGAGGAACCATTGTGTTCATTCCCCTAACCTAAGGGGCGAGAGTGTCCCAACTGAAACCACTCACCAGAAATTTGTTTTGTTCTTCACACTTTTGCTAGTAGAAATCTCATCAGTTCATTGGTCAGAGGTATTGTTTCCATTCCTGCATTTACATCCATAATTCTTGCTCTTTGATTTCTCCTAGAGCCTGACACCTTCTGAGGTTCAGGGCTTGCTGGGGATGAATCTTGGAGATCTGGAGAAATGGCAGAACAAGTTTCCCATCCGGGAGTGGGTCCAAAGGCAGAAACAATCAGAACTGGATAAACTGCATGTTGGGCTTACTGGGGGAACACAAGAAGGCTACATGAACATCGTCATACCCAAATTTCAGTGTACGTAGTATGTTAGGACCTCTGATTGTTGTGCTTTAAATATTTATTTTTGGGTTACAGCAAGGAGAAGAACTGTCTTACGGAAGCAAGGTGCTTTCAGTTGTCTGTGAAAGAGAAGTGAGGGCACCAAGCTGATGTAGCTCCCGGGGCCCTGAGTCAGGGCCTTGCTCAAGCAAGTGGTGGCCTTGGGCAGCGCTGCCAAACAGCTCTGCTCCTGCTCTCAGCAGTGCTTGTGCCAAGGCCCTGGAAAGTCCTGCTGGTTGCTTTTGTGCCAAAAGAGCAGAGACTGTTGATCTGGGCTACTGTGCACCCCTTCCAGTGGCACTTGTCACTACCCATCCACCCAGCCCCAATAAAACGCACTGGGCAGGGCTTACCTCCTCCCTTCACCTGGCAGCATCAAGGGGCAGCAAGTTCACTTCTGCCAAGGAGCCTTAAGCCTGGCAGAGCAAATTCTGGATCCAAGATGAGAGGCAATCCTGTAATCCCACTGAGAGCATCCTTGCTGACTGAACATCTCAACTGAGTGAGCACTTCCAGAGCTTCCTCCTCTGCTCTGAGTTGGATTTGGGCTATGACTTGGTGGTCCTATTAGGGGTGGCTATTTACTGGTTGGAAAGCCCTAGTCAGAAAGCCAAAGATCTTCCCTGGATGTGGCATAAAGAGGTGTTCTCCCTCATGGGGGAACGGTTCAATTGTTTATTTCTTTGCACTGATGCCCCCTCTTTTTCTTCTAGCACCATCCTCAGCCCCTCTGGGTACTGTGGCCATGACACTCCACCTCTTGCCTGCTCTGCTTATCAGTTTCCTGATGATGTCGGTCTTGTCTTGAAAATCTTCCTTCAAGAGAGAGCAAGACGAGGGGGACCAGCCTGTGACCTGCTTTGAGGCCAGCTGGGGACAGCCACGCCTCGGGGGTGAGGGGATGCTCAGTGCTAGCAGGCAACAGTTATGCAGCCCAGGGTTCACTTTTAGGTACTTTTCTTTTTCAAATCACTCAAAAAAAATCAGTGTTCTCTCTGAAGGGAAGGTTTCAGACTCTTCAGAGCAGGACCTTTGCCTTTTGTACAGACCAAGCCCAGGTAAGGCCCAGCCATATTACTGCGACACAAACGATGGCAATATTTTACTGTGCAACTCTGGTGGGTTTAAGGGTGAGCAAATTGGCTGTTCTGCATGTTAACGATTACATTTGTCAAAGAGCCTGATCTCTTGACACTGCCAAGACCTCTGACTGGGAGTGAAGTTTTCCAGCTGATTGTAAATAAATAATGGAACTAAGTAAAAAATGCCAGAAGCAAATTGATTAGTTGCTATTGTCTTCTCTTCATTCAGACTGCCCACACCTTCGTGTCTGCAGGTATCGATCCAAATTAAATGGTCAGGAACCCCAAACATGCCTGTTACTTTTCTTTGGTGTTGACTACGCAACTCTAAGGGCTGAGACTGTTCTCTGCTTCCTCATGGGGAGGGTATGAGAACTTTGTGTAAGATTTTCAGCACTTTTTTTTTCCACTCATTGGGAATTTCTGTCCAAAAAAGCCTCAGTGTCTCCTGTATTCAGCCCCTGAAATCCCTGTTCTCCCCCAGGAGGAGAGCCTGTCTGCAAAGTCATTATAAATGTTCATTGTCCATGCTTTACAGAAAGAGAACAGGACAATCTGGTCTGTCCTTCAATACAGACTTCTGGGTGGCAAGAGACACTTCCCCACTGCCTGCATCCCGTGGTGCTGGGGCACTAGCTAGGGTGGGGCAGAGCCCAGTGTAAGAAAGACAGTCTGCATTTTCAACAGCATGGATCCCCTGGTAGAAATCTTGAATTGTTTCTTCATGCCTTGACTAGCTCTCAGCAAATGACATGCAAGAATCTCCTCAGCCCATGGAGATTGAAACTAGTTAAGTGCAAGATCTGCAAGTTGGAGGGAGAAACACTCACTTGCGGCAGAGCTATTGGAGGAGGAGATACTAGCTAATGAAGAAAGTCAGAGCAAGAGAAGTGGAAACTGTTCAGATTTAAGCTAGCTAGAAAAACTACACTACAAAGCACTAAACACATCAAAGAACACATTTGATTAGGAAAAAAGTTGATTGATGTTTTATTATATAGCATTGCAACAGTAATCAAGATAAACTGTCTTCAGTTAATCATCCCTCTAACTAGGTTTCACGTAGTTTGAACAATCTCATAAGTTAATGAAACAAGTTAAATGCAATTTAATGGATCTCTGAGCTTTCAGACTGCATTGCTGGGCCATATTCTGCTTCTCTTGCAATGGCCAGTAACTCAAATCCCTGAGTTGTCCCACTGTTTCAACAGATCCCAGTGGGACTGCTTAGAAGTAAAATACCACTCGGTGTGAGTAAAGCTGGCAGAACTGGGCCCGCTATCAGCATTAACGCATTGCCAGCCCAGTCAATATTGCTGATAATTGTATTCTATAGAGCAACTAGCTAGTTAGTACCTGTTGGGCTTCTTTGGGCTGGAAAAATATCTGTCTGCCTTTCACTGGCCCAGCCTCAAAAATAATAAGCAAATTCCGTGCTGGTGTCAAATGGACAAACTCTATTCCTTCCCCGGGTTTCTGCTTTTCAGCAAGGAACTTGCCAGCATCGTTATTTTGCAGGATGGTGAAAATTAGAGGAGGGATCCAGTGAGTATGGTGCTGGAGGTGGCAGCGTCAGAGAAGCCCTCGCAGCAGCGAGCTTCCCACGGCTGTCATCAGTATGTGCACTAGGCAGGAGGAGAGTCTGGATCCTGATCCTAGGCGGAGAAGACAGATGAGAAAGAATTGGATTATCCAGACAAACAGCACCCGTGAGCTGCCAGGGCAGTAGAGTTGCTTTGGGATTCAGGTACCCCCGAGGATCGCACGTGTCAGGACAACACTTCTCTGCCTTTCGTGACATTGCCCACACCTGCGCCTTCAGGCACTGACCTGCACCCCCATTATACATGTCACCTGGCTGTGAATAGTCAGCAGGACTGAGTCTTTCTTACTTCTACCAGCGTAAAGCAGGAGTAAATCTGTTTGAGTCATTAAAGCTACGAATGTAGCTCTGTCAGGATAGAGGACTTCAGATTTTAGGGCTTTTACAGTGATGCCTAGTCAGAAACACTATGTGCAGCTAAAATACGGAAGGCCGTATCCTTGCCTTGTGAAAAATATACAGTGCATTGGCATTAACGGAATTACTCCAGCTTTCTGCAGAGTGGTTGAGGGGTGCTGCGTGCTCAGAAGGTGACGAGACATCTTAAGGTGCACCTTTTTGGACTTGAGAGCTCACGGGTTCCCCTCCAGATCCAGGGGCTGTAACGCCCTGTAGAGACACGTCGCTACCTGTCTAGCCAGTAACTACTTGGGGTTTCCTGTGGACAGCAGCATGCCGGTATTGAATCTGGCCAGAATAAAGTGCTTGCCAGTGAAGACTTCTGCCTCGCCATCGGTTCCTAAGCCTTTCCCGACTCCAAACATTCACACCTTACCAGCTTCAGGTTGCAGGTTGATGTAGCCGCCGGGTGTTGGTCTCACTGGCTCTGGCACGCCTGCGGGTGTTTTTTTAGCGGCCTCACTGCTGGTGGTGGTGGAAGAGGGGCCGAGAAATGCTGGAGGGGCACCGGTCTTGCAAGCCAATGTTGTGGTCTTGGCTGTTGAGGAGACAACACTCTTTTGGGTGGAGATGGTGGAGTTGGGAATCGGGGTGGGCTTGTAGGGAAGGAGGTTCATCTCTGTGGCTGCGGTGGCAGTGGGTGCAGAGGTGGAGTTAGGGACAAGGGTGCTGGGAGCGTTGTGGGTGACCGGTGTGGCGGCCGGTGTGGCGGTGTTGCGGGTGGCAGGAGCGGGATGGGCGGTACCCCCCCCAGGTGCGGGGTTCATGGACACCAGTGGGGTGCTGGTGTTGCGGGTGGTAACAGCCGGGTTAGTAACAACACTGGTGGTGGTGGCCCTGCGTGTGAGAGCAGGGGGTGGGATGGAGCTGAGAGAGGTGGCATTGGGGTTGACAGCAGCAAGGATGGTGGTGAGGAGGGTGACAGCGGGGGGGGTGGCCTTGTTTGAGGTGGCAGGCGGGTGGGTGGAGCAA
>NW_008825253.1:644310-645950 GCF_000699105.1 Pygoscelis adeliae
GTCTCTGCGGGGCCGGGGTCCGCCGTTCCCCCTTGCAGTCCAATTCCCAGGGTACAGTCCAGTTCCCACTGGGACTGTCTCTTCACCCAGCGCATCACCGAGGTCTCATTTTCAGCTTCCTTCAGATAAGGGAGGTTTTCCCCAAGCAAATTTTTCACATCCGTGACACTGAGTTTCTGCAATACACGTACAACATCACCTTTGTTCATCCTCGCAGCCGGCATCGCCACGAAGTGCTTTTCTAACGGGACTGCAGAGCAAGTAATGACTTCCAAAAGAAAATTTAAAAAGGTAAAAATGTAGAGACTCGGTGATCTGATGGGGCTGCGACCTCGAACCCCACCGCTGAGCCCTCGACTAGCCCTGCCCTTCAGCGGGGAAAATTGCAGCAGCGTACCGGGGACGTACCTGCAGTTCATCAGGATTTAGGGCAAGAAAGGTGTCCATGTCCATGTCTATGGCAACCCCAGTTTTAGCCAAGTCCTTCAGGTCCTTCGCTGGAGCTCCACCTTAAAGAAAGCGTATGGGGCACCTGGACATGCGCAAACGCTTCCAGTGCTGGGAGGGGGGTTTTGGAGACTGCTAGAGTGATAAACCCCCCTGGCCGAGGAAGAGCTATGCGACCTCAGTCGCCGTGGGAAGGAGGGCGAAGGCTGAAACACCTACCCAGGTACGGCCAAATCCTGCAGTAATACGCCTCGGTGGTGCCAGCCTGGCCAGCAAAGGCCTCCTGGGCTTTTCTGTAGAGTTGGTCCTTCTTGGTTTGAGAGCAAGAAGAAATGTTTAATTGTCCAGCAGTCCTGGGGAGAGGGAGGGTCACAGGTTAGAGCCAGGGGCACCACCCAAAACCACAGCTACAGCCCTTTTGTTGGCCAGGGGAGAGGGCGGTCTGTCCCTGCCCGCGGTGCCGGTGGCTCAGGCGGGAGCTGGGAGCGGGACGCGGCATCCCTCCACGCTGCCTGCGAGGGGGCAGAGCTGGAACGGAGGTGGGAGTCTGCCATCCCACCATCCGCTTCCCCCGTGGTCCCAGGGGCCTCGCAGGACTGAAAAGCATCCCTAAAAAGCGGCTTACCTGATTGCCTCTGGAGATATTTGATTGATCTGCTCCTCCTGCAGATTACACAGGTTTTTCCCACCGACTTTCTGAAGCAAGGGCCCGGTCAAGGTGCCCCCCAGGGCCAGGTACCTGCTGAGCAGCTGCCGGACCTGGGAGAAACAGTTCACGTGGTTGCACGCAGGCAGGGAAGGAAGATGCTCCCGGTAGAAATGTGTGTGCTGCAAAACCACCGTGCCGCCCTTGGGCAATTGCCTTTGCCCCGAGCTGGGCTTGGGCACCGCGCGATCCCGGTTTGGGTTCACCAGCGCCAGTGCCCCGCTGCTGCCGTGGGTTTACCTGGGGAGCCTCCCACTTGCCATCCGAGGGGTCGAGCAGGGCGGAGAGCGTGTCGCTGGATGTCACCAGCCACAGGCTGATCTCCTCCGCTGTGTACTGGCGGGACAGCGGCCCAAACAGCTTCAGCTGCTCCTCCGGGATCCCCAGCGGGTAAATCTGTAGGGCCAGGCCAGCGGGGCAGAAAAGAGGGTCAGGGAAGGGAAAAGAAGGCAGAAACGGATCCGCTCGGGCGCCTTCCTCCCTGTGG
>NW_008825253.1:646150-647588 GCF_000699105.1 Pygoscelis adeliae
TGTTCCAGCAGAGGCTCCAGGTTTGCTTTCAAAACCTCATTGCTCAGGCAGAGGTCGAACTGCTCGCTGGTGTCGTAGCCGATGAGTAAGAGGGGGTCAGAGACGGTGCTGGCCGTGATGGGTGCAGACAGGCAGCCTGCGGGCAGGGAGGGCACGTCAGGCAGACGGCGTTTTCCTCCTTCCCGCCTGGCCCTGGTCCTGCCGCGGGCCCCAGAGCCCCTCAGAAGAGCCCCGGCGAATGAACAGGGAAGTTCAATAACGCAGCTCAAGCCCATCCTGCCGGGCGGGACGGCGAATCAACCTCCCACCCCCTGGGTGCCCGACCTATGAAGGCGCCTTATTTGCTTTCATTCCTTAAAGTTATTCCTGAAGAACCTGCTGATGTTTCTGCAGGCTGCTTCTGCTTTGTCCTGTTAAAGGCAACTAAAAATGCTCCGGCAAGGTGAACCCTTTCCCACGTCACCCACACGAGCATCCTCTGGTCTTGCAGCATCCTCCTCTGGCGCTGCCCTTGCCGGCTCCAGGAGTTTTCTCCCCACCCTCGGCTCCTTCCCGGCTCCCCCTGCCATATTGCTGCTCCCAGGTAAGAGCCAACACCCCGGTGTGCTGTAAGGACATTTCCCCAGTCTCCCCAGTTACTTTACAGGGAATCCCACAGCTTTCTGCCTGGTCCTGTCCCCTTCCCTGGGGGAACATCCAGATGCCGACCAGCCAGGGGGCATTTTTCCCCCCCAAGAGCTCTGAACTGGTCCGGACTGTCGGCGGCGAAGGGAAACACTCACAGTCTGCGCTCCGCTTCAGCCTGGGATGAGACGAAGCCGATGCTGCTGCAAAGGCCCTGAGGAGGGTCAGGGTCTTCTCCCGCTGGGAACGTCCCTGGCCGTGGCCGCGAGCCTCCTGCGGAACGCCTCCCGCGCTGCCTGCCGGGGGGGCAGAGGGCGCTGGGTCCCGCAGCCTCAGGGCTGGCCTGGCTGATGGGCCACTCACCCCGAGGTCTCGAGGAGGGGACTTACCTCGGCCACCAAGCTCAGCGTGGTCTGGTTCAAAGCCAGCACGAGCGGCCCCAAATTTTGCAGAGTCCATAAATCCCAGCTCGAAGGATCCCTGTGGCCGTCAGGAGAAGAACCAGCTCAGCACCCTCATGGGTACGCCATCCCTCCTGCTCGTCGCCCACCCTCATAAGAGCAGGCAAAGGCTCCTTACCTGTACACTGTGTCCCCCTCGAGGAGCACAGCGTTGAGGGCGTCCCGTTGGGCCCCCGTCAGCGCTGGGCAGAGCTTCAGGTTCTCCAGGATGCCAGGGTCCGAGGCCACGATGGTCTCTGGCTCCATGTCACACACCAGCGTCCCGAGGCTGCCGAGCTGCTCGGGGCGCAGGCGGCTGCTCCTCACCCCCTGGGAGAGACGACCCAGCCCTCGGACAAATGCCGGTGCGGGGT
>NW_008825253.1:647636-648370 GCF_000699105.1 Pygoscelis adeliae
GTACAAATGCCGGTGCGGGGTACGGGGGACCCTGGCCACCCCCCGGCTCGGCCCCCACTCACCAGGCAGGTCAGCGCCCCACGCAGCAGCCCCGTCCGCTGGGCCGAGCCCCTGGGCAGCAGGTCCAGGTTCCCACGGGAAGCTCGGGCGTAAAATGCTTTGCAGGTCCCACTGCGCACCTCAGCCGAGCTGCGGGGAGCAAGAGTCAGCACGGCGGGGAGGGATGGGGCAAAGGGCTCCTCGTGTCTGGGCAGGAGATCTTTAATGTTGCTTTTTGTGGGCATGGGGAAAGTAGTTTTAAACTGTTGCTCCCTTCTGAGCAATGAGCTGCCGAGTTGCACAGAGCTGGGGGGTCTCCTCTTACCCTGGGGAGGATGTCTCGGAATGGGGGTTGCCCGACCCCATGCACCCCATGCCGTGGCCAGCGTGGCCCCAGCCTCAGAGAGGAGTGGGGTGAGGAGAGGACCAGGGGGTCTGCAGGGCTGGAAATGCCCCGTGCGGGTCTGAAGGTGCCCGCAGATGCGGGCAATTTTTGTAATACTCTTCTCCCACGCAGAGCTCCCGCGTGCCCCATGGCGTGATTCGGCACCAGAACCGCAGCTGCGTGCTGCCCTCGATACTCACGCAAAGAAGAGCAGCAGGTCTGGCGGGTACCTGCCGAAATCGGCCGTCAGGTTCTTGGCAGCGAGCAGCCTGGCCAGGCAGGACAGCTGGGCAGAGAGAGGCTTGTCTTG
>NW_008825253.1:648427-649206 GCF_000699105.1 Pygoscelis adeliae
CTCCGTGGGGTTTGCAGCCCCCACTCCTGCCCCTGCCCACCTGGGCACTGCTCAGCTCCGCTGTTTTGTTTTGCAATCCCTGGGCAAACACGAGGACGTCGGCAGCAGGCACGTCGCTGGCTGGGATGCACTGGAAACCTTGCAGGACCGAGGCCGAGAGCCTGCGTTGGGGAGGCACAAGTTGCATTTCACCATCCACTTTAGCTCTCCAACACCTCATGCAGGACGAACCCGCTCGTTTCCTTGGGAAATCCCCCTTCACCCTGACCATGGCTGCGTGGGGTAAGCGGGAATAACGTGGGGTGTCATGAAAATGTCCCTTAATGCCAGTGCCGGGGTGGTGCCGAAGGGGATGCCCTGCAGGCATGAGGGTGCCCATCCCCACGTGCCGGGGTGGTGGCAGAGGTGCCCACCATACCCCAGGCTTCGGGCGAGGAAGAAACCAGCAGAGCCTGGTTTTCGCCTTGGGGGAGGCTCCCGTTGCATCTGCATCAGCCTCGTAAAGGAAAGGAAATTCTCGGTGTGTTTGTGCTACAACAAAAGCCGATGCAGCTGAAATCCCACCCTCGGTGCCAGCAGCGGAACCGGCTGCGCAAGGCTCTAGATCCTCTCCAGCCCAAGTGACCTGACACAGCAGCCGTGACACGGATGTGGGGAGAAATGCAACATCCACCCACGCCGGCCCCACTGCCTGCGCCCCCTGAGACGCCCCCGCTTGTCAGAGACCCTGGCTGGGGCCGGTACTTACTCAGCGTGTTGCTCGGTGGCGGACAGGATGG
>NW_008825253.1:649341-652636 GCF_000699105.1 Pygoscelis adeliae
CCGGGCCGCGGGCTCCTCCCCCCGAGCTGTAGGCAGCTGAGAACTGCCGCAGCCCCGAGGCTGCCCTGGGTTACATGTGGGGGCAAAAGCCACCGCGGCCGCCCTCAGGAATGGGGACCCTTCAACAGCGGGGCTGTCCCTGCTTCCCCGGCGCTGGGGGGGCGGGGTGCTCGTCAGGTTTAGGGTCCCAGCCCTTGGTCTGGGAGCAGGGCAGGGAGGCTGCCAGGCAGCAAGGCAAGTGAGGGACGGGATGGGACAGGGACAGGCCACGGGCTGCACAGGGGGCCAGTGGGGAGGCGATGGCTTTGCCTCACTGGAGCCAAGGACTGGGGAAACCGCGGCAGCTCTGCCACTCCTGGCACCAGCTGCGAGGTTTTGGCAAAGCCCTGGCGTATTCAGAGCCACTGGAGCAGCCGGTGGCGACTCACCGCTGCTGCTTTCAAGAGGTCTGCGGAGAAACCTGCAACGAAGCGGGAGCGGGTTATAAAACATCCATGACCGTATGTACAGACGGTCGGGGCATGTTCTAAAGCAGCTCCAGGTTTAAAGTCTGGGAAGGGCCTTTTCTTTGTCAATTTAATAATGTTTAGTAAATGCGGGCAAACGCTATGCAGAGAGCAGCCCCCCGTACTGCCCTGCAGCCTGCGCCAGCCCGGGCAACCCAGGGTGCCTCAGGGTGGGTTTAGAAGACAAAAAGTGATAAATCTGCCCCTGGAAATCTGTCTGTGCGGATTCCTAATGCGGTGCCGGCTGCAGCTGGGAAAAACTCCCACTGCCTGCGGGTGCTGAAGGGGGCACAAAGCAGAGCGCAGGGAGTGCCAAAGCCAAGTGGGTCGGGAATGAAAAGCAGCGCGGGATGGAGCATCCCCAGTGCCGGAGGGTGGAAGGGGGTCCCTGGGACAGGGTCAGCTTTAGGGGGACAAGAGGTAACTCACGGAAACAGAGAGCGATGGCTGCCGGGGCCGGGGCTGCCCGCACCATGCTGCCTGTGCCGGGGCTTCGTCCTTGGCGCGGGTCAGGTGAGCACAGAGCGCAAACGGGGAGCCGCGTCCCACACGCTGGGACGGTGCTGGCCGTCGGCCGGGCTGGGGAACGTGCCAAGTGCCGGGGGGGTCCGCCAGCCGATTCTTTCGTCCGATGCTGGGGCTGGAGCCGTGGGAGTACGGTGGCTCAGCGTGCCCACCCGTGCTCTGTGAGTGTCTGCACAAACCCCCCCACAACCGAGGCAGAGATTTTAAATCCTATATAACAGAAAACAGAATTTCATCCGCCATCCATTACTAAAAGAAACTCCACAATAAATCGTCCTCTCGGACACCCAGAGCCCCGCTCCCGCCTGTGCCCTGCAGGGCCAGGGTCCCCCTCCGTCCCCCGGCTCCGCACGGGACCACACCAGCACAGACTGGGAGAAAACCAGTGTAAGCCAGTGGCGGAGCACCAGCAGGCATTGCCCTCCCCCATACCCGACTCCACACCCCTCAGCTAGAAACTCCCCAATGGAAAACAAATCCCCGCTCTAGAAATGCCGTCGACGGGCTGCTCAGCGCTGCCCGGAGCAATTGGCTTATTGCCCTTCGAACTAGATGCGAGTAGTTTTTCCGCTAAGCCTCATCATGTTCCCTAAATCCCACCGGTGGCCTTGCCAAGTCGCTCTCCGTCCGGGGGCACTTGGCTCGGCGGCGAGGATTCGGCGCTGCTCAGCCGGGGAAGGTGCTCACCCACCTGCGGTGGTTGGGGATGGGCAGCGCCAGGGACGGCTCAACACTTATCTGCTGCGGGGTGGGGATGTTGCTCTGAAAACGGGGTGTGACGGGGCAGTTTCTCAACAGTGTTTTGTAAAGCTGCTTTCTTTCCTGGTCTGGGTTTTTTCCTTTGTTAAGGGTCACTTTGAACTTTGGGGCAAATGAGTTAAATCCTCTGGTTTGGTAATTTCTGTGCTCCTGATGGAGACAAAGGTCCTCCCAGTTAGTGAAAAACCTTTGAGCTATTCGGGGGTATATTTTATAGGGCAGCTGGAGTGCGGAACAGACGAGTCCTTGGTGATGGGCTCAGCACCCCTCAGGAAGGTGCTTCCCTCGTGCCCGTCCTTTTTGCCTTGGCCGTGGACAATCCCGTTCCCCTTTTTCCAGCTTTCTCCCTGCCATTTCTGATCACGCACTGAAACGCCGTCCAGCACGTGCCATGAAGAAGGAGACCACAAAGAAAGGAAGCAAAGCCTTTCCGAGGCTGCGTGATGCAAACCCAGAGGAGCCCGATGCTGTGCAGCAGCGAACGTTATCTGAGCATTTATCCCGGGAGAAGGGAAGGGCGAGAGCAGTCGGCAGCGGTCGGCTGGGCTGGCCGCCTGGCCGCACCACCCGCACGGCCGGCTTTGGGGGCATCAGCCTTCGCAAAGGGTCCCTGGACCTGCGGCGCTGAGCGGGGTTAGCCATCCCCCGGTGCTGCCGGCTGGTGTCCCCGTCCGCCACCGAGCAACCGGTCCTGCAGCACCAGGGCTTGGTCAACGCCCCGCGGGTGTTTCTGGTTTCTATTTTGGAAGGGTTTGCTATTAAAATAGTTCTTGTTGGAGTGATAAAATTACAGAAACTTGTTTGCTACGAGGCTGCTGGTGGGACACGGCCCCTGCCGCAGGCTTGCCGGCCAGAGGGGGCTGGAGCGGGAGGGCAGGGGCACATCAGGGCCCGTTTGTGGGTCACCGCATGTTCCCATGGAGCTTAAAACTGGCCCTGAAACAACCTCGGGAGGAACGGGCACAGGAGCATCCACCCCAAACCTGAACGTGCCGGGAAACATCTGCCCAAGCCCCGGCCCCTGGGGGCTTGGCGGGTCGGTGGTGGACTCCGACTGCATCTCCCCATGCTGGACGGGCTGGAAACGCTCCCTCCTCTTACCCAGCTGCTTCTCTGCCCTTGCCAGTTTTATAATCTTAAAAACCTCACAACCTGAAGACTGCAAATAATTCCTTTGGGTCTTCGCTCACTTTTCCAGCTGCTCCAACCTGAGAAATGACCGTTGATGTACAAGAGTTACATAGAAATCATGCGTGGCGGCAGCTTTCCCTGTGCACCCCTCAAACACCGGCAGCCCTGGGGCTGCTCCCCCATTTCCCCACCAGGGAGAGCTGCGGTGTTTCCAAATCAGGAGTTTTTCTTCCACCTCTGCTATTTGGTTCAGGGCAATCCCAGCTGCTGGTGTTGGCCGGTGTGGGCAGCGGGGAGGGATGGGCAGGGACGGGCAGGGGAAGAGCTGGGGCAGCAGCATCTGCTGCAGCCACCCCGCGCATCCTTGGTCGTCT
>NW_008825253.1:652732-653188 GCF_000699105.1 Pygoscelis adeliae
TTGCCTGGAAGCCCCCAGCCCCGACCCGCCATGCTGCAGCAATGCGCTGGCCTGCGCGGCGCGGCGGGGATTGAGAGACCAGAGGGTGAACGGCAGGGTATAGAGGTAATGGTTTACTACGGTAATGTGCAACAAGAAATAAGGGTTATTGCAAGCTGTACAGAACGTCACACAACACACACCCGATCACAACCCCCCGGTCCGAATGCACAAGTGGATTCACAGATGATGCAGCAAAAGGCCCCGCAGCAGCGACGGCAGAGAGGAGGGAGCAGGACTGCGTGTGGCACGGGAGGGGAGCCGGGGAAGGGCGCCTGGAGAACACCTCTCTGCAGGGTAAGGAAAATATATATTTATCTCCGGTTCGTGCAATGTCGGGCAAAAGTGCAACGCACAAAGGCTGATGGGTGGTGCAAGGGCTCCTCAACGCAGACGGCGGGGCGAGCACTGGGTGCC
>NW_008825253.1:654044-656746 GCF_000699105.1 Pygoscelis adeliae
GAGGGAGAGAGGAAAGCGGCACGCCGCCGGCCGGCAAAGCAAGGGCATTTCCAGAGAAACTCCTCTCCGCGTCTTGCAAAGCTGAGCGCCAGCGTGGGAGACGAGCTCCTTCCCGCTCTTCGCATCAGTCCTCAGCCTTTCTTTCAGCTTCAACCATTTCCTCGGCCGCTCTCGCTGCTCCAGAGCCCTCCCAAACTGCCCACCCGAAGGCCCTGCCTGCTTCACCCCCCCGGCGCTGACACCCCCCGCAGCAACCTGCCAGCGAGGATCCACGCGACGGGACAAAAACTGATTCCCCCTCGTTTGGGTAAAGCAGAAGGGGGCTCGTGTCTTCTGACCCGTCTCAGCAGGGATTACATCCACACCCCGGATAAAAGTGGGTGCTAGGAAAAGGCAACGCTAGGAGAAAGAATAGTAAGATCTATTAAAAAAGCTTTGGGCTGCTGGCTATTCTGACCACAGAAGTACTAAAAATACATGCATTTCCGAGACCACTGGTATTTCAGAACCGCTAAAAGACTAGATTCTTCTCGTAGAAATTTGAAAAAAGTTTAAAATCCATTCGTATCCACTCACTCACCTCCAACAAACCTTTAAAAAAAAAAACAAACCACACGTGGGCTGAGGCAGGGAGGAAAGCGCGAGGGCAGGGACGGGCAGGCAGCACATCCTCGGTGGCAGGCGGGGACCTCTCCTGCGCCCGCCGCACAGCCCAGCTCCGCGGGCGAAACACCCGGGGCCGCCCCGGGACTAGGAGGGCTGTCGGTGCTCCCGAGCTGCACTTCAGCCTCCTGATCTCCCACCTCTCGCACAACGCGCGTGCCGGTGAGCACAGCAGGCTGGAGCGAAGGGAACTGGGGACGCGGGCACGGAAGCTGCACCCGGCACGTTCTCCTCTCCCTTTGCTGGGCTGCGTTTTAGCATCCTAGCACTGCGGGTTTGCGGATACGTCCATCGCGCTCGTGGCAAAGGCAGCGTCTGTGCTGTCCCGGCTGTGCCTGAGCCCCGGGACAGGGACGTAAAGCTTTAGGGTCACTCTAAGATGGTACGTGACACACTGACTCTGCTGCTGAGGCCCAGAATTAGGAAAGGGGCATCCGGTGCCCGGATGGATGATGTGTACATTAAAAAATAAACTCATCCTAATCTCTGCTAAAATCTGTCTAATCCCAGCCCCAGAAGTGAGGGAAGCCACGGCATAGAGAATGTGCAGATGTGGAGTCAGCGCTGGGCTCTGTGGAGACCCACTGGGACGAAAATGGAGCATTGGGCTGGAAATGCAGACGTGGCTTGTGCTCACTCCAAAGCCCACTCGGCCAACCACTGCTCGCACCGGGCTCGCTGCTCCTCCGTCTCCGGGCTCTTGGCTTCGCTCAGTGCCTCCTCTCCTCCGCCACCAAGCACGGCTTCCTGGCCCTCCTCCTCTTCCCCCTTCTGCATCATCTTGTCCTTCAGCTCTTGGATGGTCTCATCCAGCCGGTGAGTGACGTGGTGGGGCACCCAGTTGCTGTCCATTGTGGTGACGAAGGGGTCGGGCGCGCAGACCTCGATGAGCTCCTTGCCGGTGGGGATGCGCAGGTAGTAGGCATGGAGCATCATCCTATAGGGACTGCTGTCCTTCTTGTGGCTGTAGGTGAAGTCCCCCACGATGGGGTGGCCAATGGCGCTGCAGTGAACCCGCAGCTGATGAGTCCGCCCTAGGGGGAGAGCGGGAGCGGAGGAATCAGGGACACAGGTTATCCCTGAATCCCTCCTCGAGGGCACAGTGGTGCGAGGTGGCAACGCACCAAACGGCGTTTGTCCCCCCAGTCTGAGAACCCGAGTCCTCCGCGAGCCGAGTGCGGCGCTCAGCTCCGCTCAGCCCTTTCTAGGCTTTGTTTTTTACTATGCCACCACGCTGCAACCCAAGGCCCAGGGCTGCAAGCGCAGGTCCCGCTGCAGCACCTCTGCTGCCTCTGTCTGTCCAGCCTCAGCAGCCCCCCCGCGCCCGCGCCGCCCCGGCCCCGAGCTCCCACCTGTCAGCGGCTGCAGCAGCACTTTGGTTACGGGGTCTCCGCTGTAGGACCCGTGCTCGAGCACGATCAGCTCCGACTGGCAAGGCTTGGGATTTTCACAGCCTGCAACAAGATCCGGAGGGGGGGGGTCAGCTCCCCGCAGCGTGGCCCAGGTGGTCCGGGCAGCGCAGGCAGGGCGCGGGAGCTGCTCACCCTCCGTCCCATCGATGCACATCATGTGGGTCATGCCCTCGGTGGTGTTCTTCCCTATGGCGTAGCGGATCGTCATTCGGCTCTGGCTGACGTGGCCCCTGACCTGCAGGGCAGAAAGCCAGTTTGCAAACCGAGCCCCGGCACCCGTTCCTCACCGGCGCCGGGACGACGAGAAGCAGAGGCCGAGCTGCAACGTCGGAAACTCAGAAGATACGTCCAGAAGCAGGACCTGGCGGGGTGGGCTTACCAGGGCGAGATTCGGGGTCGGGCTCGGGGAAGGGATACTTGAGCTGGCTCTGCAGGGTCAGCGTCTCGTACTACATCTTGCTGTCGATGCGGATGTCCCAGTGCTTGTTGACCACGATGAAGTCGGAGCTCTGGTACAGGATGGACAGGTTGTCGATGGTGCCCGGCTCCATGGCCGGCGCCCTGCGGGGGAGCGCGAGGGGGAATCGGGGTGAGCGGGGCGGGAAGAGCCTCCCGCCGCAGCCCGCG
>NW_008825253.1:658972-661836 GCF_000699105.1 Pygoscelis adeliae
TGAACCCCACCTTCGGTGGGGTTCAAGGGCCCTTTCCCTCGCCCCTGCTAAAGGAACCCGGTGTTCTCCAGCTCGGACCGCCTGGAGATGAGCGGCATGGCCCTGCTGCAGACCACGCCGCCCTCCGAGAAGAAGCGGGTCCTTAAGCGGCCACCCATCCTGGAGGACTACATCAACGTGACGTCCACCGAGGGCACCAGGGTCTTCATGGTCGTGAGGGATGATCCCTCCAGGACGGGGGTGGAGGTAAGGAGGGATCTGAAGGCCTGGCTTGCTTCTTTGTGACCTCCGTCCAGTTCAGGAGGGGATCTTTGACGAAGCACGAAATGTTTGTGCTGAGCATTGGTGTGAACGTCGGCGTGTGTCCTCCGTTCCTCGCAGCTCCCCGATTCCCTGGGCTGGAACGCACGCAGGCCGCTCCACTTGCTGGGGGTGCCTTTCTCCTACCTGAAGGAGCAAGTAGATGAAGAGGTATCGCATCTTATACCGCCCTTCCCGTCTTCCCCTGCCACTCCTGGATAACCGCAGTGTTGGCTCCCGAATCCCCGCTCCCCCCAGCCGCGGGTTAGCGGGGCGTCTCTGAGCCCTCCCTCCTCTCGCCCTCTTTGTGCTCAAGCGTCGAAGGCGTGTTCTGGAGGCGTCGCAGCAGCTGACGGAGATAATAAACAGGTGAGATGTTGGGATGAAATCCCACTCCTATCCCTGCCACGCTGTCGGACACGGCTCCCGAGATGCTCTGGTGGGGTCCAAGTTTTGGGGACCTGCGCGCAGAGGAGCCTCTTCGCCCTCAGCATCCCCAGCTCGGAAAGTCGGGGTGTGATTCCCAGCCCTGCCCCGACTCCCTGGGTGGTTTGGGGCAAGTTAATTCTTTCTTGCAGTTGCCTCGAGAGCGAAACCAGCGCCGAGAACCCGGAGCCCAGCGGGGAAGCGGAGCCGGCAGACGAGGAGGAGTCTGCGCTGCATTGCCTCTGGGTGGACAAGTTTACTCCCCGGCGCTACATGGAGCTGCTCAGTGATGATGTGAGGTTCTAGCATAAGTGGGGGCTTGGGGTTCAGGTGGGCTTATCACTTTTATAACTTCCCTTACTGCTGTGGGATCGTGGTTTTACGGTGCTGCCTTTGCTCATGGGGCTTTCGGAAGCGCTGGCTGGGGGGCTCTGTCCATGCTAGCCCTGCCCGGGGGCAGTCCTGCTGCGGAGAGCTCGGGGTGGGGGTTTTTCAGCTGTAGGCTGTGGACCTTGAGACAAAAGAGGCTATGAAAGATGACCAAAATAAGACAAAAAAGATTGGGTGGACTTTAGCCAGGAATTGTTGACTATTTCAATTTTTTTTTGGAATATTAGAAGTTTTGTAGGGAATCGGAAATTACGGAAGAGGCTGAGAAGCGCTGGGTTGAGCCGAGACAGACGAGGGACAGCAGGGATGGGGCCGATGTGACTTGTCCTCAGTTGCCCCACGGGATGGTGGCCGAGTTGGGAAGGGAAGCCGCGTTCCCAGGCTGTCCCCCAGAGGTGCCGGGTGGAAACCTGGGCAGCCTCTCCCATGGCGGGAGGCGACGTGCCGTGCGCTCGAGGTCTGCCTGGGCAGACACGCTCTGCGTTGCCCCCCCGGGCTTGGCTCCTTCCTGGGCACGCCACGCCGGTTTTTAAGCCATGAAGGAGAGGCCTTCCTCTGTCCTCGGCCAGATCCTTCTGAGGTTCAACAGGGTTTGCTTGCTTTCTTGCCCGACACGCAGTACACGAACCGCTGCCTTCTGAAGTGGCTCAAGCTCTGGGACACGGTGGTGTTCGGGAAGGAGAAGGCTGTGAAGAAGGCCAAGCCCAGCGCTGAGGCTCATCCTCCATCCAACCAGCCCAAGGAGCAGCAGAATAAATGGAAAACGAAGGTCCAGCTCACAGAGGAGATTCTGGAGGCTGAGCTGGACCAGCACAAGAGACCCAAATACAAGGTGAGCAGGACAGGAGGCTGCTGTGGTGGGTCTCTTCTCTTATCCCTCTCATCCCGCCACTTGGTGAGGAGCGGGATGGATCTTCCAGTCCAGATCTAGCAGAAATTGGATTCCTTGTTTCTCCTTAGCAATTACGGGGTTTTCTCATTTCTTTTTCTGTTTTGGCTCAAGTAATGTGATAACAAGGGGAGGGGAACTGGCTTTCTCCAGCCAAATTAAATGGGCTGGTTGAAGAAAGACGTACCCTTTTTAGCAGAGGCTGGTCTTGACTTTATTTGTTCGGGGCAGACGTGCCGTGCCTTCGAGCAAGAGTTTCTGCAACTGGAAAAGAGCAATGGTGCTCAAATGCTAAAGGGAGCAGAGATAACACACCCAGGCCAGCTAACCAGCTTCAGCCTGTCCAGTGAGAGAATATAAAAAAGGGGAAACAAACCCAGATACTAACAGCTTTGCTTCTCAGGAGTGTAATTCTGGAAGGGATTTTCTTCAGCCTTTTCTATTTACTGCCCTGCAAACTTAAACATGTGCATGAGAGATGCTGCCAGGATGACTCCGTCACCTCTGAGAGTTTCTGTTATATTCTCTTTCCGCCAGTGACTTTCTCTTTTCTCAGAGGGTTTCTCCCACAGGTTGAAGCAGCCCGGTTTGCAGGCTGCAGAGCCTCGTCCCCGTGCGTGGCGGCCTTGGTCGGTGCCGGAGGAAGCCCTGCCTCGCTGCCTGCCGGGCTGACGTTACCTCTCTGCCGCAGGTAGCCCTGCTCTGTGGCCCGCCGGGCTTGGGAAAGACCACGCTGGCCCACGTCATCGCGAAGCACGCGGGGTACAACGCCGTCGAGATGAACGCCAGGTGAGTCTGCGCCGACTGCCCAGCCCTGCCCTGCCCCAGAAGCTGGGGGCGGGGGTGGCGGGGTGGGGGC
>NW_008825253.1:661848-662212 GCF_000699105.1 Pygoscelis adeliae
GACGACCGCAGCCCCGAGGTTTTCAAAACCCGCATCGAAGCTGCCACCCAGATGAAGTCTGTGCTGGGTGCCAACGAGAAGCCCAACTGCCTGATCATCGATGAGATAGACGGCGCACCCGCAGTAAGAAGCCCAGCCTGGGTCTGGCCACCTTTGGCATTAACCGCTTAATTATTGCCCTCTTAGCGGATCGTCCCCGGCTCCGTTTTTAGGAGTCGTTTCTTGCCTCTGAACAGCAAGAATTCATCCCTTCTGTCCTTGATTTATCCCCCCACCACCAAGGCATCTATCAACGTGCTGCTAAACATCATCCACCATAAGGATGGGGAGGGGGAGGCGGCGGCCGGCACGGGCCGGAGGAGGC
>NW_008825253.1:662915-668425 GCF_000699105.1 Pygoscelis adeliae
GCGGGCGGACACGGGCGCGCTGCTGGCGCTGTGCGAGAAGACGGAGAACGACATCCGCTCCTGCATAAACACCCTGCAGGTACTGGTGTCGCCGGGAGGTCTCTGGGGGACACGGACTTGCTGCGGCTCTTGTCTTGATCTGGGCTCGGATGGGGACGGAGGGAAAAAACCACTGTGTCCCAGGCAGATCCCTAAAATGTCCACCCTGTTCTCTATGTTTTTAACCTCGATTCCCCCACAAAGCGAGGAGTAGCGAGGTGCCTCTGTCTCTGGCTTTCCTCAGCACCAGCTAGCTGTTGCGGGCATCCCCTCCCTCCCTCCTGGCTGTGCCCGTCCTCCCCAGCCCCTCGCTTGTGTTGCAGTTCCTGCACGGCCGAGGCCAGAAGGAACTGAGCGTGCAGATGGTGCAGACGATGAAGATCGGCTTGAAGGACCAAAACAAGGGGCTCTTCTCCATCTGGCAGGATATCTTCCAGCTCCCAAGGGTCCAAAGGTAAAAGGGAGGGGGGGATTTATTAGGTCTGCTGTCTGCTTGGGGCACACTGCTTCGTGGTAGCCCCTGACCTGCTTGCAAGACCTGCGGTGCAGAAACCTTTCAGGTCCTGGAGAGCTGGTCTGCCCTGCAGCAGACCCGGCTTCGTTTCAGCAGATTTGTGTGTCCAGATGTTCTTTGGCCGCCCTCTTTAGTGCCCAATAATTTGGCATCAGTATTGCCTTCAGTCCAGTTTGCAAGGGTCCAAATATTCCTTGCCGGTCCCTTTAGCGTCGGGACACCCTGAGCTCTTCCCTTTGGGCTCCCCCCAGGCACAGGATAGGGATGGACCCCGCTTTGCCAACCCAGCTCCTGGTGGGCGATGAGGACCTGTCGCACCTCAGGGGGACGGCTGGCTTCAACGCGTCCTCCCACCGCTTCCACCACATCCTGCACCTCGCCATCTCCTCGGGGGAGCAGGAGAAGCTCGCACAGGTAGAGCAGCCAAGGGGGAGAGCCGGGCACCTTCCTCTGCCGTGTTGTGCTGAAGCTGAGCTCAGTGGGATGCTCAAAGTCCCAGCGGCATGCTCTGATGGGACCGTCTGCCCAGCCTCGAGCCGTCTGTAATCGGCATCCACTTCCAGGGTCTGTACGACAATTTCCTGAACATGAAGCTGCGGGACTCCAGTTTCGGCTCGGTGTGCTTGGCCCTGGAGTGGCTGGGCTTCTCCGACCTGCTGAGCCGCGCTGTCCTGCACGGGCAGAGCTTCCATCTGATGCGGTACGTGCCTTTCCTGCCCGTGGCTTTCCACCTGCTCTTCGCGGCCACCAGCATCCCCCGGCTCGCTTATCCCAGCAGCCAGCACGAGGCAAGTACCGGGCAGGGCACGGCAGCAGCGTGGCTCCAGCTCTGTCACCCGCGGGGACGTCCATGGTTGCAGTCGTGACTGAGCCGTCCCTGCCCTTTCCACCCAGGCCCTGGCCAAGCTGAACCACATGCAGAACCTCGTCGTGTCCATGATGTCGGGGATAACGCCCAGTGCCCGCAGCCGCGCGGGGCAGCAGTCTCTTGTCTTGGAGGTGCTCTGTCTGCTGCTGGACATCATCGCCCCGAAGCTCCGACCGGTGAGTGCCCACCGGCTCCCTCCCGCTACGGTGGCAGGAGTTCTGCCCGGGTACGTGTCCCCCTCTGCAAACCCCCCCCATGAGGGCTGGGACACGTCCCCTGCGCTGCATCGCCCAGGCTGAGCTATCCCAGACCTGTCCCAAATTCGGGGTCGGTTTAACATTGCAGCTGATGCAGAAGCCGGAGGGAAGCCGGGGATGCAGCACTGAGAGACCCGACTGCTGGGTGCACGGGGGGGTGTCCTGCACCTCCCAGACACCCGGGGGTGGGCTTGGGCTGAGCAGGGGTTTGGGGGGCTGTAGTAGTCTCCTTTCAGCGGCAGATTCACCTGCAGGCGTGGTTGCGTTGGGTGCATTTACCCTTTGGGCCGTCAGAGGGGACTGTCCCTGCTCTGTGAAGTACGTGTGTCCCTAATAGGGAACTAAACTTGGTCTGAACCTCGCGGGTATTAACTGTCCTTGCTCATATAGAGACAAACCCCGTGCTGCAGGTTATTTTTATGTTTAGAAGTTATTATGGATTAGTGATGCTCTCCCGCTCTTCGCCCCAGGTGAACACGCAGCTCTACAGCCTGAAGGAGAAGCAGCAGCTGGCAGACCTCATCAGCACCATGCTGGCCTACAACCTCACCTACCACCAGGAGCGCCTGCCCGAGGGCCAGTACATCTACAAGCTCGACCCGTAAGTCCCGAGGGTGAGGAGAAGGTGTAGGGGTCGAAAGTAACAGCAGAGAATTCGGGAAGGAGTTTGAGCCTGAAGGCATCACGGTGTTGAGTTGGTTTCTTGCAGCCAGAGGTCTCTCCGGCGGTGGCAGCTGGGTTGGCGCAAGCTGCCCGTGCCGGGATGGCCGCAGCGAGCCCGCTTTCCCTGATGGTGGCTCTGTGGGGATTATCTGCTTTTTTGCCTCGTTTTTTTTGGTTTTTTTTTTTAAAGGAGGAGCCCAGCAGCCCAAAGCAGGGCTGGCTTTGCTTTAATGGGATTAAAGGAAAGGAAGCAGCTGCTTTTGGCTGTTACCAGAGCCAGCAGAGGAGGGACCCAAAGCTGCCGGGGGCTCGTGGGAGCTGGGGAGAGCAGGTCCAGCTGGGCACGTTGCGCACAGGAGGTCACTGTAGCCGTGGTTAATTAATAGCTGGCCGTTGGTGGGCTCGAGGCTCGTTGTGCTTTAAGTATATACAGGGCCATAAATGCCCCTGAGGCTTCGGTGAAGACCCGACCACAGCTAGGAGCAACGCTAATGTCTTCCTGGTGCAAAGTTAATTACAAAAATTAGCCTCTGTTAAATCGAGCAGCTGTATCTAATTCCAGTGAGGCGCTTTATTTATTTATTTAGTTATTTATTTGCCACAGAAAGGCCTGGGGAGCTGCAGGGGCTGCCGAGAGCCGTCCTCTCTTGCCCTCCCCGTGCCAGGCTGTGCCCCACGGCTGTGGGGAAACCGTGGGACACTGGGAGCCACGTGGCGCAAGCAGGCGCGGTGCTTCGCTTTGCTTTGGTTTTTTTTTTGTTTTTTTTTTTTTTTTTCAAATTCTGAGCCTGTTTCCAGGCTCTGCACAGCGATGACGGGGCCCGTGGGGGTGCCACGTCCCGGTGGCACCTGCGAGTCACGTCCCAGCGTCTCTCTGGCAAACGGAGTTGTTGTCAACAATGAAACCTGTGTTTCCTCTTTAAAACTTTTTAAATCGTAGGTTTGACAGCTAATTTCTAAATGACTGCAAAGCCGTCTGACGAGATGACTTTGTTCCCTTTATTTTAAGGGGAATAATATTGAATGTGAATAAAGCATGAAATATTTACGGCTGTGAGAGGAGCCGGCCCAGCTGGCCCCTCAGTGCTGGGGCTGCGCCTGGGCTTTTGCTGTGCTGAAACAGGCCCAACTCTAGATCTGGTGCACCGACCCATTAAGAATAAAACTGTTCTGATTAGCCAAAATTACTGCTCGTGGCCATATCTCAATTAAACGGCTCTCTGCGGGCACCCCGGGGGTTCATGCGAAGGGTCGTGGTGCTGCTCGTGCCCAAGCTGTGATGTGGCCGTGGCTTTTTCAGGGCAATCTGTTCGGCACAGACCCGCCTGCGATTTCCTCTTCTTGCATTAAAACCAAGATTAAAAAGCACGTAATCCCTCCTGAGTTCCCGTGCAGCTGAGATGCCCTGCAGCAACCTGGCTCCGCACGGCCGGCACCGCTTGCGGGGCACCTTCTAGAGCACCGTCGCACACGCAGACTCGGAGAGGGCAGCGATGGGGAAACTGAGGCACCGTGGTCAGGATCGTACCGAGAGGCTGGGGGGGACGGGGCTGGGAGGGTGGCGGGTCTCTGTGTGCCCGTGTCAGGCTGCAGTTTGCATAATGCTTTTTTTTATGTTTCAGTATTGATTTATTTTCTCTGCTTCCCCTCCTCTGCGGTGCAGGAACGTGGAGGACGTCTGCCGGTTCCCGGACCTGCCGGCTCGCAGGCAGTTGACCTACCAGGCCAAGCAGCTCATCGCCAGGGAGATCGAGCTGGAGAAGATGAGGAGGACGGAGGCTTTGCTGCAGGCGCGAAACCTGGGCGAGGTAGGGAGGGCTTGCGGTGTCCTGTGGTTTTTGGGGGGGGTGGGTCCGTTGATAGGACTTGTCCGTCCTGTGGGGTCGTGGTCTTTCCAAAGCAGCCGACGGCTTTCGCTCTGCAAATGGAAATCCAGGATTAACACCCCCCCCAGTCGCAGCCATCTGCCTTCAGGGCAGCACATCCGCACCGGGGTGACATGCCCGAAGCGCTCATCTTTTTGCAGGAATTCTGGAAAGAAACGCTCGTTGTGAGTTAAAGCTTGAAACCCTTCAACTCTTTAACGAGGGTTGCGACGCGATGGGAATTTTAGTTTGTCTGGCTGCGATTTGTACGTGTCTGGGGGGGGGCTGCCCTGCTCTCTCCTGCCTGCACGTTCCCTTGCAGCTTCACTTCAAGCCTCCCAAAGGTCCCAAAGCCCCTGGGAGGAGCAGAATTACTCTGCCCACTGCCGAAACCCTCCGTGGGGCGGCGGGCAGAAGGCAGGAGAAGGTGGAAACGGGCAAATGTGGAGGCTGAGAAATGGCTCGGGTGTAGCTGGTGCCGCAGGGATAATTAATCCCCGAGAGCCCCTTCTTGCAGCAGAAGGGCTTTCTCGGGGGATGCGTGGGGCAGAGAGATGCTGCAAAAACATCTCCAAAAGCTCCTTGTTTACATGGTGCCAACCGTGAAGTCCCAGGGAAGGGGGCTGCGAACGCGCAGGTGCCCCAAGCGCTGCCGGGGCTAATCTCGTGTGCTGCTGGGAGACAGAAAATGATGAAAAAATCCTTGCCAAGTTGTTTGGATGTTGTAATCAAACCCGGCAGCGATAGAGGGGTCGTGCGGGACGGCTGGCAAGGCACCGTCCTGCCCTCAGGCTGTGCGTCACCTGGGGGGGATGCCCAAACCTTGAGCTCATCCGGCCCCGAGGGGACCCTCACTCAGGGCTCTCCTCCCCGCAGGAGCCCGGGAACGGCCTCGGCGAGGCGGGGGAGCGAGCGGACGCGGGGCCGGCGGTGCCCCCCAACCACCAGCAACGCCTGGAGCACATTGTCCGGAGGGCGGCGGTGGAGGACAAGGTGAGGGGGCTGCAATTTCTACCTAATTTCCTGCCAGCGCGTACCTTGGCTGCTAGAGACTGGCTGTCTCCATTGGTATTTATTTATTTTTAGTACAGTTCCTTTTAATAGCATAGTTTGGCACCGCGTGCCCTGTAATAGCGTCGCTGGGTTTACGGCATGGGGATGAATTAGATCTGGGTGACAATCACGGCCGTGTTCTGCGAAGCTTTCAGGGGTGGGGATGGAAGGAGATGTGAATGGGTTAAAATAGCTGAATTTTGGCTCAGTGGAAGCTACAGGGTTGGGGGGAGAGCCGCTCACCAGGCGGG
>NW_008825253.1:668694-669378 GCF_000699105.1 Pygoscelis adeliae
CCCACGGCGGGGGGGGGCTGGGGGGCCGTCAGCCAGTGAGCCAGCCTGGTCCCACCCCGGGCATCCCGGTAGCGGCCAAGAGGAGCAAGAGGTGGTCCCCTGCCACCACCCCTCTCCACGGGCTCAACTTCGAGACCTTGGCCGTCCATAAAACCCCGCTTTAGCACGATGAACCTTAAAGTTTGTCTTTCCCACCTGATTTTTGAATGCAGTTTGCATTTTACCGAGGCCGCTGGCCCTTTCTGCAGGGTTTGCATCCGGCTCCTGCTCGGCGGGCTTCCTCCTGTGCGAGGTGCTCGAAGGGAGAGGGGGCTGGCACGGCCCCGAGCGTGGGGTGACGGCCCCGCGCAAGAGCCCCAGCGAGGGGCTCCTCTGAACTCCCTTAGACGCTGTCTAGGGCTGACTTAGCTTAAAATTGGGCAGAGCTGAGGGGTGTCACTGGGGTCTAGCCTTGCACCGAGCTGCCAGAGAGAAACTGCGTTTGCTTTTGGCTGTCTCCGGACGTGAGCTGTAAGTGCAGGCGCTGACGAAGCCGCACTCACCACCTGCTTTTTGCTTTTCACAGCCTGAGACCGACTTCTTCGGGCGGCCGCTTCGGCGGCAGTGGGCGGCCGCGGCCCCGGGTAGGTGGCAGAGGGATGGGGTGGCCATGGGTGGCCCCAGCCCCGGGTGGGTGGCAGAGGG
>NW_008825253.1:670074-670556 GCF_000699105.1 Pygoscelis adeliae
GGAGGTCTGCGACTGGACCCTGCAGCCTAACCCAGCAGAACCCTTTGCTGCTCGTGTCCCCCCACACTGCCCCCCCCTGTGTTTTCCCTGTCCCCCCCTGGCATAAAAAAGAGACACTTCTACTACTAAAAATAAGAAGACAAGATGAGGGAAGGGTTTTTGTTCAGGTAGTCATATTAGGAAGCTAGCTAATAAAAAAGTACATTCAGCGTGGGGGAGCGAGGGGCGGCGGGAGCCGGCGCGGGCGGGGGGCCGACCCCTCAGAGGATGGTGCATTTGCCTTTCTCCACCCAGGGGTTGTTTTTCATCAGCTCCGGGTTGAGGAAGGGGTCTTCTGGAATGCCGTCCTCGATCCACTTCACAAACCTGCGGAGAGGGGAGCGGAGGGGGGGCCATAGACCCTGCCCGGAGCGGGTTTGGGTTGCACCCAAGCGTTCTGCGAAGGCGTCCCCCTCTGCGAGGGATGCTGGGCGCAGGGCAGG
>NW_008825253.1:672155-672980 GCF_000699105.1 Pygoscelis adeliae
GGTATAGACGGGCATGAGGGGGAACCCGAGGCACAGCAGCTGACGGGGCACAAGCTGTGACCATAGTCCCATGAGACCTTCTGCAAGCACCTGGCTCCCTGTGCCACCCCAAGAACCGGTGGCACAAGGGGACCTTCCCCTGCCCGTGGCCGGCTGTGACCCCCAGACCCTCCAGCACGCAGAGGCACAGGGCAGCACCCAGCAGCATCGCTTTGCGCACAGGGTGGCTGAACCCCAGGGACACCCATGCTCCCCGTCCCGCACCCCAGACCAGGCTGCAGCCCCCAGCGCAGGGGCAGGCAAGGGCTGGGGGTTGCTGCATGCCGGGGCACGCAATCCAGCCACGCACCGGCATGGCTCAAATCCAACCACGCACTGGCACGGCTCGGCAGCTGCACAGGCTGCCACAGCTCAGTTTCTCTGCAGAGCATCTCCCGGAAAAACAACCGGCCACGGGAAGAGGGCAAGCACCCAGAGCCCAGCATCCCCCTGCACCCGTGGTCCGGCCTCCCCCCGGGCTCCCGGTCCCCGCTGGTGGCTCTGCTGGAGGCAGATGGGGACCAGCATCCCCGTCCCCGCTCCAGCCATCCCAGCAGCATCCCGGTGCCGTGGCCGAGCCCTCCACCTACCTCAGCTGGAAAAGGTGTTGGCGGGGAGCGGGGGCTGCGTCCGTCCCCGCCGGCTCAGCAAGCCGCCCTGGCCTTGCCCGCGCTGCCTCCCGCGAGCGCTCCCCTTGCTGCCGGCGAGCCCAAAATCCTCTGTGTAATCTATTAATGCACGGCTGGTCCAGCTGCCTCCGACACGGCCGGAGCCCGCTCATGGGCG
>NW_008825253.1:673789-674318 GCF_000699105.1 Pygoscelis adeliae
AACATATATATATGCATATATATACAGACACACACACACAAAAAATATGTATGATGGTGGAAAAATATTCATATTATATGTGTGTATGTAGATATAAGATACAGTTTATATCATATCAATCATATTTATGTCCTATATTATATAGAGTATATTATATAATGTACATAAATATAATACATATACACATATAATTCATACATGTACATACATTTATACACACACACACACATGCGTGCACGATGCCTCTTCCAGTGAGCCTTTATAGCATTAACCACCAGAGCCATTTCTACCGAGCAGGAGGCCGATGCCCTCCCTGCAACACCGACTTGGACCAAGGAGAAGCACCGAGAACGTGCCGAGAGCGGGACGGTGATGGGCGCGCGGGGCTGGGGCCGAGCCGGGGCTCCCCTCCCAGCCCTCAGCCTCGGCGGGCGATCGATAGTGGTAAGAGCCTCCCTGGCAGCCTCATGGAGCCGCCGGCCCTCCGCCCTTCTCCGAGAGGATGCTGGGGTCTGGGGCTTGGCCAGGG
>NW_008825253.1:674797-691705 GCF_000699105.1 Pygoscelis adeliae
CTTGGCCCGGCAGGCAGGACCCAGGCAACGTCTGCCCAGCCCTCGGGGGGTCTGGGACAGACCCGGCCGCGGTGGGTGGGCGGGCGGCAGCCCCCAGCACGGCAGATTGCAGGGCCCGCATTAGCTACCCCCACCGGCTTTGTAGATTAAAGAATTATGAACTCCTGAAGTTTTGCAATATTAATGATTGTAGCCATCTGTTAATCTGGCAGCCAGCAACGAGCTGGTTTTTTACTTTGCTTAGTCCAGTTATTAAAACTGAGTATTTTTGGTTTGGCAGGCAGCTGGAGGCGTGCGACTCCCCTGTGTAGCTGTGCAATGACTTGCGTCCCGTCCCTTACTGCTGTCCCCGCGTTATTTAGGTGCAACGTGGGAGCAGGTCTGAGAGCAGGGGGAGAAGAACTCCCCAGGCAGGAGCTGGCCCACGGGCAGGGGAGGGGATGCTGTGTGTGACAGACATAGCCCGGTGCTACGCTGCGCACGACCCGGGGATGTTGTCTGGGGGTGGGGGACGAGCACCGAGCCGACAGCCCCCACCACCTTGCAAAAGCCGTCCCTGGGAAGCACGGGGTCTGCCCTCAGCACCAGCTGCTAATTATGGCTCTCTTTGGGATGGTGCTTTAGGTAACAGTTCTCCGGTGCGCACTCTGAAGGGATGAACTCATTTAGCAGGTTAATTGGTGTCCTTGGTAGAAATGGTATCAGCACTCTCCCAGCCCACTCAGCAGACGAGGTTGGGAAGCGTAACACATGTTTGGGGTACATCACCCTGTACAGCACCCCCGGCTCTGCTGGCGCTGGGGCCATGAACGTGCTCACCCTCAATTTTATCGTACAAAGCCGCCGTTGCCCACATGGCCGAGACAGTGAAGCTGCCCGCTTCACACTTCAAGTTCTCTGTTCAGATCCAGAACGATCTCGGCCTCATTCTCCCAGCGTACCCTGCCGGGACGTGCATCACCGTTCCCCCCCTTGAGCAGAGGTGGAAAAGCCACGCGGGTTTACCAGCAGCACGAGGCAGGGGGGGTCTATCTGTTTGTTTGTTCTGAAATACTACACTGAGAACTCCCCGCTCTTATTAACACTGTACTTCAGAAACCCCCTCCGTAACCAACGGTGACGCACATACGCCGAAGGGGCCTGCTAACTGCTGACCACAACCAAGCAGGTACCTTACGCTCCTGGGCTAGATGCCGTTATTCCCCTTCCAGACCTTAAGGACATAAGACAGCTTCACTATTTTCAGATGAAATTTTATTTTCGATACAGGCACTTACTTGCAAATGTTTATTTATTGTTTGGCAGTACCAGCTGTAGACACACTTGCTAAAACAGCAGAGTTCTCTTTGCTAAAATACAATATTTGGATGAGAGCGCTCTAGGTGCCCATTTTCCTCTCCAAACTACGCATTTCAATTTTTAATGAGCTCTGTTCATCTCAGCTGTACCTGGAGCAAAGCAGACGACATCAGCCTTCAATTCACCTTTGGGGTTATACGAGTCGCAGTCTCAGGGTACCTGCTACGGTGGTTGACTGTAGTGACTATACCTGTCTATCCAACCCATGTCCAAAGTCAAGTGCAGATCTTCAGAGAAAGTCTTTTCCTCGTACATAAAAGGTTATATCATTATCCATAGTATAATCCTCACCATAAGGGCTGCTATAATTCATTAAAATTGAGAAGTAGATAAATAACGAATAGATATGCCATTTACTTACGGTAAATAAGCAGTTCCTAGCCTTTCCTCATGATGGTAAATCCAGGCTTGAAGGGGTAACAAAACCCCTGCCCTCACCTGCTCCCTCTCCCTCCTGTGCCCAGTCCCGCACGGGGCACCGTTCAGGGCGACACCGAAGTCTACGCCCAGTCCAAGTTCAGCCTGATATTAAGGCTTGCTTGGTTTTGCTGTTGTCTCTTTGCACCCACAGCAAAGTGACAAAGCGCGATGTAACCCCCCCGGCGTTAGCATGCTCGAGGGCTAACAAAGTTTGGAGGGTTGAGAACAGGAGCCTTCAGGGCAGTCGGCTGCCCAACCTCTGCATTACCGAGCACCCAGAGAGCATTACAGGCCAGACTGCACGTCGAGAAAGGAGGAAAGCTTTTACACCAGGGCAAAGCGGAGAACACAGGTACAGCGCCTACGAAGATTAGTGTTTGCAGCCTCCTTCCCCCTCTTTTTTCTCCCCCTCAGCCATAACAGGAACAGAACTACTCAGGCAGACGAGGCGAGAAAGATCATATCGTTAGGAACATGCAAGGAACACCCCTCTTGGAAACCGGGGTGAAACACTGCCGTGCATCCTGAGGAGCACAGAGCAGAACCAGACGGCGCGTGGCCAGCCCTGCCGACAGTCAGCAGAACCAGAATCCCGAGTACCAGGGGGCTTCACTGACCTCTGCTCGTCCTGGCTGAACTCGGACAGCACAAGATAAAGGTACAGCTGCTGTTTTAAAGAAAAAAAAAACCACAACCAAAAACACAAAACAAAAAATCCACAAAAAAACCCAAAACAGAACTGACAACGTAACGACAGAATTTCTACAGAGTTTTACTTAGAATTGTGTCGATTTAGATACATGTACACTTTTGTAGAAAACTTGAATAGCGTAGCTTATTTAGGGTAACAAAAGCTGCAAAAGCCACTGAAAGCCTTAAATGTGCAAAATACAGTTCATCACAACTTCAGATTTTTTTTTCCCCCCTGACTGCCAAACGAAAGCAGCCGGGTATCATAGCAGGGCACAGAGGAGTATAAACCAGGCTAGAAATATTGCTCTATTTCTACCTCCACAGTTCAAAAGTTAACTCTTAAACTTACCACTATAATAAGGATTTGGGAAACCCAGAGAGCCATCAGCACAGTCTAACCGTCATCTTTTGTAGAAAATAAAAACAAAGCCCCGCACTGGAAAACCCTGAAAACTAGATTTTTTTTCTTTATTTACAAACAAAACAAGCTATTTACTGCAGCAGGCCTTCCCAAATCTGGTTTCTTGAAGCAAGTAAGAAAGCCTCAGTTAATGTCCTTCAGCCTCAAGCATGGTTTATTTTTTATAATTATACACTAAAGAAAAGAGGGTGTGCCAACAGCATTTTCATGCATACTGTTGTACACCGGTGGAGAGGCAGTTCTTTTTTAAACTTTTGCTCTCTCGGCAGTTGTTCTGCTGCAGACACCTCGCCCACAGCGCATCTGTGCGACAACAGAAACAAAGACTGTGGCGCTTTCTACTTCATCCGTGTTTCTCTCCCCTCGTTCCCCCCCGACCAGCATCTCTCTATAGACCGGCTTTTTTTAAAAACTTAAACCCGCTACCTCTTTAAACAACTGCTTAATACATGGACCTGCAAGAAAGAAAACTTCAAAACACGTCTGCTGAAATACAGCCACCGTTCACCATCCTAACCTAGGATTTCCGTTTTGGATTTGTCTGAAGTCAGTTTTTAGCTGAATGTTTTTGGAGATGACGACCAAAGCAGAACACAATGGACTCCAGGAAGAGATTTCTCAGATTAAGGCGAATTGGAAAATATTCCTGAAGATTTTGCCAAATTACACGTTTTCAAAAATGTTTATGAACTTCGAGACTTCACGATGAGCTGCAGTGCCAAGGGGCAGGTGCCTTAATCCCTGGGCAGAGAAAAAAAAAAATAGTATCCTTCAGTAATTTTTATAACAATATTGACGTATGATATATTTGATACATGATATATCAAATGATATATTTAAATATCTAATTGATAGGTAATACAGTTGTCATTGATATGTTTTGTTGCTAGATTCTAAAATACAGAGATACTCACTGCATTGTGAAAGAAGTTGCAAAGATGCTTTGCCCATGGACACCTGAAAAACAGATATAGATTCTTAATCCATTTTCTCCTACGGACACACCCGCCCCCAGTTTCAGCCACTCGGAGTTTCGCATTGATCAAAGCTTTACAAGAAGACTAATCCAACAATTCACTTCAACTTCCAAATGGAGATGATTTCAGCATCAGATGTACAGTGAAATAGTTAAGACAAAGATAGACCATAAGAAACAGCGGTTCATGAGATTCTCTCGGATCACTGCTAGAGCATACTGTAAAGCCTCACAAAACAAAAAGAGACAGTTAATGGAATCACAAATTTTTAAATACAACTTGGCTCATACACAACTGAGTGAAATTAGGTATTTTACTCTCTCAGCTACGCACAGCAAAGGCTGGAGAGAAGAAACAGACAGGAGCCTTTCACAAAGAGGGTCAACTTACATGTCCATGATTTCCACTTAAGACAGCAACTAAGAAGTGAATTCTCAACATTACCCTGCTGCCATCAGCTACACGTGAATTAGAAGTGCCAGAGCAGGCAATTACTCTGCCTTCTGGTCTACAATCACAAAGTCAATTCATTTTAAAACTATTATGTCAACACATTAAAGTCCATCACTCCAAAGCCCGTAATGCCTTACTGCGTAACACAGGAGAGCAAGGATTATACTTATAAACAGCTAGTGGCTTCAGAAGTGACACGTCAGTGTTTGATTATAATTTGTAATCTAAATGAAGTACTCGGACTTTATCAGAACTCTGTTTTCCCCACCCACTGAAGCTCTGTGCTGCTGCAGAGCAAGTGGTCTCTCTTCTCTTTAAAAGGGGATAAGAACGACAGGCACAAACTTAATGCTGTCCCCAGTTTGCATTACAGCGCACATATGTTCCCGAACCTTTAGTTTTTGGTGGGGATCTACTCCCTCACCACCATGTGAAGCATTTCTTACATGTTTACAAGAAACATTGACACCTGCACACCCATTGTATTCTTGTAGATACACAATAACATACATTTTGAGCTACTTTCAACTATTTCCTCTAAATACAGTTTTATCCAGTATTATGCCGCCTTAGAGTCCAGTAACTACTTTGCTGTAAATCCCAATTAAGGTTTTTTGGTTGTTGTTGATGACAATGATATTTAAGTAATAGAACTAGACCGTACCATATGTAATCTTGACAACTGCTCAGGGCTGCCAAGAGCAGGTAACATGTTTTTCACAACATTGGGCACTGGGAAGCGAGAAGGCCATTCGGTTGCAACAGGTAACACACAACAATTTCAAATCTACCCAAAATATTGTGTTCAGTATCTTTACCACTGCTAGTAACAGTACTAACAACAATAAAAAACAAGAATGAATTGTAACTTAAGACTGTTAATTAAGAGAAAACTACCATCAGTGTTGCAACACAATGATTTTCGATTTGGCTATGACGAAGATTCACACTTACATATGCAGGTTCTCTGTAATGATATTCAGAGTGAACAGGCCAATGGATTGCATCTTCTTATGTCTGCATGTCAGGAAGAGGCAAAGGAATTCTCCCACGTACTGGGGACCAAGGTTTTGCCACCTAAGCAATACAAAACCAGGAAACAGAACAGAGCTCTTCAGAGACAACCTTCCTACTGATTCCTAGCATCTTGTTTGCATTCTTGACTTACCCAAAGCACCGGGCTGGTTGGTTTCAAAGAGCTAAGGATTATCTCTCTGCTAAACGTTACTGCGGCGGGACTGCTCTTACTGTTTCCATGAACAGACAAAACTTCAGGGAGAAAGTGTTTACTCACAGTTTTAGCATTGTTGCTTTCTGACGATTTAGATCTCTCAAAATCAGGTTGACAGTGCCATGGAGAACATGTTCTTCATAGGAAAGATGGTCCAATAACAGCCTCAGAGCCCAAAAGTTATTCTAGGAAGAGACAAAATAAGACCAGTGATTTAACCTAATTGCCAATCGTTTCTTAAAGAAACAGAATAAATTAAAGGTCAGCAAAGCTAAAGGGGAACAAACCCAAGTTAAATGTGTCTAAAATCTCCAAGTTGGCGTTACACAGATTTTAAATATCATTTGCTTTAATCTCTTAGAACAGAAATCAGTATCTAGGACTCACCCCAAAGGCCAGGGCTATCTCTAAGAAGGAAGTCAAGTACGGAAGATCACAAAAAAGCATCTGTTGTACTGCTTGTACTGCGAGAATAAGACAAGCCTCATGGTGCAACTATAGGAAGAGATATCAACAAGAAGAGACATATATTTAAAAGCCCACTTTCCCACCACTTGTATATCATAACCAGTCAAATCAGCACTAAGTTACTACCATTCCAGTCAGAGGGGTTGGATGTCAGACACGACATCCACAAGAATCTTATGAAGACCAAAAGATGGGGGAATAGAACAGGCATTTCTATTTATATAGCACGTTTCACCTGGTGCTCTCAAAAGTCCTCACAGAAACACAAAGTCTCACACCGTCACAGAAGCAGAAGTAGAATTAAAGGAAAAAAAAAATTCTGGCCCAGTAGTCACATATTTGGAGAGTGAGCTACATGTAACTTCCTCAAAAGAAGTAAAAAAGAATAAGATAGTTCCTTAGATGTATTGACTGTATTTAATATAGAACACATTTCAAGCCATCTTTAAACACGTTCCACTACACTTGAAACCATCATTCAAAACAAGTTTAGAAATTCTGGGCTATTCCAAGTTTTGAGACACTGTCAAGTCTCAAAGGATGGTCTCCAGTTTGAGTCAAACACAAGATTAACCTGTGAGAAGTTAAGACAGAATCAATTATTACCAACCCTTCCACTTCATAAATGCATAAATTTGGACAGTGATGAAGTAAGACTTGTCCTAGGTTGAAGATGGTGTCAGACCAGAACAGACCCTAATAGTTTTCCAACCTTCAGATATCTGCTCTAGCCTTTAGACTGTGCTAAGAACAGTCTTACGCCGATTCCCCCCAAAAAACCTTCAAGCCCCCTCTTAAAAGCTCTTCATAACAATCCAGCTGTTTTCAATACTACTGTATCTTCAAGTACAATAAAACAAATGGTAAATTTCCTTATTGCCATGTGCACACTTACATGGGGAGAGAAAAGAGCAGGTGGTAAAGAAACATTAATTTTTGCCTTCAGTTCCTCCAAAAGGCCGCCGCTGGCAGCGAGCACTCCCTGCAATGGAAGTAATGAGTCACAAGTAAAGAGGAAGGGTGTCCAGACACTCTACAAACATCACGCAGCGCCCAAGATGGTTCTTTAATGTGCTTTTACTTATTTTTTCAGCATTTTTACAGATGAGGTTGACTGTTCGCCATACTCAAGGGAAGTTGAGGCTCTACAGCACTAACCAAACCATATCGCATAACCTCTTCATTTTAACCTACTATGCTTAGCAGACAGTTATTTCTGTTCTCATGAAGAAAATACCCAGATACTGACTCTTTAGGATTATCTGAACACATTTTTCTTAAACTGCTTTCCTATCCATTTTGTTATCTGATTCATCTCAACATTAAAAGATACAGAATCAGTATTAGGCATTGAGCTGCAAGCTGCATTTAACACTCCTGAATCACAACGTTCTGCCGAGTGTTACATCTGGCACATACCACAGGAGTATTTGAGGAGGCACTGTGAAGTCAACCTTAGTATTTACAAGAATGAGCTAGTGCCCACATCAAATGAAGTCTGGTATAAAACCAAGACAACAGGTTCTCTCATTTCACAGTATTGTTTCAGTTACCTTTTGGAAGTCAAGCGGTGGCTCTTTCAGGGATAGGGGATGTAGGTGTCCGCTTTTTTCCAGCAAACTGCTACTACCCAAAATCATGATGAGGGAACTCCAGCATTTAGGCTGAAACACAGCAGAACATTTGTTTACAAAGTCAAATCTGTTCACACAGGTGTGAAATATTCAGAGAGAAGAGGGTTCTGATAGTAAATCCTTGCATTAGAGAAGCAACTGGACAAAACAGGTAATATACAGAAACACTCGATGGGCCACAGAAACACAGTTTTAACACAGACTCACATTCCTGTATAGTGACACATTGCTGTAAAGGAGTTTGAGCGCCTGCTTAATTAGAACACCATCTTTCAAGGGAGTCCCTGCAAGAAGAAAAAATCCAAAACATATCTTACATTCCCTGAATAACTATAGAGTGTGAACACAAACAAGATATTAACTTAGTTACAGATATGTTTCTACAGAAACCTAACAAAGAGAGACAAATGAGTGTCTACAGCTATTTTACAATTTTTTGTAGGTTCTGAAGAGTAAAACAACATCAACTGTAAAATGCTATTCTGGAAGGCTGCAAAGAACTGAATACAATTTAGACTAAGCCATCACAGCAGGTAACCCAGAATCGAGTCTTCATCACATACATCACACCACAGTACAGTGATACACACTGTCGGTATCTCATCCGTCTAAGAATTCTACTAGTAGTTGAACATCTCCAAAATAAATCTTTCATTTCAGAATACACCTTGACAAGTAGCACGTACCAAGACAGGTGATCACAGTTATCAGTGGCTGAACTAATGACAGAATGTAATACACAGATCGTGAAACCCTTTCCATCAGGAAGCTTTTATTCTCAAGGTCAAGGCTGAGACATACCATAATGAAGGCGCTTAGGGACATGGTTTAGTGGGCATGGTGGTGTTGGGTTGACGGTTGGACTCGATGACAGTGGAGGTCTATTCTCAAGGTCAAGGCTCTATGATTCTATAATGCTAAGTTACACACTGCCATTGGTAATGCCACGATGTAATAGAGAGCTTTGTATTTTCTTTTAATAGGTTGCTTTCAGCAAAACAACTTCACAGCTGACAAAATTAGCATTTTGTGTGAAGTATACTAAACAAATTCATGCTCAAATATAAAGACATTCTTCTTGCCTAGTGTTATGTACCATGCTTTAGTCTGGGCAATTTATAGTTGGGTTCAGAGTCCCTCCGAATGTTACTAGATTTAATGAAAAAGTAAAAGCTGTAATTAAGTAAGGTTCTAAACATATGTAAGCAAGAAATCACACTTGCCAACTGTAATCCAGGGCCCAGGGTCTAGCATAGCCTTTCCAGTGGGGACACTGCCTGTTCTGAACATCTTCAGGTAGACCTCAAACTGAAAAGGCGTTATCCGGCAGGCAGTACAGCAGGCAAGGCTATTGACGGGAAACAGCAGCGAATGCGCAGCATCGAGGAAGTCTCCGGTTTTACACAAATAGAATGGGATTTTATCTCGAAGATCTCTTAACCTGGTAAGAGGGAAGAAATGAATATTTGATTTTCATTAACATGAAAGTTTTACAATATGTATGTATAGATCTGATTACGCTTGACCACTAATAAGTTACATCCAATAAGGCAGAAGTTAGTTAATAGTTAGGCAATGCAATATTGCTCTCACTTAGAAAACAGCCACCAAAATCCTACTGCTTTTCATTCTTCCAGTTTATTACACATTGAAGAAACACAGACTGGGACACAACCTTAAGGCAAAGAAACAATTAAAAAAAAAAAAAGAAAAAAGCCATTTACCCTTTGGTATCATTGCATTTCACAGCTCTCAGGTAGCGAACAACTTCTTTATACCTGAGGAGAAAAAAAAAGAGGGTGAGTAGGAAGAGGAAGGAAGTGCAAAGCTATGTACAGGTCAATCAAATATTTACTACAATTAACGAAGCAAAACAGTAGATCTTCCCACACAAGAGACATTGCACAATAGGATAGAAATACAACTGGCAGAAAGAGACAGCCGGAAATGAAATAAGCTCCAAGAAGCTATCCACAGATTCTCTCTGTACTCTGGCAAAATAAAACAGGAGGTTGCCTTTCAATTTAATTCTTTAAGTGGACTGTATGCCTTTGAATCCAGACTTCTGAAGACCGCGAGACCACAACGCACTTTTTTGCTGTCTTCCACCTCATCAGACTTTGATGAACAGAATTTGTTTTAAACATCAACATCTAAAACCTACTGAGGTTATGGGAACAAAGTTATCCACTTCAACATTCTTTTCTGGTCCTGAAGTGTTCAAAGGGCTTGATTCTGCTCTGAAAAACTTCAAAAAGCTACTGGCCTTGTTGATAAGTAAGGGGCAGGAACAGCTTCAAATGCATCTGTGTTTTGTATGTGTCCCCATTATACAAAACTCCTGCAGATGTTAGGGAAACACTATACTGCAGTCAACACCGTGCAAAATGTAAAAGTTGAGTTCATAAAATGAAAAATCCAGAACAAGACCAAACCGATCTTACTTCTTTTTGTCTACCAATTTCTCCACTCGAGCCTCTATAACAGGGAGTGTTTCCCACAGAAATACTTTTCTTCCTTTCTGTGTTCTTTGACCAGTGATGTTCTGGCCTTTTAAAACCGTGGTCAGTAATACATGGTCCCATGGCACAACATTCAAGCTGGAAGTACAAAAATAAAGTAATTTTTAACCAAGTTTTGTTTGTACACCACAATTTATTTCCCTTAAGTAACACAAAGATTTACCAATAAAACATTTTGAGGTTTACAGCTCACTTCTGGGGGGGAAAAAAAAAAGGGAAAAAAAAAAGGAAAAAAAAAAAAGAAAGAAAAAAGCTATATGGACAACAACTTAGCCATAGCATCAAACAACAACTTTTCCTGTAAGGACAGGACAAATACAAAGCAGCTAATACCGAAATCTTCCTATGAAGTGCTCACACCTAACACTATCAGTGAAAGAACTGTTCTATAGAGCTGTTTTCAACTTCAGGCAACTGTATAAAAATATATTCTGTAGACAAAACCCAGCGAACATACCTATTTGAGAAGCCAAAACAGTGACATGGAAGTGAGATGGACTGAAAGAAGTTAACAAACTTTTCATACAAATTCTTTGTAAAGTCACACAACACCAGCATCCTCTGAAGTTGTGTTGTGATCCTGTTTTGAAAAGAAAAAAAAATAATCAAAATCTCTTGAAATCAGATGAATTACTGTTAAGTTGTTGTGCTTGGTGGATTTTTTTTTTGATCCTATGGGAAACTATTCTACAGAAGTTTGGGGGTTTTTTTGGTTAAACGTCAGACAGTTTGGATCTATATTTAAATTTGTGCTTTAAGATTTGTAGTGAATAACGGTATTGCTCTTTTGTTATTATTTTTTAAACACCAGTGAAACCAAGGTTCTGTGGTCTTAAGTTTTAAAACAAGGATCCCCAGTGAGTATATGCGAGAAACGCTGCAGAACCCGATAGGCACCCTGAACCACCTGAGCTCCAGGCAGCTTCACAGCTAGTGAAACCATTTGTGTCAACTGAAAACTGGAGGTAACACACAGACACAAAGAAGAGTTCACTCTCTTAAAACTGGGGGAGGGAGGCAAAAAAATTCCTTTTCCTGTTCTTTTAAAGTAAGAAATTAAAAAATTCAAGAATAGTAATTTAAAATGAAAACTGATATAGGATTTAGGTTATGCCTGTCATTAGTTTCAAATAAGAGGTGAGACTATATAATTGTTTTTGAGTGTTCCTGAAAAAAGTTAATTCATTAACCTTCTGTTGCAAGTGAATTTCGGGTTAAAGGTGAAATATAAAGCTAAAACGAGAAATGAATTAAGCCAAGTGAGCTAGATGACCTCATTCATCAGCCTCTGGGGGAACTTTACTATGTTACATCCCTGACTACTCCATCCCAGTGGAGTACTACAAGGCTGCTGTTTTGGTCTTTTACAGACACTATTTACTCTTTGGTTTAATAACCACAAGTAGCTACCTGACACCACCTTCTGGTCTGGCCTTACAGAACACTCCTAGACTACAGTTGAAAAGTAATCCATCTTCTTGGCTTTGAGTTCCCCATTGAGTTACTCTCCTTTGAGGCAACAAAGAAGGGTTTGAATGTTTATGTGGCTCTAAATAAGGCAGGTATCGCTCTCGTCCTTCACAGAACGGAACTAATATTCAACAGAGCTTCTAAAAATCCTGATTTGTAGTGTACAACTGTAGAACCTGATAATCACGCTGAGGTCCCTGCTCATTAGGCTGACCGGTGCATGTTATTGTTTGTATTCTTCTGCCTGTCCCTACCCATCTGCATTCTACACGCAGGCAGCAGCAGGCTGCTCTTGCTCTGCTCAAACAATACCTAAGACAGTACAATGGGGTCGTGTTCCCGATAAGGAGTTCCTGATGCTACAGAACCATAGGATTATACACCTGTGCAAGTTTACTTTTGGCTTTTAAGAGCTAAAGCATTCACTTTTTTCTTTATGCCTTCGCATAGAAGTCATTTGAAATGCATTTTAAATACAAGCAGAAAGTTTGCAGCCAGCAACCGCCCCATTGCCATCTCATCGTATGATAGGACAAGTCTTACCTCTGCAACAGACAAGGGACAGCAATCTTTAATGAAGCAGTATGACCAAGGTTCTGCCAGCTTCTAAGAGGGGAGGAAAAAAGCACTAATTAGTGTTTGGCTTGTTTTCCTGCCTTTTCCCCTTCTCTATACTCAACTGTTTAAGAAAACACTTTTTTCTTAAAAAGCATTGGGAGCTATCATGCTAATAAAAATTATTCCAAACAGATGAAGCAAGTGCTTAAAGTGTAAAACACATTCTAGAATTAACAGTGATTTACAAGCAGTACCTAACCAACTGAAGCATACCACCCCCCTGACCCAAGCAAAGTAAAGCAGTACCAAACCTTCTAACCTGCTGTATTAGACCATTGTGGGCACGTCTTTGCTTTTAGAGGGCCTCTGAAGGGCTGTATATCATCATCCCACAAGGGCCAAACCACATCCCATGTAACTACAGTGAACTCACAATAGGTGTACAAGGAGAGACCTACCCAAATAATGTATCCAACCTGCTCCTTGCAAACCTCGACAGTTCCTCAGAATTACAGAGGAGCTGCTGTTTCTGGCCTGTTGAACCAACCCAGACCATGTTTACTCCTCCTTTATAAAGAGCCTTGAATTTAAGCCCCAAAATATTTAGGTTTTGCAAAGCAAAGCTCTGCATCCTTGCTCAAGCTAGACAGTAATCAAGCATGAAACGGCCATGATATAAACAAGAAAATAAACAGCACAAGTAGCAAACACTGAAGTATTTAAACTCTGTTTTTATTTATTTACTATGCAGTCCTCCCAGCTGACAGGTCAGCCTCCAGACTTACGGGAGGCATCTAAAACTTATTACCCAAGGAACACCACATCCTCCCTTCCTGCCAGTTCAGCAGCAGATGTTTCTTCACACAATGCAGCTCGTGCTCTCTCCACTCAGGAAAGCTCCCCTGCCCCTGTAACCTTCTCCTGGGGAATTAACCCCACCTGCCACCATCTGCTGTCTGTCACCCTCCCTCCTCCCAGTTCCCATCTCAGATGCCTTCCCCTTGGACATCATCTCCCCTCCTCCTGACTCAATCCCACTTAACTTCTTCCTCTCCTCATCCAACCTTTAACCTTCTCTTTTCCCCCAAATCCCTCCCCGTAACCAATCTCCTTTCTCCCTCAGGTGCACTCATTTTCCTCTCACTGTGCTGCAAGCCAGGGCTGTGATCTTTATACTGTCCTTACTCTTAACAAATGGAAAACCTCTCACTTAGTCTCCTTCCTTTGAGGAGCAAATGAAGATTATACTCTAGATGTGGAACTGGATACTTACAAAGCAGGGTCTTTATGAAGTGCTATCTCTTTAGCTGCTCCCAGAAACATGACAGCAGCAGCTTTAGGGCTCTCTCTTTCTGCCTGATTTAAAAATCTTGTTACCAGCGCAAAAACTCCAGAATACCTAGGAAAGTTAAGTAGTCTGTAAGATAAAGTGTCTGCAATGATGGACTTTGTAAACAAATGGCAATTATCACCATTCTACAGTTTGAGAGCAAATTGACTTGCTTTTCCTTGAAAAGCATCTGCAACAGGCTGAAAAAGTATTTGCACAGCCATTACTTTAAGCATTTTTGAGGCACATACCATTGAGTAAAAGCTGAACCCCATCTTAAAAAGCAAATTAGTAAAAATACGGGCTTTACTTTCATGCTTTCCCAGGTTATAATAATGAGGGATATTATCAAGTGTCTTAGTATAGCACAAGAGATGTATTTAAAGTTGTATTTAAGATGTTTAAACTACATCCAAGTGCAATTTAACAGCTCACTGGCCAAGTAAGTTGTCTCAACTATGTTTCTGCTATATCAGATGCCACGATCCCGATTATGACTTGACTAAAGGAAATCAAACCCGCACTGACCAGTATGTACTGCTAGTAGCTGAGTTCTGTTGACACTTACTTGTATACAACCTCCATGTTGCGTGATCTGCAGACATTGCACTGCCCAGGAGGCAATTTTGGGAGGCAAAAGCATTCATGTTGTGTGGGAGGCATTCTTTCTCCAATCAGATACTTATTATATTCCACAGAAAGTTCCTGGATAAATTTTATTAGAAGACTTCCTAAGAGAGCAGACAGATGTGAAACTGTTAGTGCATTTTTTTTATTTTTTCAAAACTGAAAGAAACAGAAAGTCAAGCATAAGTACCCCATGTAAAATATTTAGCAAGTTACTCGCACCCAATCTTACTGGCCAGGAAAGCTTTCTTGCTTCTTCCAGAGGGAGGAAAGCAGGAAAATACACAAACCGGACTTGCAGACCTGCGTCTGGTCCGAGTATGGCCCAGAAAGAGAGTAGCAACAGTGAGCTGCTACCTTAAAACTTCACCAAGCCTTCACAAGGAGAGTTGTGGACCATCCATCAAGCCACAGACTGAGTAGCCACAGGTCTCCCAGGACAAAATGAGAGCATAACACTTACCACCATGCCGAAGGTCTGCGTCTATATCCGTGAGCTCCAAATTGAACATTACAAGAACACCAGCCAAGGCAAAGTCACGCTGGTCCTTCCAGAATTTGCTTTTGTTGTGTGCATTGCAGTGACAGAGGGAAGGGGTTGTCCAATTCTGGCACTATTTCATAAAATGTGAAAAACAGGGAAAGGTTTTTTGTTTGTTAGTTTTCTTCCAATTGAGCAAATCAAAAGTTAGTTCCTCTGAGCGAAGGACTACAATTGATGTCATCCTTTACACACCTAGGCATAGCCACAGTGAAGTATTTTGACAGTCAGGGCAAGAGGCCAATATAGCAATAACTCGATATCATGGCCAACAACAACAAAAAAACCCCATAGTAATTTACCGTCATTCCTGAATACTTTACAGAGCTACGGGCTGGCACCTTCCCCATGGTAAATTGGTAACAGAGCACTGTCTTTGCATGTTCACCCCAACTTTGCTCACAGTTCAAAGTTTTCTGAATTCTAAGAAAAACCCAAACCAACCAACCCCACACACCCAATTCCCCCAACTCACCCGCTCCCTCACTCTAGGTTAGGACAGTCTAAAGGTTTGACATTTCTCTGGTGCAGAGGAAAGCAATCTGATTTAGTAATTTGATTCCATGAAGTACACTGTGTGCCTAAAGCAAACAGGAGGTACGTTCTCTTACACCAAGTCAATGTCTGCTCCAACAACTGGCTGGACTACTAGAAATAAACCCCCACACTTTTAGTAGCATTGTGAAGCAGACAGATGTCAACATTTAGGATGGGAACTGTTAAAATAACCACATTTCATGTATCATTTATTCTTTCAGTTTGCTTAAGAGTGATTTCTTTTAAAAAGACTGTTGAGTAATTTACTCAAAGTTGTGCATTTCTTGATTACAGCTCTTCTCACCTCAGAAGCTAGTTTATCACAAATGTAGCAGTAGCACTGATTACAAATATCAGCATTTTTTCCAAGGGGTGAGCATGTCTCACATTCCATTCGCCTACAGAGTTGAAAAACAGAATGTTATTTATGAAACATGTTTCTCCAACTCTACTTCTGCTTTCAGACATTAAAAAGCTAACAAGGTTACTTGACAAGATGGACTAAATGTGGAAAATGAAAGCCCCATATTAACCTCCACGTCACTGAACATACTCAAACGGGTGTATTGTACAATCGTATCTTGCATGAGGCATCACTTTTGCTTGTTTACAGAAAGTAACCATTAGTTCACATTCCTCATCCACAACTTCTTCAGATTTCTCCTCTTCCACGGCAGACTTCTCTGTAGAAAAGAGAATACGCGGTGTAAATCAGTATAAAGGTAACTACAACGTCATTACAAATTCAACTGGCTATTGACATTTATTTTTTAAAAACACTATAAGGCACAAATTTTCTTATGGTTTCATATGGCGCCCATAAGAGTGGTACACTGGCCCGGGACAAAAAACTTCTGCACGCTACCAAAACAGAGACAATTTAATCAAAAAGGATCCAATCGACATTGAAAAGGCCTAGTCTCAGCTAGGTTTGTAGTATTTTGAAACTACACAGCAGTCTCCTTTAAGGTAATTAGTGCCGTCAAAGAAATCCCAAAAGTTATGAAATAATGGCAGTTCCTCCCGGCTTTATTTATTTTTGAAGTACTTTGTTTTCCTAGCAGCAGAAAGACACATTTCAAACATATCGCATAACATTCTATTTCAGTTTATTTCCAAAGTTCTTTATAGAACTTCACTGACAAGCACAGCACAGTACTTACCCAACGGGTCTACTAACAGAACCGAATTCCCAAGCGTGCCCTCAGCTTCATCGTCGCTGATCAGGATTATGCTCTGCTCTTTCTCTTCTCTTTTCGATGGCCCCATGCTTATTGAACTCCAAAGGAAAGGAACTACTTGGCAGCTAATAGGACACAAAGCTAGTTCCCACTTTGGGATAGGTCCTCAAGAAGGGAAGGAGAAGACCTCTTCAACACGCAAACTCTTCATCTATGTTGAGTAAGTTACACTAGGGACAGAAATCTTCAACCCTTACTGCAGTCAGCAGCTCAAAAAACATTGCAGTTTCCATCCAGAGCTGAGAGAACCCTAGAAACAAGGAGGTGGGAATAGGGGGGAAAAAAAAAAAGAAGAAAAGGGTGAGAGCTGCATTCCTACGGCGGGACCACCCTTGAAAGAACTGGCTGACGATAACAACTATCGTTACTCGGGATAACGCAGTGTCCCTTGCGGACTGGCATCACCAGAGGCGCCCAGCGCCGACC
>NW_008825253.1:692452-701446 GCF_000699105.1 Pygoscelis adeliae
TGGGGGGGGGCCTCTCGGTGCCCCAGGCCCCACGGGCGGCAACCCGCACACCCCTCCGGCTACGTGGCCCCAGACGCCTCCCCGCAGCTGGGGGAGTCGCTTCCACCCCAGTCAGGCTGGGACGCGCTTGTCCCAAGCCGCCGGGGCCAGAACAGCAGCTGCTGGCGGAGAAAATGGCTTTACTGCACGCGGTCATCCCTAATCGCCACGAGTTCTGTCACGACAGGCTTTTTCCTACCGCAAACCCGGCAGGAGATCAGCGAGGAAAAGGCCGCATCCAGCAGTTGAGGATTTGCCCGGTAACACTAGATGGTACCAGAGCTCCACACGGGCTCCGACGGGACCCGTCCGGCCAGAAAGTGCCTCGGAAATGGAAATTCTGAAACATGGAAAGCCGACGATGTAAAGCTGCAATATATTAATATGGTGTTGGCAAAGTAATCGCTTTTTCTATGGGAAAAAGCGGACAAGGGAGTTGCCAATAAAATAAGGACATTTTTCTGGTGTTCAGGGCAACAAGTGCAACGTAGTATTTGTGGTTAAAAATTATCAGCAAAGTGACAGTATTACAGCACCTGGTAGGGAAGCATTTGAAGACTAATTCTCAGGGAATTTTTCATGACTACTAATTAGTTAATAGCTAAGGAAAATCTAGCAAATATTTTTAACTTAAGCAGAAACTGCCATTAAATCATAAAAATGAAGTACATTCCTGGTATCGTTAATATTAGGAACTATTGAAACAGCACTCAGAATACGATCACCTTTTTCTGTAAGCGGCTGCACACATTGCAACGCGCTGCCTGAAATACTCACGCGCTAAAAAAAAAAAAAGTCTTCCTGCAAATGAATATTTATTCCATGAATAATCTTTAATGTCTTCATAGCTTTCAACACATCTTGGCAAAATGTTCCAAGTTGCTGTGCTTACAATGAAAAATCTAAACCCGACACCTAAATAGGTGGCCTGATTTCGGCTGTATGGAGCACTTTCAGTAGAGACATCATTTCCTCCATATAGTTGCCTCTGTAGCATGACAGCGTTTTAGCAGCCTCGAGTAACTCAACACAGCAATTTCGGTGATGAAATGAAGTATTGCGATAGCAGGGAGAAATAATAAAGGCAGAACTGGCACTTGGCCAGAATAATTTTTCTAAAACTCCACTCTCATGCAGAAGTCCTACGAGATGATCTTATGGCTAAATATGGTCAGGACTTCAGTGCTGCGCCTCATCCAAAACACAGCAACACTGGTGTTTCCTCTCTTTCCAGATGAAGAGTTGGCGTCGGCGTCCTATTTTTAGTGGTGTGGGTGTAAAATATGTTGGTTAAGTTTCACATCGCCTGAGCTCAGTCTGCTCTGTCATGTCAGGTTTCGTACCCAGACCTAGCAAAGCTCAAGGCCCGGGATTGACATCGTAAGGCTCCTGCTTCGTGGTCTTCATCTTGTAGGTCAGTGTCTTCTGCATTTGGGGTGAAGAGATGGCTCTCCTGCTCCTTGAGCCCGTGAGTCAAACATAACGCCCCGTCCTGAGCCACAAGCTGTGTGAAGTAAATAAAAAAGAGAAAGACCTTCCAGTGAACTCCCACAGTCACAGTGAGAGGACCAGGGATTAGGCTGGCATTCGGTCCATTTCAATGGCCAACGAGAGCTGGTCCATAAGGTGCTAGAAATGTCTGAAAACGCGCCTGGAAATGCGAACAGATTCTTCTGCTCGTGTTTCAGCACGGGAGCAACAGCTTTCCCGTCGCCCCACAGCACAGCCTGCTTTGCCGTGCGCTCGCCTCTGCCCCTTTCTGTGTGAAGGAAGCGGGAACTCTGTACTGCTGTTTGGTGGGGCTTGGCACAGCACGGGGTTGTGCAAGGTTTGGGAATAAAGAAGATGAGGGTATATTTGGGGATAACCTCAGAATGAAGGAGTGGAATATAGACAATAATTAGCTGCAGTCTGGAAGGTGAAACGTTAAGGAAGGAATATGCCATGCCACGCGTCAGTAAAGCTGCTACTGGCTGTTGGGACCGTGCCCATCATTTCCCCACAGAGCCCTGCCGTGCCCCTGGAAGAGGCGTGGAAGGGTCCCAGGCTGGACCCACATCGCTGCTTCCAGGAGGCCGGGCAAGGAGCAGGCTGGACCATGTTGGGGCACTAGCTGAAGATGCAGAAGACTTTCTGCTCCCTGGGAATGAACAGCCGAGGGCAGGAGGAATGGGTTTCTATCCACCAGCTCCTGAAGTAGAAAGGGAATTTCTTTTTGACCGCAACAGCAGAGCTGTAGAGCGAACAGACCATTAAAATGTCCGTTCAAAAAAATTTTCACGTCCCATTTATATTTACTGCTGCTTCATTCTGTTGAAAGTCAAAGGCCCATTTGTACCCGACGAAAGACTTGGGATAGATCAATTGACTGGAAAAGGCTCTGAGGATTGAAACCTACGATTCCACATGGACAAGTGCTAATCCATCAGTCTGCTGAGCCCAACCAAGGTGCCGCAGGTCTTTCCAGGCACTTGGAGCTGACTCATGTCATGGCTCTTGTGCTTGTTTGGCCCAAAAAAGGCTGTTCAGTGCTGGAACTGTAAGAGAGATTCTTATAACCGAGCTTCTGGGAAAAGAGTTGTGGTCTTTCCTAGCTACCTTCGGCGTCTCTGCAGATTCATTGCCTCTGTTAATGGGCAAACTTTCCATGGTGACATGAAGGCGGGTCCCCCCCAGCTTTAATCTTTGAAGTGCCTCCTAGTGCATTGCAATGGGCTGACGAAGCATCGTCTGCTGTATGGAATCAGCTCTGCTCAGGTTTCATAAGGAAACAGGACTTAAGTGATTATAACGTGTGCATGAATGAATGACGGGCCCTGTTTGTATCCTGATGTTGCTGAGATGGGAGGAAACCATCCTTGCTCTCCAAAAACCAGGATCCAAGAGGAGGGGTTGAGAAAAAAAACACGCCTCTCTGCAGGAGGAGAAAAATGGTAGCAGAGCAAGGAAAATGGGTTAACTCGGGGCCTGCCTTAGTGGCTCTCTACCTCCGTCTAAATAAGAAACAAGCTTTTACTTGAACTCTGATTTTGTGAGGAAATGAGATTTCTGTGGTGACAGCCCATGTATGAGTGCATGTTTCCCTCACAGCCCCAACCCCCGGTAATCACTGAATTCGGGTGCCCATTTCAACCAAACGGACAGCAGGTAGAAGTCCCAAAGGCATCATGTTCCTAAAAGTGTTGTGATAAGAGATGTGCGTGTGTGAGAGAGAGAGAAACCCTCCATTTATGCCTTCTCCGAGTTCGGCCACAATCAGAAAACTACGAATCCAGGAAGAGATGGGACAAAAATTCCCAAGCCATGGAAAAGCCTTGGTAGCATTCATGCCCAGGAGACACCAGCGAGTCCGCACAGGAGAAAATGCTTAAGAAGGGGACTCTGGGGTAGCTGATCAGGCAGGAATTGCTCTGGGTGAGGTATTCATCATGCTTTTTTTCCCCACATGGCTTTTCTGGTGTCTAAGAAGGGGCGGAAGCCTGCCGCAGCCCCAGTACAATTCGGTTTAAAAGTCCATCAACCATGAGGCACGAATCCATTGGAAACCAGGCTTCGTTACTTCCAGCGCTAACAGGACGATGTGCTTTTTTTAATGTTTGAAAGAAAACGGTTCCTTTAGCTCTTTCCCCTCATAATTTCTTTCCTTCCCCAAGACCGAATAAAGTAGAAATGAGATGCCGTGAGAAAGACTGTTCTCAGGGTATTTCAGGCCCTGTAAAAATGCTCTGGTTTGTTGGCTTCTAGGGGGACAACAGTTGGGCCAGGGCAGGAGAATCACAGGGACCCACCGGTGCTAATTCACCTTCGGCTGTGAGCCAGCCAGCGTCCCGGGTGGGAGAGAGGAGAAGTGGAGATGCTCCCTACCTCGGCACAGCGGCAGCCAAGAGCTCTCGATTTAAGAAACAGATGAATATGAACCTCTTTGGAATGCCTTCAAAAATCTGCTAGCACTCTCCTCCCTGCCGAAAGCTGAATAAATCCCCTTCGTATTTCAGGCTCCTAGCGAGACCCTGAAATATTATCAGTGCTCTTTGACACTCTACCTGCCCCTCATCCCACCTGGCTTTCCACAAAACACATTTCCTCTGCTTTCAGGAAAAAAAAAAAGTCAGGTTCATTCAAACCCTGACACTTCTCTAGCACTAGGGTGATCAAGTCTTCTCCATTTTCTATTTGGTATTTTAATAGTGTTTCCTTGTAGACCTTTAATGAGTTTTTATTCCCCTTTGTATATCAGACGCTTCAGTCTGACCGACAGTTTTACTCACCCCATGTGGAGTAATATGAACAGTCAGGACAACCTTTTATTCCTGTGGCAAGGTTTGCTCTGCCAACATTTTTCTTTTGCTCCCAGTCGGGGGGATGTGTTTTGACCCTTTCCTCACCGCCGTTTCACCCATCTTCCAGCCTTTGAGCAAGGACATTCCCCCCCCCCAGTGCAGAGGCAGGAACAAACCCAGCCCTACTGTCCACGCTGCAAATGCTTGCAGCTCTGTATCAAAGAAAGAGAGAAAAAAAAAATCAAAACAAAAGCAAATGTGGGCTTTGACTCATCTGAACAGCTGAGTTTTGTTACTTCAGCCTGAGCCCAGACTTGCAGGACATTTTATTACAGTTTGCAGCAAGCGGGTCAGGCTGGGGGCTGTCCTTGTGCCTCCGGGGAGCTCACGGGCCGTGTAGGTTTGTGGCTGTGCTGGGGTGTTTTATCATTTGCACAACACACACGCTGATGAGCTGGAGAACAGGCCACGCTGTGACTCTGCCCCATTTATTTCTAACATATCCCAAGCCCAGCACAGAGGGAGAACAAATCTCATCCCGCAAGGCATTAGGTGCCCGGTCTCGTGGTCATGCTGCAAGGGCAGCAGGAAAAGACGTGTGCCCGAGCTGCTCGGGGGATGAGACGGTCCCCACCACGCCTGGACTGAGTCAGGAGGTGCCCAAATCCCATGTTCTGTAGCCTCGGATGGCAAGCAGTCACTGACGCCGCGCAGGAGGGTTGTTGCAGGGCACCTGGCTGGGGTTATAAAGGATTACACACACCAGGCTGGGTGCTGCGCAGATAAATAAATAGGTGTCAGTCCTGGCCCCCAGATCCTGCTGGACAAGCAGTGACACAGTGGGTGACGTGGATGGGAGGAGTGCACGAAGGAGGGGGAAGAAGGCAGAGCCACTGCGAGAAATTGAGGAACCCGAATGAGCAGATGGGTACGGGCTGAGCCCCCCGCTCCAAGTGATGCTGGCGTTCGCTGGCTGCAGGGATTCATGGCAACATTTTTTAAAGGCAAATTTTGGGGTAGAGAAGATTGGTGTGCAAGTCTGTGAACACTTTTCTCCTTGTTTTGTTCTGCATTTGGGAGCAGGGGACTATCTAGGTGCCTTCTGCTGTCTGCGAGGCAGGCAGAGTGGTTTCAGGCATTTCTCGTGCTTAATTACACAGGTCCAATGGAGTCGTATAATTTAAAAACATATGCCATTAAAGGTTACATATTAAGCATGGTCTTGGTTTTTTGATGTTGCAGAAGGCTTATACTCATCTGCTGAGAATTAGGAGGTTATTATTCTGCGGAAGCTAATCCAAATTGCCTGTTATCCATAGGCAGAAAATTAAAGGAATATTTAAGCCCATTCCACAGATTACAAACTTGGTGGCATAGCTCTGCAACCAGTAGTATTAGTATCTTGCATTTGATAGTTGCCAATAATTTAAGTCAACTGTTTAACATCTGGCATTACTATATAATGTCTGGCTTAAGCTGTAACCTTTTTCCCCCCCCTGCTTTTAGAAAAGCTTTTTCTGCTTTGAGAGAATTTTGATTACTAAAGCCCTTCCCAGGACAGATTTATCCTGTGATTTAACATTTTGTGATGGAGTCTCATTTTGAATCAGTTGAATAATTGGCAGTGACTTTGGTATTAAACTGATTCATGATGTACATCCAGGCCCTTAAATAATTTAACATTATTGTCTTTATAATCGAAGCCCCTTTTTGCCCATTAAAAAGTATTGGAAACAGTCTAGTGATCTGCTTTGATTAAAAATAAAGTGCAGAGGATTGGTAATGATTAGAGATGGTCAGCCTTCCCCTCCAGGTCACCCTCGGCTGAAAGGCACTACTTGGTTCTGTGCAGCGCCAAGCACGGGCTGATGGTCCTGGTGGTTCCCGGACAGCACGCGTGTTTATCAGCCGGCAATAACTGAGGCTGTGTGGCCCGCGTGCAAGGGATTTGAACGGTGTCTGTCCAAGTGATCAACAGGAAAATACTCCTATCGCCCCACCAAGCACTGTCAATACCTTTTCGCCGGCCGAGAGGTGCAGTCCTGGTGTTGGCAGGCCCGGGAGCAAGGCGCATGGCCGAGGATGGCGTGCAGCGGTGCTGCACCACTCGCCAAGCCCGTCAGGTAGCCAGGATGTCCTTCCCATGATGGTGTCCGACAACCCTTGCCTCGCTGCAGGGTCTCCACTCAGTCTTGGAAGAAAACACTGCAGAAAATAGTTTTGTTCTCTTCTATTTGGAAAGCTTTTAACTGCGGTCAATAAATCTGGGCGAGGAATGTAGAGATTGCATTAGAGAAGATCTACAGCTCTCGTCACCACTGAGGGACTAACGTAGGGCGAACAAGGTGCTTTGGGTAAAAAGTAAATGTAAATGGGCCAAATCCCATCTCTTTTGAAATCAGCGCCACAGCTGCTGTTGCCTGAGCCTGGCTGTCACCCCATGAGCTGATCCCTGGTGGGAGCCCACTGGATGAAGCGGCTGCTGCGAGGCCCGAGGAGTCCCCTCGCCGCCACCCGGGAGAGGAAGGCCCGGCGCTGCGGAGCCTCGGCACGCCAAATTAAAAGCTGTCCGTTTCACACTCCACTCTTCCCTGGCCTTTGGCAGGGGCTATGATATAACAGGTTTTGCATAGCTGCTAGACATCTTCCTAATAGTATCCCCTGTGAATTCTAAATTTCAGTCACAGCCTCTAAATTTTCATTAAGAGCAGTCACACAGAGAGAATGATGGATTAGATTTTATTGTTGGAAAATCTCCAGATAAAATTAAAGTGCTTCTTTCTTTTCTGAAACCTTTACCTTTCCCCTGTGGTGCCCTATAAATAAGGTATCAAATAATGTTTATCCTTTTGAATTCTGCAATCTTACGTGTTTCATGCTTACTCCTGACCACTTCCCTGCCTCTTCAGAGATGTCACTCTTCAGTTAAGCCTGGGAACAGACACGCTACCTCACAGACTTTGCTTTACTATAAAGCAGCCTGACTTTGTGTCCCAGCAGCATGTAGGAGACTTCGCTTAAGCCTAGGTACGTATTTGTAAATACAGTGTTGTCTCCTTCCCTTTCCTGGAAGTCTTTCTTTCATTTCCTTCCTCCTTCCCATCCAATTCCCTCTGTCCTTTCTTTTTTCCCTAGCTCTCCATCCTCTCTGCATACATCTAATCTGTCCAGCTTGCAGACAGATGAGACACCATTCGGTATATGCCGTGATCACGGGGCCCGGGCTGAGGCACTTTCTGCTGGGAACCAGCCCCTGACTCTAATAGCCAAACCGTGATAAGTGGTATCCGCTCCCACTGCCCCTGGCCAGCAGATTTTTATAGCAGATGTTGTTTCTTCCTACAGTGAAAAGGAGAAAAAAAAAGTGTTCTTTTAGGACAGAGGTCTTAAACAGTTTTAGATGCTTTTAGTCTTCACTTTAACTAAAAAGCAAGAACCCTGCAGGCAGTTGGTAGGAAGTGTTCAAGAGCTGGTAATGCTGGCATGATTCATACTGGTGTCAGCTCGTTTAAATTAAATTCCATGGGGATTTATCCAGCAAAGGCTCCGAACGAGTTTTAGACAGCATCCTCCACCCCCACACCTCTCACTTCACAGCATCTTAAATTAATACAGTGCAGAAAGGCCAGGACTGTACCAAGACAAAGGGTTGGCCAAGAGAGGAGCTTTCTGGGCTCTCAAACGGAGGGAAGGGTCCCTGCTTCCCACCACGAGTGCAGGGAATCAACAACCATACCCAGGGGAGAGAGAAAAGCAGTTTTCTTGCTGTAACAGAAGTCATCACTGTCAATGGGGGGTCACTGTGTCTTGAGTCGGAGTCGGGGTCCCACACGGGGACTCAGCCCTGGGGGGTTATGTGACTTACCATAGCTGAGCTCAAAGGATGTCCCTTGTCCTCGGCTAGGCTGCAGCCAGCAGCAGGGTTTCTCTCATCCCAGAAGGCTACGGCTGGCCCTACCAGCGCTGCACAAGCGGGTTATTCCTGGGGCTCTTGCAAACCAGCAGTATATTGTGTTTCCAGGCTGGCCAGAGCCTTGGAACAGGGTCAAGGCTCCCGTGCCAGCCTCCCAGGGCCTCTCCTGCTACTGTTTCCCCATGGCATAGGCTGTTACGATGGGCTGATGGGTCATTCCCACCATTTCAGTACATTTTCCTCCTGATTTACCCTACTTGGATAGGAAGATAATCCACACTACCAGAGAGCCAAGTCAGTTCCTTGTCTCGAAGGTCCTCCAACCTGCATGGACCAGCCAGGGCTCAGCTCCCTCGATGTCCTTCCTCTCTGCACAGAGGTGGAAGGATTTCCAAGAGGAACAAATTGCCCTTCTTCTCCTTATAATGCCTCCCACCAGGAGCATTCAAGGGTGCTATCAGCACAGGTGATCTGCGGGTGTCAAGCTCATTAAAATCGTAAGAGTTTAACTAATTTGCACCAGCTGGGCATCAAGCCCTTGGTGTTCACTCCAGCTTTGATTAGCCACCACTGACCTAGAGGCTGGTGTGCTGGTTTTGGTTGGGGTAGAGTTAATTTTTTTCACAGTAGCTAGTATGGGGCTATGTTTTGGATTTGTGCTGAAAACAGTGTTGATAACACAGGGATGTTTCCGTTATTGCTGAGCAGTGCTGACACAGAGTCAAGGCCTTTTCTGCTTCTCACCCCACCCCACCAGCGAGC
>NW_008825253.1:701767-703293 GCF_000699105.1 Pygoscelis adeliae
GAGCGGCTGGTGGTGCTTAGTTGCCGGCTGGGGTTAAACCACGACAGCTGGTTAACAGAGTAAGGACCCCAGGCTGAGCCCGCCGGCACCCACGGCAGTTGTCTCTATAACTGTTTTCCTTTGTAAAAAAATTTCTCGGAACTCTTCTCGCACTGGTGGAAAAATCATATCTCGGCCGGGAAACAAACAGAAAAGGATCCGAGTCTCATCCACTCTGCTGCATTTTAATGTCATCCCAAAGGAAGCGGTGCTGCCTTGGCCACTTGCAGCAAAGGAAAGAAAACTCGCCGAGTTTATTGGCTACTTTTATTGGTTTGTCTGTGCCACGTTTCGCAGGCAGCTGTGCCAAGAAAACACCGTGGCTTTCCAGAGACGAGGCCTCAGAGAGGCAGAGGTAAGCCCAGGAGAAGAGTGAAAAGCTGGAAAGAGGAACCTTGTAAATTTGGTACCAGCAAGGATGGAGGGGTGCCAAAGCTGACCGAAATCTGCCATGAAACGAATCAGATCGCAGCCTTCCCTTCCCTGTGCAGAAGTCACGACGCCCACAGCTGGGAGAGCGGCCAGTGTTATTTTTGGGCAAGATTTATGCAAGTTCCAAGCAGAGTCTCAGCGAAAAGGAAGCGAGGGGGAGAGATGGAGGTTTCTTTTTAACAGAGATGTTGGGAAGACGTAGGAGTCATGAGCAACGAGTTAGAGCACCTACTCTGGGGTTGAATACCTCTGGGCTGGACAGACTAGGGACAGACCACTGCAGACCAAACACGGCTGTCCCCCCAGTAGCTCCTGAGCTGCAGTGACAAATCTGAGGAACAGCTAAACCAGGCTCCCCACCAGACATGTCCCCAGGTCCTGCCCCTGCCCCAGGTCCCACTGCACACGCTGGGTGCAGGATTGCAAGGCCACAGTCCTAAATTGCAAATACAATTTAGCTGAGCAGAGGAAGAGGTAGGATTGCTTTGGCCGCTTCCTAAAAGGCTAATCTCCACGGCCCCGCTACAGGATGGGGGAGAGCAAGGGGCACAGGGAAGCAGAGGACCTTTAACTCCATTTTCATTTGGGAGGGAGGTGTTGACATTTTAAATGCCATGAATGATAGATAATTGGCAGTGTCTTGGATTCATGAAGTCACCGAAAAGCAAAAAAACCCCTTTTTCGATGCCTGTGGTAACAATCCAGTATTGGGTTATAAGTGACTCAAGCGAGGACTGTGTGATGGCAGGGCACGCTCGGAGCCGGGAAGCGTGCCCACGGGCCAGCACGCTCGGCAGAGTGTTTCGCAAGGATCAGCTGGACACCATCCTACCCTCATGCTGCTGGTGAAGTCATTGTGGTTTTGTGCCCCCCTCCTTGTCCCACTCCCGAGAGGACGGGGTAGAGCAGCTGTAGCTTAGCGCATCGGGCAGAAAATCATCGTCTTCTTGCCTGCTGCCTCTCTGGGGCCCCGATATCGGAGGCACTCGGAGGAGAGGTTTGCTCTGCCCGGGCTGAGCTCCTCACCTCTTGCCTTGTGCCAAGTACACACAGAG
>NW_008825253.1:703333-718438 GCF_000699105.1 Pygoscelis adeliae
CGGTTCCTTGCTGGAGGATTTTGCTCGTGGGTGAATGTGTGCAAGCGGGTCCTTCTGGCTGCCGATCGCCGCCACGTAGGAAAACCAGAGGTACTGCAGCTCTGGCACGCATTGTGAAGGTGGGATGTCTTACGATAAGAAGGAAGCACTTTCTTTTTACTACCTGGCTGTTCCTGGTGTTTTGCATCCAGTAGGCACATCACCTCTTAAAAAGAGGAGTGGACCAGCTGCTGCTCCCTGGAAATCATTACTGCAGTCTGTGTGGGTATGCATACCTCTGCATCCACGTGGCCCTGCACTTCAAAACTGCCTCATGCAGAGGCTCAGTTACTCTGAAACCATCCCATGCTTTTGGAAAGAAACCAACAGTTTTGGCGGCAGGCTCTGTCCGCTGATCCTAACACCTGGACCATCAGGATGACAGCCCAGCATGGTGTAGGTTCACCGACATCAATAATCTGTGGCTGCTGTTGACCCTGTTGTTGCAGCGCTGGTCCCAAAGGCCCTGTGTACCCTATGCACCCCATCCATCTTCATCTTAGGCCCACCCACACAACACCACGGCTAGAAGACCCCGAGGAAATGCAATCCCTACATGCGGATTCCCTACATGTGCTGGGAGCCACAGGAGTCTGGTGGTCCCTTGTGGGAGCAGGACCTGCAGGGTCACAGCAAAAGTCCCAAGAATCATAGAATCATAGAATCATTAAGGTTGGAAAAGACCTCTAAGATCATTGAGTCCAACCGTCAACTCAACACCCCCATGCCCACTAAACCATGTCCCTAAGCGCCTCATCTACCCGTCTTTTAAATACTTCCAGGGATGGGGACTCAACCATTCAAATTCAAACCCTGGGGATTATGGAGGGATCTGTATGTTGTTTTGCCAATATACCCTAATTTTCTCTTTTCTCTGGCTAATTCTAATCTCAGGCACGCTCAGATAAGCCTCAAGACATTATACTGAAAGAAACAGCCAGCTCAAAGCACACGTGTGGCCTTATCTTCTCCATGCATTCATTTGAATAAATCTGTTCCAAAGGTACTTTACATAAACACGTTGAAGGACAAACCCTGGCTCACCTCTAGGGAGTTTGTGTTATCAGTGAAGTCTGTAGGAGGCTTTTAACTGACTCACAATGGCACCGGCGTTGCCCTTAGGAAAAGGCACCGAAAGTCGAAACCCCAGGATGCTATTCCAGTCACACTCTACCACACCATCCCTCCTCCTGTGCTCAGTTTTCCTATTCATAAAACTCGAGTAATTAATACTGAGTAACTGCTGAGGGATTTTACAAGTCTTGGTGAAAGATCTGTTACTGAAATGGGGAGGTTTAACTTGGAGAACATCACGTGAAAGCCGGTGCGAATGCAAAGCTTTAAGAACATTTTTATCAAATTGAAACTAAATGGTTTGTGGCAATAAGGAAGTTATCTTCAGGAAAACCCACCAACTTTAAGTTATTCCTAGGTTATTAGCCGGAGCAGATATATTGTTGTTTTAGTATGGAGATGTATATGAACAAAGACCAAAACTCAACCACGTATCCATATATCAGTAAGAACAAATATCTTTGCTAAGGAACTCATTATGGAATTTTGGAAAGAAAAACATTTTGAGGAGAACCATCCCAAAAATGTACTTCTATTTTTTTTTTCTTCATTCAAAATAAGGTTCCGATTTTTACCAACAACAGTAAAGTCAAAAAAGATCTGGATTAACTCGAAAGCTATTTCACTTTCACTCCATTTCTTTTGCCCCTCCACAGGGAAACCCTCAGTGCAGTTTCCAAATTTTAATGAACAACAGTCCTTTCTCTGTACCTTTTAGGGCCTGATTCACCATGATCATCCATAAATATTACTTTAAAAACTTTCCTGAGGAACTCCCGGGGGCCGTGAGAGCAGCCGATGTCAGGAAATGTCAGATATTTCTCCCTCTCCTCCTTGAGACGCTGGTAGCGTGGTTGGAAAAGAACAGATGCGTTAAATGCTCGGAGATTTACAGCACCCCCCACACACGGGAACCATAAAACGACAATTTGTTCAATTTCAAAAGCAGACCTCTGCCCGTTGCAGGACCTTTCATCACTGTTTAGAAAGCTGGGCTTAAAAAGCCCGGGATCTTTTATGATAAAATGGACACAAAGTTCATTTTTCAACCGTTGCAATGCCTAAAAAATGGAGACGTGTGCAGCCGGAGGGGGGAAGGAGGCAGCCCCTCGCCGGCCGGATCCTGCCCCGGGCTTGCTCCTGTCTCTCTTTGGCATGGAGGTATCCCATAGTGGGCAGGTTTAAGGTAATGGGGCCAGGAGGGGTTGGAAACCCTGGTTTAGCAGATTGAACGCCATACAAGGTCTGCTCCCAGATTCTCTGTGTGAACCGCAGGTGACCACCGATGGACCTTGTACCTGTTCCCGACCTCCAGCGGGCACTGGGAGGATAAAAATCCACTCGCGACCGAGAAATGGTATGGTGTCAACAACATGACAGCGTCAGTCCCGTCTGTCAAAACCTGGCCTTGACGAAGGTGTTTGCACAAACGCCTGAAGACCAAAGTCATCGTCTTGCCTCTTGTTCTTGACCTAGTTCCCCCATCACCTCTGCATCTGAGATCAGCCTTCAGGTAGCCAGGATGCAACACCTCTTTCAAGAGCCTGACACATCACCAGCCACAGAGCAAAAGGAGATTTTGGCATTTGACTCAGATGGTTTCTTCACCTCCACAGAGCCCACAAGTGTTTAGTTTCGGCCTCAGACTCAAGGTGGCCCCAAACTGAAGCACTGGATCACCCCACCTCCCTACCACAGACCTGTGATCTCCGCAGTGTTGATTTGGCTCCGAGCGCTGGGCTGGGTCCTCCTCTGGCCTCCCAGCCCTGGAAACCAAGTGAGGAGTGAAGCGACATTACCCACGTAATGGATGAATAAGAGCAGAGTTCTGCATTTATTGCTTAAGTAGTTTGAAGTGATTGTAATGCAGCCAGATTTATTTCTTATATACAGTGGCGGACTTATTAAACTTCCAAAGGAGCTCTTTAAGCTGTCATTTGGGGTTTAATTGCTGAATATAACTACCTGCTTCTAAATGGCTGCTGTGAAACAGCCCTCCTTCCGCACACCATCGTCTTCTGCTCCGAAGGAGAAGATCCCCCAAAGCACAAAGGGTTAAAGCTTTGGCCTGCCTAGTCCAGTCCACCCCCTCCTCTCCCAGTTTGCAAATAGTAGAAAGGAAAGGATTAGAGAGGAGAGATTTATGGACTAGCCCATCACAGAGCCTCAGTTCGCACTTTGATGATGGGGGAACAGCCCCGCTCTAACAAAGGGGCTGTAAAGCATGCCCACCAGTAAACTATCTATTGGGGGGAGCCAAATCCCTCCTTGGATTATTAAGGGCTCTGCGAGTCCTTGGAAAGAAAGGCTGCACCTTTTTTATTGCCGCATTATTAATAAAGAGCTGGTGAAATACTTACTGCTGCTCCGTAAATCTTCCAAGGGCAGGAGTAGGTTGCACAGACATTTGGGCTGGAAGGAAACGGAGGGGCCATGGGGCTTGACCTACATCCCCCATCCCGACCGTGGTGAGGGTCTCTGAAGCGGGGACGCGGCAGGAGCCCAGCTCTGCTCCCGGTGTGCTGCAGTGTGCCCTGAAGTCCCCCGAGATGTCCTCTGGCTGCTCCATCCCCAAGGCCCTGCAGCAGAAGCTGTGCAGGGAGAGGTCCCCAGCCTCGAGTCACCACTGGGACTGGGTGGGATGACCCCACATCCCAAGGGCTGGGGAGCAACAGGGGCTGCGGGGACAGATTCTGGAGATGCAAAACTGCCTTGCCAAGGTCCCACAAGAAACCAATACTGTAATTGATAGCTATAACTTTCATCTAACTCCATGCAACTCTTCTTTTAACGCCTTCAGATGTAGTAACTCCTTAGGGTCACTATAGCTCACCCAACAAGGAAGGACCGAATGACCTTTCAAAACATTTTTTCACTCTTCCGTAATTTTTTTTTTTTAGCAGGGGAGGGAGGAATTAATGGAAAAACAGAAGTGCTACATTTAAAGTGAGAGATGGCAAAAAAAAAAAAAAGTCTGCTGGCACTACCCAGCCAACAAGCAGCTGGTGTTGAACACGAGCTCGAACCAAACTCTAATCCATCAGATCTGGATTTGCAGGGGAGGCTGAGAGGAGGGAATAGCTCGCGCTTTTGCGCAGATACTTTGCTCACATCGCGAGACTGTTCCAGGCCAAACACCCAGGACCTGTGTCCCATGCAATGAAATGCGTTTGCTCTCCCACGCATATGTCCTGTTCTGAAACAGCCATGAAAACCCTGCTTGCTCGAAGGCAACCACAGTAGCGGAGGGAGGACATCACCCATCCCCTTGCTCTGTCCAGGGCTCAGCTTCCCCCTCGTTAGCACCTGTTTGGAACAAGCATCCCCCAAAAAGGCCAGAGTGCTGAGACCTGGAGGAGTTGGCTGCGCTTTAGAAAAAGCAGAAATAAACAAACCCTCATGACTACCAACAAAATCCAACCCACGACAACAAAAAAAGTTTCCTTCCTAATTTCAGCTTCTGGTCATAAAATTTTACTTTCATGTAACAGCATGAAATCTGCACAACCAGAGCAGGGGTTTTTAATAAAAGGCAGAGTTGATGTAATATCCGAGCCAAGGTGTTTTTATAAGCCAGAAGAAGAGAGACAGAAACACAGAAGGAAAATAATTTTCTTGAATTCCTTCCAGAAAGGAATTTTATTTAGATTTCCTTTAACCATGCTGAAATTCTCCTTCCTCCTCTTGCCTGGGTTTTCCCCCTTAAAAGCTGCCCCTCCTTAACCTGTGCATTAATGCCAGCAAACCCAAGCCACTCATTTCTTTTTGCATCTCGGCTGAATGCGTTTAAAATGTTTGCACGCTGAGGAACACAGCAATTTTCAGCATGCATTGGGCTCCACTTTGCACCAAAGCCCAAACCACTGTGGACCCTGGCCTTGGAGGAAGGTGCCAAGTGTCTTGCAGCCAGGATAATGCTTCTCTTCCAACACCCGCGAGGATGGAGGGAAAGCGCTTCCCCGTGTCCCAAACTGTGAGGTTTGAGAAGAGAATAATGTCTGCTAAAGGGCCAGAAACAGCTCTCAGCTCAGTGAAAAATGACTTCCAAATGCCCCCTGCTCTGGGGATTTTGTAAGGGAAGATGGATCTTTCTATCTGTTTTCCTTTCTTCTTCATTTTTCAACTCTTGACCTACACTGTGAACAGAAACCTCCTGGGTGTGAGCCTTCGGCAGAGGAAACGCTTCCTCCAGTTCATTTGTCTTCGGTGGTCTGCGCAGCTGAAGAGACGCATGTGGCCGAAGAGATGCTGTTCCCAACCCTGCCCATCCCGCCTCCTCCGCCCTGGGTGCCGGAGGGTTGGATGTGCAGCTCCGTTAAGCAGGGATAGTACCGGCCATCCCTCAGCCTGGCCCTTTGCAACTAGGAAAACCAAGAACCAGAGCAGTCTCGGCCCCACTTTTGGGCAGACATGCAGCCCAAGACAAAGAGAAGCCGATCTATTTAAACAAATAAGAGGTTTTGGGGCATGAAGGACCAGATCTTAGAGCTGGGAAGGGTATTTCTGGGCACTGCCTCCCAGACACTGTGGGTCCCAGAAGAGCTGCTCTGGTTAACTCGTGCAGCCACCCGGGTTCAAAGCATCCCTTCTCTCACGTCAGAGCATGACACGAGTCACAAATTTCAGACACAGATTTCAAATGCCTTAAAACCCGTGATTCCCAACTCAAGGTTCAAGGGCAACGTATTGCCACAAGATGTTCTCGCTTCCAGCATCACTCATGGTCATTGGAAACCACCATGGCTACAGGCCCAACAGGGAAAGGATGGTGTGGTTTGCAGCACCCTGTTTGGGACATAATCCAAGCTGGATGATTGGGAACCAGTGCCTAAAGGTTTCCAGATGAAGAAATTTCTGCTTAGTACGTTGTTTATAATTAGGGTGGAAGTAACTAAAATGGGAGGATGTGTATAATTCAGACCTATGGGAGGTTCTTCGCTGCATCTTAGACAGCCCCAAACACACATTGCCCTGGACGTTGTCCACCTCCAGGCACGAAGCAAGGCTGGAGCAGGAAGGAAGGGGAAGAAGGAGTGAAAAGGCGTGTGCCCAGGTCCTCCCCACCCAGCCTTTCCCCTCTCTGGGTTTGAACGTGGGGCCCTTATTTTCTTACTGTTTTTCAGAGTGTCTCAAGCATGACCACGGATGGGGACCTCTTCCCGATGTCCGGCAGAGCCATTACGTGCAGGCAGCCCAGGCGTTTTGCATGGCAAACGGGAAGCGATTGATCTCCAGGAAAGTGATTTATCAGCAGCTGGTGACCTGCGGAGCTGAAACCCCGGCTGCACTGGTTCCTGGGCCACGCCGCGGAGCTAATGGCATAAGCAGGGGGAAGCACAGATGTGAGCAGCACAGCCACCAACAGCAAGACGGATGATACCTCGGGACAGGGCTCAGGCACCTTTGGCTCTTTGGTACACATACAGCATGACTTCCAAGCTGGAGGTGGAGAGGAAGAGGCTGGGGGCAGCAGTTCCCATCCTCACCCCAAATTACCTTCACGGGAAGATGGAGGTGAGGCTGGACCACATCCTTCAAGTCTGGCACTTGGGCCAGCAGCTCTTGTCCCTCCTCAACTGGAAGATAAGCAGAAATGTCCTTGCAAGGTTTTCTCCTTTATGACAGTTGCTGAGAGGTTGCATGAGATGGGGGCTTAGCTAAGCCCACAAAATGGGCTTTCCACAGTCAGGAAAAGGAGGCTTCAGATGCAAATTTAGGAAGGGGGAGAGGCAGAATCTGAAGACCCCGTTAGATTTCAGTGCCACAGCTTCTGTCTTGGACTTTGCTGTCCATTTAAGAAGTAGGAGATTTTAGTCCCAAGTTTACAAGTTGGGTCTGTCTCCTTAGAAAAATAAAATTCAAGAAAAGAATTTTTATAGGACAATTTGTTGCTCTCCATGAAGGCTTGAGAAAGCCAAACTGCATGGCCTGCAGGGCTGCAGCTCTGGTGTGGAAATGGATACAGCAGCATCCCGCCTGCCCCCTCCCTCTTTCAGCAAGAAGCTTCCCTTTGGTTTACAGCAGCCCATGCTCCAGGGGAAAAAACAACAACTGCCGCTGTTATTCTTTATGAAGGCAGCAAGAGGGCTGAATAAAAGAGGCTGCATCGAAAGCACAATATGAGATGAAAAAGACATCCAAGCTCCATGGCGCTAGATAAAACAAAGCACGCACAAAAAGAATCAAATGCTGAAATATGTATTTCTTGTGGGTATGAATAGAACTGTCTATGTTTGCCTTGGAGACAGGGGGAAGGAGGCCAAACGGTTTAATCTCAGCAGGTATTGCTTTTCAGTACAGAGACATCGAGCAATTTAAAGACCTCCTGCCAGGCCATTTCAGCAGTCGCACAGCCCCGCTCTCTCTGAGCGGCTCGGTGCTGGCCCGTGGAAAGGTCACCTCTACTCTGCAGCCCACAGACAGGTAGATGCTCACACACCTCTCGCCCTAGCACAGATGTTAGCAATAAAAAAAAGCCCAACAAGTTCAAGGTAGCAAATCAGCCATCCCCATGAGGTTTATCCAGCCTCTGCCCCGCTCTCCCCAGCCTGGCCGCCATCACTGGGCCATGCCAGACCAGCCGGCGTGTCCTCACTTCTCTCAACTTGGGACTTTGGACTGTAGGGCAGGCAAGTGGGATTTGTTCTGGTGGGTGTTAAGCACTGTTATCACTGGAGCACGATGATATCTCTGGGAGTCCCATAAGGACATGCAGGAACCAAGATCCACAGATTTACGTTGTCATAAAGCCACAAAACACAAAAAAGAGCTGGGTTTTCATTCATGATAAAAGTTGATGTGGACATGATAAAAAAGATTAAATGCTCCTATGAATTATTTTTTTCAAAAATTATTTTTTTCAGAATTGTTTCCAGGCTTGGAAATCCAGTGATGCTACTGCCCTCCTGTTTTCTGCCTCCTAACGACCTCGCCCACTGCCATCCCGGGGCTGTGCGTGAGCACGTTTCCCCTCGCGTCTCTGATCTTGCCCCAGTACCCGCCACGCACGCGTGTGCCAGCGCACCCGGCACCAGCAGGTGCTCGAGCAGTTTCCAGGCAGGTGCACGCCGTGCCGGCGCAGCCGTGAAATCGTACGGTGCTCTTGTCTGCTTAAAAGGCAGGAGGGACCCATCTGGCATGGCGTGATGAACGGGTCCGGAGGAGCAGGCCCAGGTCCCAGAGGCGATGAGTGAGCGCAGCCGATCGTTCAAAGAGGTGAAGGCAGAAGGTCTCCAGGTGTGAGGGTGGGGGAGCAGGTGCCCTACAAATGTTTTCCACATGTTTGCCTGGAAACTGTGATGAGCTTATCTGAGAAGAGCCCTGCAGGTGCCGAGCACACCCAGCCGCTCGCCGGCAGGTTGGGCACGTCAGTAATTCTGTGATATGCTGTGCCCTTGCCGAAAGTGCATGGTTGGATCAGTTCACCATTGTTTGCATCTGCTTCCCTCACCCCGGACCGCGTTACCATCTCCCCTGTCTCTGAGCAGCCCATCCATGTGCAGAAATTCGGTGCCTGACAGTGATGGAGAGCAGAAGCAGTTGATGAATGACGTTAAGTGCAGGAGGAGGTGGGAGATGTTTCCTAGCTAATCTGTTCCTCCTGAGCGAGGCTAGACCTGCTCCAGCGTCTCCTCTCTGGTGGTTTGGGCCAGCTTGTTACCCAACCTTGTTGCTGTTCATCTCTGTTGAGAAGCCAGGTGGTCTGTGGAGCAACCCCATCCTCCCTGGGCATGTTGCCTCCAGTACCACCCACCGGTTCCCACATGCTCTGAGACTGAAAATATGGTTTTAATAACGAGTCCATAAATCATTCTGTCCGTAGCAGCTGACACGAGCAGTGGTGCTGGGAATAGGCCCAAACTTCCCAGGTGCAGGAAAGCCTACACAGTCAACCCCAGCTCTGGTGCTGCGAATGGTGGCCCCCATCAGCCCATGCCATGAAGGTGGCCACCAACGAGATCCAAGGGCAGCGGTCACCACCAGGTGAAACCTGCCCTCCAGGGAAGCAAGGGTGGGATTCAGAGCCCTAAAGAGAGGTATCTGGTGCCATGTGAGATGCTCTGGGGTTGCAGGGCAAACCATGGGGCTGCCAGGACCTATGGGACACCTGAGCCTGCTGGAGGAGCAGCTGGAGGCCAGCTGGAGTCCTGCAGGGTGCCAAAATGGCACCCGGCACCTACCTTCAGGTGCCGAAAATGTGTCCAAGGTCTTGACACAGGACCTGGGTCTTGGCCGTGGCGTCAGCAATTAGTACCGCACAAGGATCACCCTGCTGCAGTGAATCTGCCCGTGCAGCCTCAGCCATCCACAGACCTGTGCTCACAGGTGTCTGGGAAGGGTCCGCGCTGTTATAATCCCTCTTTTGCAGCCGAGAAACTGGAGCACACAGAGGGGAAATACCCTGGCCACGTTCCTGGGGGTCTGGGGTGTCTGCGGTCTGCCACAGGGCACGGCACCGACAACATCTGCGCCTCGGACACATCTCTCCGCCCGCAAGACTTGCTTTCTCAGCCCTGCTCATCTCAGCAGCAGTGAGAGCCATAGTGGAGATGCTGGTTAGCAGACATGGCACGTGCTACCTGCGGTGGCAGCAGAAATCACTTAAGACTTCCTAAAAAGAAATGTCATGTCAAAACGACCACATCAACATGCATTTTTTACAGCCCTCCCTAGATTTTTGTCACGGATTCCCCCAACGGAGTCACGCTGGCTTCTGACAGATACAGGATACGTCTTATGACAGATTGGTTGTTTTAAAGGTATCCTGTTCTCCAGCTCTAATAATTTGGGAAGCTCATTTGCAGCCTTGAAGGCCGTTAGCCAGCAATTCTCTGAGTCTGCACAGTTTGCAGCCTGTCGGGCTCCCCTGTCCCCAGGCATCTATCACTCTCATGCTTCACTCCTGCACTGACACTGAAATAACAAGCGAGATCTTGCACTGCTTCAAAGCCCCCTTCGGAGCCGGCGGTGCCCCCGGCTGTACATCAGGACAGTTCTCCAGCAAGTAAACTGGTTGCGACGACTTTTTTCCTGATCTCACGATGGATGATTTCAGATTTTGAGCATGGGTTGGGTTCACGGCAAGGGCTGCTCTGAAGAGCAACACCCCGTCACTGCTGCCCAGACCTTCCCATTCACCCTGTTCTTTCCATCACAGCAGCGACGAGATTTTCTAGCAAGAAAAGTAAAAAGAAAAAAAAAAAAAATTGCAGAAAAGACACATACCCGTGCCACAGTTCTGGAGCACAAGGCCTGTTTGCTGCCCATCCAGACATTTGAAGGGAAGAAACCATTCCCAGATCGAAGGCTTTGACTCTTCCCAGCCTGTTTCTTTGTCTCTGGCATTCAGAGGAGTGACGGGAAAAGCAGCTGGCCGGGCGCGGGGTCTTCGCAGCGGGACTTCGCCTGATATCAAGGCAACAAGAGGGGTTTTCACCTGATGCTGGAAACAATGCCATCCATAGAAGCCCACATTGTTACCTTGACATTTGGAAGCAATTACCTGCATGTTATGTAAAACTTTTATTAAATGACTGGAGAAATTCGGTAATGTGTTAATCATTGGTTGAATGACATCTGCTTAATACCAGAGATTTTTGCTCTGCAGGAGAAGGGTTCAGGCAGTTCAGAATGATTACCAAAACATATTGCTCCTTTTTTCGTTCTCCTACGTGTTAATTTTTCAGATTTATTATCTTAGGCTCCTGCGTCTAGTATTTTCACTACATGTCAACATCTGTTATATCTCTGCATTTCGCAGCTCTTTAGTCTTTGCCCCATGAAGCCTTAGGCACTCGGATGAGAGACGCAGCCAGCTCTAACCCAGGGCTTATGCAATTTTCCAAACTAATCCAAAGGACAATTACCAGGGAAATTTGGCTCGTGGAGGCATTTCTGGCATCAGAAAAAGGATTGGTAGATGGACTCAAACCCAAAGAAACCAGGCAGGTTTAGAGACAAACTTGGCTGTCAGGACAAGACTTGGAAAGTCTGGGGTGCCGCGAGTCTGCTGCGCTTTGAGAAACATGTGGTGGGTGGAAATGTGTCATGGAAAGATGCTCGGTTCGTTCCCACTCCTTTTATTCGCTCATGCAGACCTGGAGTCACTCCGTTCATATGGTAAGCCATAAAATCCTCCAGGGGTGCTCATCCTTTTGAAATGCAGAGCAAGGAAAGAAGGGATGTTCTGCACGAGCCATTGCGGCCAAGGGGCTCTGGTAGCGCGTCTGGTACAGACACGTCCACGGAGATCTGGGACCTGGCTGGGACGCTGGGCTCCAGGCCGGGCACAAGCGCCGGCACCTGGGCAGAGGTGGGGGGCACTGCCTATATTAAACTCACAGTCCGTTAGGGCTAGGATTCATCCCCCTTTCTCTTTTTTTTTGGGAAGGGGGAAGGGTGAGGCTTACAAACACAGTGCCAACATTTCTCTGCTGGTAAAATCTTTGCCCTCGCCCCCCCACTCCTGTCTCCCCTGGGACTGCTTTTGCTGGCAGACACATGAGAAAGTCCCTGTCGAAGCAGAGGTCTGCGGCGACGGGGCGGGCAGGAGCCCTGCTGCCCGCCGCCTTCCAAAAGGCAGCTCTTACCCCACGGGAAACCAGCCGCCAGCTCCTCCACGGGGCACCTCCGCCGGGGGCAAGCCGGGGTCCCGCTGGCTCCTGCGGACAATGCGCTGAGCAGCCTCAGCCTGGGGCCGGAGGGAAGAAACATCCTCGGAGCGCCGGGCTTCCTCCCGGCTGCGCGGCCGTACGTTTCCGCACTCTCCCAGCGACGCAGGCTCCCGTACGGGTACTCCCTTTGCTGGGTAAAAGCCGGTGGCCCCGAGGGGCAGCGCGTTAATGGCCCTACACCCCGGGGACCAGCACCCGGTGCAGCCGGCTGGGTGCACAAACAGGCAGCTGCCTGCAAAACCTCTCCTAAGGCCATTAGGAGAAATACAGAGCGTCTCGCCAGGCTTGTATTGGGCTCGAATTGTGCACTGGCCCTGCATGACGAATTTCATCCTGTATGTATTAAATATCTGGAGAGGCTGACCCGGAGCAGCTCAGCGCGGGACAGCCGAGCATGGGCAGTGGCTGCAGGACGGGGAGGGGGGGGGGGGGGAGGCAAGCGCAGCCGCCCCCCTCGGGGCATCGGTCGACGGGGCCGTGATAGAGAAAGTTCACCCTAACATGACTTAATAGAAGATCTTTTTGCAGGTAATTTCCGTGCACTGCCCTGGATCATGTTCCAGAAGAAACTCGCATTATATATGAGCCAAACGCGTTCTACTCTCAACCGTCAAGCGACGTTTCTAATTTATGCTTTTTTTATTATTTTGTTCCCTCACCCGTGATCTGCCCCCCCCCCCCGTAAAAATTACAGCTTCCATTTATCATTTTTTCTGAGGGTTGCTATAAATTCAGCTGTGCCCCGTCTCTCCTGCTTAACGTAACGCAAACTTTCCGTCCGCCTCCCTTTGTAGGTTGTGTTATTTCTGTAACCTTACACATCTCCTTTCCGCATCCTCTTTTTGAGGGGGGGGAATAAAAAATAAAATAACTCCTAAATCTTTAAAGGCTATCTCCAAAACCGCAGAATGGCTGGTATTACATGCAAATAAAACTTGCGGTTTTTAATGGGGGAACTTCCTGCCTTTTTTTTTTTTTTTAAATAAAATGCTTTCAGTAATTAGCAACGGCTTGGGAACGCAGGCAGTGACACTTGCTGCCCTCTGAGCCCACGCGACCAGGGGTCACTTCAGGGGGGCTCCTGCCCGTTTTGCTCCCGAGCCGTTTGGCAGATTTAACTTGCAAGAGGGTTTGCGTTGGATTTTGGGAAGCACACGGAGAAACGAGCATCCGATGCTCTGCTTCCCATCGCTGCAGTGCCATGGGCCTGAAAACACTTATTCCTTCTAAACTCCCACCTGGAGTAATTAAAAGAAATCGTAAAAATGTGGGAATGGCTGTATTTCCCCCAGGCTTGCAGTCCGGTCTCCGTCCTCTGACGGTGGCCAGCGTGCTTCAGAGGGAAGCGGAGACGACCCCCTGCCTGGGGCCGTTCTGGGATGAGCTTCTCCACAGGGAGCTTCTGCCTCCCTTCGAGCAGAGCCTGGCTCCAGTTCATGCTGAGAGCTGGCCAGGAACCATTCCCGCTCTCCGAAAACTGCTGATGGAAACAAAAGATTTTCCCGCTTGTTGAGATTTGTTGCGTGTTGTCAAAAAATCCTTCTTTTTCTCCATCTCGGAGCAGAACTTTTCAAAAGTTTTTCCATGAACAGGAGAAGAAGGTCAAATATAGAGCGGTCGGTACCCGGCACGGGAGTTTTCAGACCTGGTTTCGAGGAGGAAAACAAGGAATTTTTGCAGAAGTTCATGGCAAGCTTCTTCCAGCCTGAGCACAAAGAGGGAAGAAGATTAATGCCGACATGAAAATGTAACCAGTGGGCAAGAATTTTTGGGAGACTCTACTTCAGTCTTTCTTTTTAAATCCAGCACTTCAAGATGCTGCTCTTTACTTAAACATGATTTTAAAGCGCTAAGCTCTGGCAGTAGTTCTCCTATTGCACAAATGTGTGACCTTGGATGACACCGATCTGCCAAAAAAGAAGGAAAGAAAAGGTGTTGCTGATATTTATTTATTTTATGTTCCGATTCCTCATTCATCATCAGGTAAATTTGCTCTTGGCAGCACTGGCAACTTCCTCAAACGCAGCCAAGGTGACCACTAAAATTAGCATCAAATCCCAATAACACTTTACATCATGTACACGCTATTTTTCACTGGACATAAATTGTGAGGTGTTTCGGTTTTGTTTTGAAGCCCCAGGGGATCAGGTCGTTGCTCCGGGCATCGGTCCATGCTGGGGACGGAACCGGCTGATGCAACTGACTCCAAATGTGGAAGTTAAATTTTTTGTTTCACTGGAGAAATTTTCTCAGTCCTTGCCAAGATGAATTACTAAAACGTCTGAAGAAACAGCACTGACCGAGACCTCAGACAGTAAAACACAATTTTCATCTTCTCTCATAAATTTTTTGCTTAATGAAAAGTCCTCAAGGAGCACATTTCTCCGTCAGAGCCAAAGAAAACAAACATGTGCGTGGTTAAACAGCGCCGATAGCCGTGAACGCTAACGACCCTGCCCGTGTCCCGGTGTTATTAAACATCCGCACCTACACCCCTCCTGGAGACCTCCCTGCCTCTGTCATGCCCAGGTAGGAGAGCGGAGGGATGCTCTGGCAAAGGGAGTTAACTTTTCGCACCATGCTCGTGCCACGCTGGGAGCGTTCAGTTCCCACTTCCAGACTGCTTTAATAGAGAGCTAGGCAGAAAACGCAGACTTTTCCTCAGCAGAATATAATGCTGTTTGGCTGAGGTTATTGTGAAAGCCCCGCAGTGAGCAGGACGGCGCAGACTGGGGTGGCCGTGGGTGCCTGGCGGTCCTGGACAGACGGCCACGTCCCTTCTCATCCCCAGGCAAGATTTCGAGCTAGAGAAGTAAAGCAAGGCAGGTAGTGCTAGTGGGAGGTGTAATTAATTGAATGCTCGTAAAGGCGTAGCATCATCCAGGGATGCTCACAGTTCACCGGGCCAGTGTCCTAGTAGCCGTGAGTTTGGAGAGGCTGAGGGTGAGGGCAGGTAATGGGGCACCCCGTAGTGCCCGAGCCGGACGACGGGGGGGTCACGGCTTGCTCCACGACTGTGCAGGATCTGGTATGCTGCAGACCTCGTCCGCACCGTCCTCCTTGTCCTCTGAGAAAGCTGCAAGCACAAGAGTGGGGAAAAAAAAAACCCATCGGCAAGGGGAAGATGGAAATTGCCTGCAGGGGTAGCCAGCAGGGATAACACCCAAGACTGACAGTCCCCGACACCTCCAGGCATCACCCAGAATGATGGGTTAAGATCATCGAGTCAAACTGTAAACCTAACACTGCCAAGTCCACCACTAAACCATGTCCCTAAGTGCCACATCTACACATCTTTTAAATACCTCCAGGGACGGTG
>NW_008825253.1:718560-718848 GCF_000699105.1 Pygoscelis adeliae
GCGATCGCGACAGCCCTGAGCACCCAGAGCAGCCCCAAAACGTGAGAGCCCATCACCGGGGCTGGGGCTCCCCGGCAGGCGCCTTTAGCCGGGCAGAAACACCGGTGCCGGCTACAGCGGGGTCAGGATTGCACCCAGCAGCGGGAGGGTGAAATAAAAAAATTAAGCGTGATGCTGAGGATCCTTATTTTTTCGAAAAAAAGGAAAGCCCAGACAGCAGGTGAGGGTGCTGCCAGCCGGGGCGTGTGGGCAGGGGGCTGCCACGCACATGGCCCTGCCCGTTAAGCT
>NW_008825253.1:718971-721508 GCF_000699105.1 Pygoscelis adeliae
AAAGATGCCGTGATAGCCCACCTCTGCATCGCGACCTGTGCCGAGTAAGCAAGCGGGCCGCTGTTTTGAAAAAAATTAGTATATATTCCATCTGCCAAGGCTGCAGCGAGATGCTGTGTGGGACCTGCTGGGTGCAATATTCAAACCTTTGCTCTCTGAATATTGCAACACTTTTTTTTACATGTTTCAACCCAGAGGCACTCAGCCTTGCGCCGGGTCCGAATGTAGCCAGGGAATTTCCTGGGCTGGAGACGGTCAGACCTTTGGAGGCTGCAGCAGAGCTGTGTGTCTTCCTCTGGATTTTGCCTTTACAGGTGGGATTTCGTTTGGGATTTTGCATCAGAGCGACAAGCAGCAGCCCTAGGAGGGAGGAAGGCAGCGCAGGGGCTGCTTGCGGAAAAGCAGCGGAGGGTGTGCTCACAGGCAAAAAAATCACTTGTTAAAGAAACTAAATGAGCAAAAAAGCAAGCCCTGCCCCTGCAATGCATCCTTCCCCGGGGCAGGATGCGGAGGCTGTTTCAGCGAGCGCCGTGGTGCGGCGGGAGCGGTCGGGACTGGACGGGAGCAGCTCTGATTTCCACGGATGAAGCTGCAGGGGACGCGGAGACAGAACACAAATTCGCTGGCTGGAGTTCGGCCAGGACCCCAGGGCTCACGCTCCCGGCTCCAGCTGCAAGTGCCACAAGACTCCTAACCACGAGGTGGTCAGGATTTGGGTTTTACATCATACCTATTTGTAGAGGAAAAGATTAAAGGCCTTGCGGACTCTTACGAAATCCCCGGTAGCGGCAGCTCTGGTGACTGGAGTCAAATCAGTTCCAGACTGAGACCTTCCATTAGTGGATACCATTTAGGGAAAAAAGGGAGAATATTTCACTTGCCTCCCTGACCTGGCGATTTCTGAGTTCCCAGCGCCGTCGGTGAGGGCTAGAGAGGGGTCTGCGGGCTAAGACACATTTCTGAGCGACCTCGCTCATGTCTTTCACACCTATCCACAGTAGCGGCCATAAAGGCCAAAGGGACAGAAAAAATGCTGATTTGCATCACGTAGACATCCTGCCTCACCTGAGCTGCACTCTCCGGTGTGTGGGACCACGGGGAATAGCTATAGCTCAGGCTGGTCGGAATCCGAGGTCTCCCCGGAGAGCTTGCAGTGCGGGCGAGGACCTGCTCCCACGTGGACCCAGTGGTGGAGCATCCATTGGGAGACCACTGCTGTCCGGAGACTGCACGCCCCCACAGCTGAAGCCAAACCCAAACTTCCCAGTGTTTGTCCTGATTAAATGACCTGGCAGGAAATAAACTTCCCAACCACCTCGAGATGCCTTCAGAAAATGGCTTTTCTCAAGGTGGGGGGTGATTTTAGCAGGAAGGGCTGAGGAGCACAGGCAGAAGAAGGTGCGAGGTCTCTTTGGAAGCCGCGTGCTCCTGTTTCTGGTTTGAGACCCAGAGAAATCGGGAGAAACAGCTTTTTGGGGAAGGGACCACCAAAGGCATTAACTCCTCATGCCCCTGGCAGCCTGGTGCACCCCTCCATCCCCAGCGAGCAGATATTATCTACTAGAGATTTATCGCCAGTCTTCTTTTCAAGACATGATGTCAGGATTATAATAACCTGACTAAGGCAAACCCTGGATGGAATTACTATTGTGTTTATCAATTTCCTTTTTCTTTTCTTTTCTTGTCTCGATTAATCATGGAACAGCGCGATGGAAAAGTCCTGTTAGACCAACCTGCCTCCCAGCCAAGGCAGGACTGATCCCTACATCCACCGTCTTCTGTTTCATGCAGTCTATTTTTAAAAAATCCCTAGTGACAAGACTTCTTGAATCACGGGAGCGAGAAATGGAAAAGACCTATTAGATCATGCAGTCTGTCTCCTGGCCAGTGCAGGCTGTTCCCTGCAGCCCAGTTTTCAGTGTTTTAGCTTCCACCTTTCTTTCCCTCGGGAGATTATCCTGCTGGCTAACAGATCCACACTCAGGTTTGCTTGATGTCATGCTGGAAAGCAAAAATGTCCGGCACTGGCCTCAGCTGACTGAACGCACTTTAAGTCTGGTCTGCGGGATGGGAGCAGGGCGAGCGACCGGGCACTGCCCTGCTCGGACCCCTGCGATGCTCCCCCGGGCAGGGGTACACGGGAGCCGCGCTGCCCGCGATGCCGCCGCAGGCGCCGCTGCACCACGAGTCCGGGCATTGCTCGCCTCGGCCGCTGGGAAGGGACCTGTCCTGCTCCGAACCCCTCATGTTTCCCTGTGCTGATGCCGTGCCGGCTCTGGGGCTTATGAACAAGATGGACAGACCAACCTTGGACAGGCTAATTGGCTCTGCAGCATCACCGTTAATTGGGTTTTAGGCAGAAACGGCACACATCTGCCTGCAAATATCCCCACAGCCTGCCCGCAGCACACGAGTGCCTGCTGCCTCCTGCACGCCCGCACGGTGCACACCTGCAAAACCCCAACCTGCTGTGCTTCCCCCAGCACGACCCCTTGGCGCTGTGGAGGGAGCTTGGATGGGTGCTGGGGGCTCGTATG
>NW_008825253.1:721522-721966 GCF_000699105.1 Pygoscelis adeliae
CTGGGGGCTCCCACGGGCGCTGGGTGCCTGTGACCTGCCAGGGAGCAGCACAGCCGATGTGCCCAAGCCACGAGGTGCCCTTGATCCCTTGCGGCGCATGGTTTTCGGCTCTACCCCAGCCTTATCTGCCTCGAGTAATCAAAAATAATTGGTTGCTCCCCAGTGGACTGATCTAATAGCAGTACGAATAAAGTTATTTTGAACAGTTGTTCATGAGTTCATCTCCTGGAAAGCCTCAGCCCCAGCTGTTGCTGTGCTTTTGATTAAAAAAAAAAAAAAAAAATAAATATTAAACTCAAACTGGGGATTATCAGGGCTAAGCACGTCTCAGCCCTCCCTCCTCCCCGTGTCAGGTGCCCGGCCGGGCTATAAACCACTCTTTGTGTGCGGCTCCCTCGCCCCTTTCTCTCTGAATTGGCACCAGCGCCGCTGCGATTTGGCAGC
>NW_008825253.1:722939-725351 GCF_000699105.1 Pygoscelis adeliae
GGCTCCCAAAAGTCAGCGCCGGAGCAGTTCGTCTCACTCCTCTGCCTGCCAGAGCAGAGACGAGTTCAGCTCCCACCTCCTGCTCCGGGGTTTGGCCAGGACAACCTGTGCTCTGGCAGCAGTGGGTTTAGGACGGGTGGGAGATGGTGCCTTGACCCCTCCTAACATCCCTCTGCCCAGGACAGCTGGCAGGGCAGGGGGACAGCGGTGCTGCAGCCTCCCCCGTGCCATGGACATCTGGGTGCACTCAGTCCGGTCCCAGCCCCTTTCTCCAGCACAGAAATCCAGCTGGACACACGTCCCGGCAGCTGGACGGACACTGATGCCAACACAGCGGGGACGCGTGGGCCGGGAGAGGTGGGGGACACCCCCTCCCCACATCAGCGTGGACTTTGCTCGGCTTAAGCTGATTGCAAAACCCCATGTCGAGACCTCTCTGGAAGGGATGGATTAGCAGCTTGGACATTTGGAGAAATTCTTGCTGAGGCAGAACAATTAGAGGGGACTATGGACTGGACATTCGGAGATGTTCTTGCTGAGATGGGATAATTAGATACGGACAATGAAGAAGAGTTTCACACTTAACTTTCCTTGTCCAATCAATTAGGTAATAACAGAGTGATTCCATACATCCGCCTAAGGGGGTCCCTCCCCCTTCTGAATAAAGATAATTTTAAAAGCAGACCGATGCACTCACACCAATAACTGTCCCAAGGTTGGGAAAACTTGGGAGCAATGAGGTGAAAAAGGGAGAATCGGATCAAAAGGCAGAAAAAAATGCCTGATAGTACCAAACCCTGAATATGTTTGAGGCTGAACATGCATATTGTCTTAAAGCTAAACTACACGGCTGCCCATAAGGAGATGTGCAGTTGGACTAACAGTCATCACTATACCTACTGAATTAAGATATTAATTCACAATGTCTGACTCTCCTTCTCTAATTCTCTTCCCTGCTTCGAAAAGAAAGACACTGTACCCAAAGCAGCGCAGGTTTCTAGAAGCAAATTTCACACAGCATCCCCACTCTCCTGGCTTTCTCGCCATGGCTCTTATTTTCCTTTTCAGCATCAGCATCTAAACATCTGGGTCGTGGTGGAGCTTAGAGCTGGAAGCGACACAATATAGTGAGAAAGGATGTTTTTGTGCTATTTCTAACCTTCCCAGAACAGAGAAGTTCAGAAACCCCTTTACAAAGGCTGCTTTCTTCCTCTACGCTACTTTGAAAAGATGGGTGAAATCCTCAGTTATCTGCCCATACCAGGGTTGCACAAGACAGAGGCGATCAAAAAGGAGGGGGAAGGGGACGATGAAAAACACGGCCAAGTGTTTTTTTTTGTTTTGTTTGTTTGTTTGTTTTAGCTTCTTTTGGTTAAAACTGCAGTTTTGGAGCAACTCCAGCCTCCTCTGTACTTGGGAAGGATGGAGGATCTGAATGATTTACTAAAGATCCCCACTGACATTTTAATTCTGTTTTTTTGCCCATACTAAAATTTCAGTTTCTTGCTGAAATGTTGAATCAGAGCAAATTTTGGGGGCTTTTAAAGAAGCTTCACTGCTCAGCACCCCCCGGGCTCAGCTGGCCAGCAATGCTGGTTGGAAAAACCAGTCCCTCTGAGCATCCCTCCCCACCAGCCAAAAGCCCTGGGCGGGCTCGGTGGGTGCCAAGGCTGGGTCAGGAACAGGGGCAAGGAGTTGTCCCGATTTCCCTCCTCCATCCAGAAAGGCTCGTGAAAGAGATTAAGGGTCATGACTAGGGTCTCCAAAAACTCTGCACCCAAGGGTGAGGGTGATGCTTAGCTCAGTCCCCCTTCTCCCACCCATTTGGGTGCTCCTGAGGGTGTTGCACCTGCGAGACAGACCCAACACCAACACCAAAAATTATGTGGGTCCTGCTCCCCTCCTCTTGTCCCCTCCTGGGACGAGAGATTATTCTGACTCCGTATGAGCTCAGTTTTGAGCCTGTTCGGGAGGGGGCTGCCAGATGGAGCAGCGCTGCCAAGCCCGATGCAATGCGGTTGTTTCGGGAGGTGGAGTCTGTCTGCGGAGCGCTGGCCTGCGAGATGCATTGGCCAGCACTCAACTATGTCCCTGTGATCCTGACCGAAGGAAGCCCGACGTTTTACCTCCTTCCACAGATCCCCACGGCTAATCCCCAGCTGCCCGGGGGCAGACCTCCATTTTCCAGCTAGCCTCCAATTTAGGAACTGGATCCTCTTTGCCTCTCCCCAGCCCACTAGCAAACACTTGTGCAAAGCAGCTTGTTCCCGAAGGGAAAGCCCCTGGCCTGCTCTCTTCCCCCCATTTTTGCTCCTGCGTTGCACACAGGACCCAGTGTGTCCTGCTCTGCCTTCCCTCTCCCAGTGCTCGCCCATCCCCATGGGGCTCCTGCTCACTCCCCCAGTCCTTGGG